>NC_063441.1:16348600-16677663 GCF_020379485.1 Brassica napus
TTATTTCTACATTTTAAAAAAATACACACTGTACTTTCCATCAATAATAAAGTTTTATTTTACTATTAATAAAAATAGAATATGAATAGAGTTTAGGGGTGTTCAATCCGGATATCGGTTCGGTTTCGGTTCGGTTTTTTTCGGTTTTCGGTATTTCGGTTAGTAAAATATAACTACCATTCTAAATCCATATTTACTTCGGTTCGGTTCGGTTTATATACCGTCGGTTTTCGGTTTATTCGGTTTTATACCAAAAAACATAATTATTTTGTTTGAGATCATATAATATGAATTTTAGAGTCATATTGTCAACACACTCATTTATTAAAAACCTATTACATGTTCAAATAAATGAACAAAAAAGTAAAAATGCTTCTACCATCAAATAAAATAATCAAATCTATAACTAAAATCAAAGCTTGAAATTTTGAAAATAAAAATATGAAACAAAAGAAAAGTTTTTTCACTCTTCCATATTTAGTGTTCATTAAAGTCATGTTTTTTCAATTGAAAAATTTCCATTAATTATTGTCCATCAAATTTATAATCTTCATATTAATTTAGTGAAGACTAAAATAAATCAAAAAGATCAAAAAAGACTTAGAAAATAAGATGTCTGAATTGCGATGTATTGTTATTTAGTTATAGTTCAAGTGTTTTACAAATTAAGATTTTTTATTACTATAAAATCATGGTAATAATTATTAACACAAATTTAAATTATGTAACAGATAGATTTTCATGTATTGTTATAAAATAGATACATATTTACATGTTTCTACTTTTAATCGGTTTTGTTCGGTTTATTCGGTTTAATCGGTTATATACCAAACCATATCCAAATCCTACGGTTTTTAGAAAATTATATCCATTCGGTTTATATGGTATATACCAAAACCAAACCATATTATCTATTTCGGTTCGGTTCGGTTCGGTACGGTTCGGTTTTACCATATTGAACAGCCCTAATAGAGTTTTAAATTTTGTGTTTAAAAGCTTTAGATAAACATGATACTTAATAGCCTTTCAAAGCTCATCTTGACATATAACTTTAAAATATTGTAATATAAGATAGATCTGTTCAGAGCAATATTTCATTAGAACGCATGACTAAACTTTAAAAAATAATCATAAATAAAAGGATAACTCTGATAATTTCAATTAATAAACACAAAACAATTACACACGGTAAAAATATTCTCACACACGCATACAACATTCATGACAAGGAACGCCTCTGTTAATTATAACATTAAAAAAGTCTTTGGCTCACTAAGCAAAGACTTGGATGGAACCTTATTAATTCTCTAAGTAAACATCACCATTTTATTGGCTCTTCTTCCACGAGAATAAACCTTCACTATTCTTGTTTATGTGTGTATGTATATATGTCTCAGCTAGCTGCTGATGCAAGAGAAGTGGCTGGCTCAGGAACAACATCGGCTGGAGAGAAACCGTTTGGTTTAGGATACTGTTTCTCCTCCAGTCCCCAAAACTTTGCTGTTTTGACATCATCTTCACACATTTGTTTTGAGAACTCCTCATGATCATACTCTAGTGTTGCTTCTCCTCCAAACTCCTTGGGAAGATTCTCAACATCAAAGTGTGATGTCATCAGTTCATCACTTGTTTTGTCTTTAGGGTACACAAACTTGACCTTTTGAGCTGTACATGGGTCCAAGAAGTACTTAACAGCCTACGTACAGGGATAAGAGTAGGTAAATAAATGACTCTTTTCAAAAACTTTTAAAAAGATTAAAAAACATTTTGATGAATGTGTAATGACTCTTTACCCTGTATACTGCTTGGAAAAGTCTTGGTGGATTGTAGAGAAAGGCGATACCGAGTCTCTCAGGGTAATGATTCTGTAGAATGTAGACAATCTCACGTGTTGTTTTCATAGGAACATTAGCAGCCATAGACCAACCAGTGAAATCAATGAGCCAAGACATTTGTTCTTGTCCCTTGGGAAGATTGAGGATTGCATTTTCAAGAAGATAGACCAAATGCTTGATATTACCTTCTGCTGATGTTGAGTTCTGTTTTACAATATCAAGAGTTTTTAAAACTAACGAAAAATATTTTTAAAATAGTCAAATATGTGAAAATGCGCTTATTTACCTGTAATGCTGGTCTCATTATAAGCACTACTCTGCCTTGTCTATCATGAAAACTAGCTCTTGAAACTTTACCGGTCTCACCTTCATGTGCTACTTGATTCTGGAGAGAATTAAAAACAAGATTTACTCGTAAAATATACAAAATCATTGAATATATGAGCAAAATAGAGTTAAATCTGTTAGCAAAAAAAAAAAGGAGAGTTAAATTTACCCAACGGATCTCTTGAGGTTTGTATGTTGATCTCCACTTGAGAGTCTCCTCAAGCATTTTCTTGGCTTTCTCCACATTCCAGTTTCGAGCAGCCAAATATCTCCTCAAGGAAGCATCAGAGCAGAACACTAAACTTTGTCCAGAGAGCGGCCCTATCGCAGATCTCAATTCTCTAACCTGAAATTTTGTAGGCGTAAGACTTTTGAAGTTATATTAATGAGAGAAAAATACAATAAAGATTCTTGTATACCTTGTTATCATGCTGAGAACCATCATCAAGTTGGTGCGCATTCCTTCTCTTAAACATGTTTAGTTAACAATCTTTTAATCTCTAACGAGAAAGCTTCAAAGCCTAGAAATGGTAAATTATAGTTATGATCCAATAGGAGCTAGATTAGATTCAAGAATCAGCAAGAGGATAGTTTGATCGGCTATTAATAGAAAAATAATAATCTAACATCTAATACGGGATCAAGAATCCATTCTAGTTTACCTGACTAATAAAGATTCTACAAAGTTTTTGTCAATAATTCAACTTTGAAGAAACTCTCTAGAAAATCACAGGCCTTCTCGAAACGTATTATAATTCAAAGCATTTGTTACATATATTTTGACTTTTTAAGATCGCAAACTTCTTGGCCGAGAGAGACTTGGAAATGGTACACAGCTTTCTAGAGTTTTAGAACGAACTAAAAAAACGAAGTTGAAAACGCAAAGAGGATCTAACCTGATAATAAGGATCTCTTTGTATGAGTGATCGAGAGTCGAGAGAGAACGAAAGAGAGAGAGGTATCAATGGGGTTTGGTCGTCACGCGAGTATCATTCCCACTTTAAAAGGACTTAAAAGCATGAAACGTGGGAAAAGACATTAACCAATTTATGTGGCATTTAAAATTAATACGTTTTATTAATTAATAAGTTATATATTGATATTCGAAACTTTTTTAAAATGGGCATATAGTATGTGTTTTATGTTCATGTGAAAGGCCAACTGTTGGTAAATTATAAATAGTAGTACTATTTAATTTATTTTTGTATAATTAATTTTCAGTTTTTGGCGTTTGTTTGTTTGACCAAATATATAAGATCTGAAACGATTATTATTGTAAGAGACAAGAGATCCGAAAATCGTGCAGTAATAAGATTTGGTGATTTTACAAAATACATAAAATGTGGGAACTCCCTAGATCTAATGGTTAATTAAAATTCATATGAAAGCCTAAGTTACAAAAACAAAATCCATTACTAAATTTATACTAGAGATTGACATGCGCATCTGCACGGTATTGGTTTAATACTAAAGGAACAATCCGTATCTAAATAGATAGTCAAATGTTCATGCTTAACTGATTATATAAACTAATAACTATTTCTATGTGTTTGCTAAATTAAGTGAAATAAAAAAAAAAGTTTTTAGTAAAATAATTATATGTAGTGAAAAATTAAGTAACAATAAATTTAATTTTTTTATTATTTTGATTTAAGTTAGTATTTTATTTACAAAACATGTCTTTAAGTTATGTTTTTGGTTACGTAATTTTTCACCGATTAAAACTAAAAAAAATTTTTAGTAAAACAAACTAAACCGAACAACGCTTAACCATATGCAAAACTCAATTAATTTACATTTTTGATTTTATAATTGACACAAATTAATGTTGATTAACTAATAAATAAAAATATACACTATTATTATTATGGTAATATAATTAATGATGTTATATATTGTTAAGTTAATATAATTAATGAAACTGTTAAACTGAATAAAATATAGAAATACAATTAATGTAATTATATTAATGAAATTACTAAAAATATAATATATTTTTTATATTTCTATCTATTATTTCCAAACATTTCTTATTTATACTATTATACATGTTTCCAAACAATGTCAAAAAGTACTTTAATTTTAATAATTTAGATAGATTAATGAAAACAAATTGATATTAAAAATATATGATATAGATAAAACTATTTTTCATGAAAAAATGATAAAATATACAGTGAAAAAAATCCATTACTAATACAATTCACATTGAAAAGGAAATCTTCTTTCACGTTCGAAGAACTCTTATGTGTTGTCTTTTTATTTATTTACGTTCATTATATGTCTTCCATCTTCGTCAATTGTGCCACGATCTAGAAGATCTGAAGAAGTAATTAAAGTTAAAAAAAAAGCTTAACAAGTTCGCTACCTTGTAAGAAAGAAAACCTATTAATTTTTATATTAATAATGTGGAAACCACTCTTTCATGCGTTAGGTAGACAAATAAAAAGAGTCCAGAAAAGACGACATCAACCAATAATAATAATATAAATATAAATGTAACGTTTTACTCGAACTATTGATTTAGAAAACATCAAAGATTCGGTTTAGAAACATAACCATGTGCGTATGATGATATAATTAGCATACTCTTTATGTTTTTTGATTAAATCAGCATCATTGACATTGGACATTATTTGGACCAGTTATTATTAAATGGCATAAAAATACACCATGTGACGTTGATCCGAGCTTATCACTTTCTTAGTTTATTACTCTTTATAATCTGTTTTACCGAAAAATAATATACAATATATTGATCGGTCATCTCAAGAATCATACAAGTATATACTGGGAACAAGATTATTGTTTACTGTTATATTCATCTTCTTATAATTCAAAAAACAGCTCATCAGGGAAGTTAAAAGATCATCGTCAATTGTTTTTATTGCCACATTGAGACTTTAGCGACGTCTACAACTATGGAGTGGTCATTATGGAGGCTAGAGCTGATCACATGAGAAAATACATAGCCATGCCACATTCCCAATAACATTTCTGAATAATACGATGCCTTCTTACCTAAACCAGCTCCACGAAGAATACTACAGAAATAATAATGTATCACTATCGTTCGCTTAAGGTACTTGTGTGAAATTACTTTGGACCTTAACCCTAAACGTTTTGTATGTGTCATTGTTGTTTATATGGAACAACCTCGAAGACCAAAAAGTCAGATATTTCTATAGAGAATTTGTCACCAGATTTCGTTAATAATCAAACTTTGAATCTTCTCAAGGCGTATACAATAATTTCTCTAGAAAATCACACATCTCCCAACTCATAGTCTAAACTTCTAGAAAAGAATGAAATACGTTTGTGAAGAGAGACCAAGACATAAGTTGACAGGCAAAGATTTAGTAAAGAACAACAAAACAAGGTATGAATTTTAAACAGACGAACTCAAAATCACGAAGCATAGACAAAGATCTTTAGTTACATTACATACATATATATATATATACACTATTAATCTATTAGTAGAGCAAACTGTTCGGAGGGATGGGGAGAGAGGAAATAGATTAATGGACTTTGGCCATCACTCGGTTGTCATTCTTATAACCAGAAAACAAACTCATTAATAAAGTTTAAGGTTTTAGTTGGGCAGATAGGGCCATCAATCGTTGTTATTGCCATATCGAACTTTCAGTATTCATTGTTGCCCCTAATGCAACTAGTGTATATCATATCATCATGGGTTTACCCATGATGGGTAGCTACGGCCAGAAAACCCCTAATCTCTTTTTCTATAGTGGGTTTTCCTCCGTCTAAATTTGGAATGTATATTTTCTTGTTGGTGCTTTTACTACAGTTTTTAAAACTCTTGGGTGTTTGGTTGTAACTGACCAATATTTTCAGCTGTTAATGTTCAAAAAAAAAAAAAAAAAAATTCAGCTGTTGGTGCTTTTCAGTTAATTTGTCTGGTGGAACAACATGATCATTTGCATTCAAAGGTAGCAGGTTCAAATCATTAACTTTTATGACTTTTGTATTAAACTACATATACAGGCCCAAAAATGTTTTTGTTGATTCCAGCATATTACAAAAGGACGTACTGACCCCAAAACTTATTTTTTTTGAATGAATGCAAGACCCCAGGACAACTTCACGTATACATTAGGCAAAAATTCATCTCTTTTTGTGTGACCCTACGAGGATAAAGTCCTTGTCAGCAGCTTGCAATCCAAGTCACATAGTTGATCATCGCCATTACTTGACTGATGACCAGTTGTCTAGTCCCTCCGTCAATTGCCAAATCAAAAGTAAATATTTTTCTTGTCAGCAATTCCGTTTTAGCATACCCTATTAATAAGTGCAAAAACACTAATAGATCATGACTAAAGTGGATTCTAAATTACGTTCACGAAAAAGAGGTGAAAAGATTAGGAAGTAGACAGATCTGGGTGGATTCGAACCACCAACCTCTCATAACGAGAGCTCTACCATTTTGAGCTTACAGATCTATTAACACGAACCTGGCCAAGTTAACATGAAGCTCTCTGTACTGGAAGGATCCTAATGAAAAAAGCATATCCACAATAGTGCGACACAAGGATCAGACCATCACTTCGACATAATTGTATAATTTCATTAGAACTAACGCTGCAAGTGAAATTAAAGGCCAATGCACAACTTTTTCTTTTTTAACTGCCTACATCAAAATAACAATACAAATTATTATGCACAAGTCCTTATGCAAAATACAACGTAAGATTTTCGCTAAATATTCGATGGTTCCTTTAACGTGCCAACAATGAAATACTCTTTTTCAACAAAGAAACACTGTATCTAATTTTACATACAAAAAGTCAGACAAGTTACTTGATTTAAGATACCTCATTGCTTCAACATGAACACACTCGTGCGCTCGATTTATCCACTGCTAACATCGCATCGATTATTAAGGAAGATGGCGATACCTCCAAGGTCTTCTATCACCAGAGCCATTAGCTCTATGAAAAACATAGATATAATCATACAAGACAACATGCTTACAGTATTGGCAAACTGATGGGACTCTTAACGTACTTCTTTGTATTATATACTATAAAAGTGGATACATGTTGCTAAAACATTGTGCTTACTAAAAAATAACTAGCCAAGTATGTATATAGCTTCGTTACAGAAGTTGAAAAGTGCTTGATATAGCAAAATTAAAGTCGATTTGGAGTTATGATAGGTTATATAATATGAATAAACTCAAACTTAATGTACCTTTGCCTCTGTGGAGTATGTTGGATTTAGATATGGCAGCGTTAGACTCCAGATCCGATCAATCGTAATGATAGGAATCGATTCAAAATATGTCTGTGTCGAGAGATATTTTGGTGAATTGAGATCAAAGGGATGAGAGAGAGAGAGAGAGAACAAGACACAAAGGTGAGGGGAGAACCCGGGCTAAAAAAAAGTGCCCCGTGCGAACTCCCCTAACCAACACGAAACAATTATTTTTATTATTATTTAGTGTGTGACCTGCCATGCAAGCGCACCTGTCATGGCAAAGGTCGGATGACAAAGATGCTAATCAGAACTCAAGCCTAATCCATCAGGCTATATCGTCCTTAACAAACATCTTATACATCCTTCATACTCATTATCAATTCACATATCTCAATCCTCTCCCCTCTTCTTCAATTGCTCCTCCCGGACTCATCCTCACCTCAGCATATCACGGATCCGACGAACCTAGCTTGCCGAGATCATGATGCGAGATCAGATCTGAGAATAATCAACAGATAAAGAATATTACAAACGAATTCAATCGAATCAAACATCAGATCCAGCTACGATAGGCTTAGTTACCAGCTCTTCGACCGATCGTCGGAGATCTCAGCAGCTAAGATCCGTCTTCTGGATCATGAATCAAACCGGAGCTACCAGATCCATTGTGTATACGACGCCGATTCGAAGATCGACGGCAGAACTGAATCGGAGAGTCTTCCAATACGTCATCAAATCGACGTAACGGAGAGATCTAGAGAAAAGCGATGAACGAAAAGCTTAAAGAGATAACGATAAAAAAAAGCGGGTATGAGAACCAATGAGATCAAGGCGTGTTTTTATACAGAGTGTTGGGACTAATGGACGGACGAGATGGAATAATTCGATGGTACGATCAACGGTTGAGATGTGATCTCTTGGGGGTGAGGTTACGTGTTTAGTGGCGTTTTTAATGAGAGGTGGTTGTTTGTACACAAGAGAAAAATAAATTTAAGACGTTTTATTAGGACATGGACAGCTAACCTATGGGGTCGTTGACTTCGTTGGCGTTTTACCGATTCCATGCGTCTTAACTAAGCACGTTTTCTTTATTTGACTCAGAGATTAACAACGGCCCACAAAAGTATTTGGGCTATAATTAAGCCCAGGATAAAACCTCGGAAGCGGCCGAAGGAAGATTCAATCATTCAAACACATAATAGGGTAGTTATGTATCATCTCCAAGAAATGACACAGATTGTTTAATTGTTTCCAAGAGATCATATGCTTTTCCCTATTTGTTAGCTTCATCGCCGACATTAGAGCCACGTCGAACCGACCGACCGCTATCACTAAACTACTAGCTAGCCCGCATTCCTAGCTACTTAGTACCCTTCTTTCGATGATATCAAAGCGGACTCCCCCTCCCCATTCACTCCCCCTCCCCATTCATTAGATAGAAAAGATCGCTAATATTTTACTTAGAGTATCCGCTTAAGTGAGAAAAGGAACTGCCAGCTCTCTTCGCCTGAATGGAGACATCAAACCCTCGAACCGTCATTCCAGGATTTGCAGTCTGATACTTTCCATTATGTTACAAGCTCACTCTCTTCAAATTCATTGTGTAATGGCAAAAGTACCAGCTCGATTTTGATCTGAGAGGAAAAAAGGCTCATTCTCTTTGGCTAATACTTGGCCACTGTTTGCTAGTAATTGGCGATTTGCGAGTCGTTGATCATAAATTATTAACAAATACTAAAAATGTGCGCTGAACGTGACCGTTAATTTAAAATTTGATGAAAGCCACACACACAAAGAACATCGCAAACACTAAAAGACTGGTGATTTATGAGTCGTTGATCATAAATTGTTAACAAATACTAAAACTGTGCGCCAAACGTGACCGTTGGCTTATGATAAAAGCCACACACAAAGAACATCACAAACGCTAAAAGAGAGTGGCAAACGAAAAGAAAAACACAAACACACTAAACGGTGCCGTTCTCACCTTTTGTTTTATTATCACCATCTCTTTGGAAAAGCGCTTCAATCTCTTCAAGCGACTTACCTTTCGTCTCCGGCATTAGGAAGAAGAAGAAGTTCCACGCCACCGCCGCAACTCCAGCGAACATAAAGAACGCTCCTCCAGTGGTTATCGCCCTAGTCAGCGACAAAAACGACATAGACACTGTAGCATTCATCACTCTATTCACTGCAACGCCAAGACTTGCTCCTTGCGCCCTAAGCTTCAACGGGAAAACCTCAGAGCTGTACACCCAAGTTATCGGCCCAAGCCCAATAGAGAAAACCGCTACAAAACTATAAGCAGAGACTATACTCAATACCAAAGCCCAAGCTAGTTTCCCGCCAGAGTTTTGTGCCATCGTGAGCCCAAACCCTAACATCGTCAACGCACAAACCATTCCTCCAACGCTGGTCAACAAAAGCTTCCTCCGACCTACCTTGTCAAGCAAGAAAGTCGCTGTTAAAATAAATGTCGTCTTCATGATTCCGACACCGATTGTAACCAAGAAAAGCTTGTCTTTAGCCGTGATCCCTGCTCTCTTAAAGATCTTCGGACCGTATAAAAGCACGGCTTCGATACCCGTCGCGTGCTGGAAGAAATGAATCCCTAACGCAGTCAAAAGAACTCGTCTTACCGCAGGTGTTGGTCTTAAGATTAGCTCTTTCCACACTCCTTCACCGTGAGTCTTCTTTTTCTCCATCTTCACGACCTCTTCTTCGCAATTTGCGTCGATTCCAGCAGCTGTTTTGATGTCTTTAAACCGTAGCTCAGCTTCTTCAGGCGAGTTCGATACTAACTTCAGTATCTTCTTGGCTTCTCCGAGACGGCCTTGTAAGACCAACCACCGTGGAGACTCCGGCATTTTCAAGATCCCTAACGCTAGCACTAGCGACGGGATCGCAGCTATGCCGAGCATCAGCCTCCAACCGATATGCATTGGTAACTTGGAGAAGAAGTAATTGACTAGGTAACCTAGTAAAATCCCTATACTGATGCAAAGATGAGGTAGAGAAGCTAAGAGTCCTCTGTGTGAAGCAGTTGCTATCTCGGCTGAGTAAACTGGAGCAACCATTAGAGCAAAACCGACGCCGAGACCGGCTGTGCATCTACCGGTTAAGAGAATGGGATAATTTAGACCCCAACCCATTAGTACTGAGCCTAACATGAAGAGTATTGAGGCCAAGACGATTGTGAAACGACGTCCGATTATGTCTGAGGTTCTTCCGGCGAGCAATGATCCGAAAAGGGCACACAGGTTGAGGATTCCGGTGAGAACTTCGATCTGAACTTCGTTAGTCTTTAGATCTTCTTCAATAAACACCATTGCTCCACTCATAACACCAGTATCTATACACATACCAAATATACAACATCTTATCAATTCTTGGATCATTTAAAAAAAAAAATTATAAGTCCTATCAAATCAAAGACAAAAATTGTAGAGAACGTATATATTTAAAACAATAAACTTATAGATTTTGGATACCCCAGATTAATAAAAAAAAAACAATAAACTTGACATAGAAAAAAAGGAAACTAAGACATTTTGTCGAATCTAGCAAATATTTAAATCTTAGCCTCTATAATTTTAAAATTACTAGAGATAAACGCTTTGTATATGTGTAGAGTTGTGAACAAATGTTTTTCTATCAGCCTTCCAAATTAAAATTCCAATAATATTCAACAAAAATGTTAGTTTTGGAGATTTTTTATGATACACTTACCGTAACCAAAGATGATGGAGACGATGGAGGCGACAATAGAACACTGAAGAGCGTATCTATTAACTCCGGGTGGCTTTTCATTGGTCGGCTTCTCGACGGGATCCGGATTCTTGCTGGAGATGACCTGATCTTCCATGATTAATTTATCACCACGTTATCAGAAAATATTGCAAACCAACTATAGAGTATACAGACTTTATCTCTGTCTCTCCGAGTTAGAAGCCTGTATCTGAAAGTTAGTTATGAGTTTGGTTCACAATATCTTTTTCTCACTACCAAAGAAGATTCGTTGATTATATATAGAAAAAACTTATGACGACATAAGACAGTACTCGTCAAAGCCACATGCTTGAAAGAGGGGGTTTAGTTATTTGAATATCAAAGGACAAAACTCTTCCACACATCTTTGATTTATATTTATAGAAATTTGTTTTGTGGAAAAAGATACTTAAGACCCGATCAATGATTCTAATTACAGACCCTAACTACATGTGTAATAAGAATAAACAGCTTGACTAGACTCAAAACTTGGAACTCTCAGGTGTCTAACTTGCCAAATACTAATTAACTTTTGATTTTGATAAGAACGTATCTGAAACCAAATGTAACGTAAACTCTGACAAGCTAAGATTTTTCTTTTTTGTAATTTAATGAAAAGATATGGGTACACACGAGTCCACTATTATTGGATTAATAACAATTTTTAATATCTGTTTTTTTGTTTTATCCTCGTGAATATTTATAAATTAGGTGTTTTGCCCGCACATGCGGGCATAATCTTTTTAATTTTTTTCTTAATTTTCATAGTAGAAAATATTATTTTCAGATAATAACATAATATATATATAAGAATTGTCTTTTTAAAAATATTTTTTATTTTAACACTTTATCTTTATACAAACTTTTACATAATTGATATTAAATTTAAATTTTTTTATATCTTAATTTTTTAACTTTTATAATAAAAAACATTATTTTCAGATAACAACACCATATATATATATAATAATTATCTTCTTTTTTTTTTGAAAAAACATTTTTTATTTGACAAATTTATCATAATTTACAATTATCTAATAAAAACATATAAATCTAATATTATTAACATAAATTCGTTTAAATTATTTTAAATTTTTATAGTAGAAAACATTATTTTTAGATAACAATACAATATATATAATAATTATCTTTTTTTGAACATGTTTTTATTTGACAAATATATCATAATTTACAATTATCTAATATAACATATAAATCTAATATTATTAACAAAAAAATCCTTTTTAATTATGTATAAAATTTCATTATGGGTAGTATCTAATTATCATTTTTTTAAAGTTTTTTTTATTTTGACAAATTTATAATAATTTACAATTATCTAATATAACATATAAATCTAATATTATTAACATAAAATTTATTTTTAAATTTTATAGTAGAAAACATTATTTTCAGATAACAGCACAATATATATAATAATTATCTTTTTTTTACATGTTTTATTTGACAAATTTATCATAATTTACCATTATCTAGTATAACATATAAATCTAATATTATTAACATAAATTTCGTTTTTAATTATATATAAAAATTCATTAAGGGTAGTATAGATATTAACCGCTCTGTTATAAGTTCTTTGTACCATATATTCATTATACTAAAATAATCTTAAAATAACTCAATATTCTATTTTTAATTATATAATTAAAATAATTAATTTAATTAATATTTAATTATATAATTTATGTTTTTTAATTTTTTACTAAATGACTTTTTCAGATAAGAATACAATATATATATAGATATTATCTTTTTTTAATTATATTTTTAGTTTTTGGATAACTCAATATTCTATTTAAATTACTTAATTAATAATTTTATATGATTAATATTTAGTTATATAACTTATGTTTTTAAATTTTCACTAAAAGACTTTTTCAGATAACAATACAATATATATATATATATATATATATATATATTATCTCTTTTTTAAAATTATATATTTTTAGATTTTGGATAATTCTTACTATTATTAATTTGAATATATTATCTAATCAAACAAATTTAAATTTCATTTTTATTTTTAATTTATTTATACATTTTATTCATTAAGGGTACAAACGATATTAACCACTTTAACTTTTAACGTGAGAGCTCGATTCCAAAAATTTACTTTGCAAATAATAGTATAGATTTATGTCACAGTGTAAAACGGCATGATGGAGTTCATTTAAATAATTTTTACAGTTTAAATTTAGATAAATTAATGGAAGAGTCAAGTGACTAATTTGGATTTATGAAAATTTTAAAAGGTTCGATTGATTAGACTTTGAATCATGGGAAAAGACAAACATGTTTTGCTTAATTAAGTAAACAGGAAAAACATAGCACGTAATTAGGTAAGCGATAGTGAAATTTTAAAATATTAATTAATATCATATCATCTTTATATGTAGTTAAAATGTCATGTTAATTATTCATAATACTAATTAAGTATAGTTTTCCGTATTTATGTTTCCGATACATGCGAGTAATAAAAGTTGGCATATAGTTCATGCTGTTTAACATGATACTAACCGAGAGTATTAGACAAAATGATCACACGGTTATGAATGGAACAAGTGAAATAACCATGTGTGATTTTTTTCATAATTAACCTAGATCAGTAAGACGAACCCTCGATAAAGCAAAACTCATCGCTCATTAAACACTTGGCTTACCTTAATTGATAGAAGGTTGCATGATGAAATGACAATTAAATGAACTTTTAAATGAACTTATATTTTCATATAGATTAGTGAACATAAAACAAAAGCTTATAAAGTTATAATTCATACGTATATATAGTAGGGAAATTGCAGCCAGTTGAATTAAAAGTATGCTTTCTATCATGCTTCTTCACCTCCTGTTTAATAAAGCTCAAGACCATTCATTACATGTAATATACTATAGCTAGTTTATAACCCTACAATAGTTTATATATCCACACCAAATAACTATAGCTAGTTTATTTAACCCAACAATAGTATACAACGATACCTTACCTGCATCTTGCCACAAAAGCAGTACATATCCACAGAAGAAACAATTGTGAACTAAAAGTTAAATGTGTCCTTTTTTGAAAAAAAAAATATCCTGAGAATCAAATTTGATTTGATCTTGAAAACAATACTTTGTTTAAAATATACTAAAAAGTAAAAACTAAGAAACGTTGAGGACAACAAATCTTAGAAAAGTAGCTGCTTTGTGTATTGCTAATAACATTTTTCGATGTTTTACGCTCTGAAAGTGTATCACACTACTTAACCCGAATTTAGAATATTTTCCGACTAATGTTAGGACTAATCATTTGTTACGATTTACCATATAAATCATTTGGATTGAATCTCGAATTCAGACTGACCAAGTAGTGATAGTTTAGTTTCTAAAGAGAATCGAACCCATAACTGATGTACGTTTTTTTCGGAACCGATTGGATCAGCCGACAGGCGTTATCAAAAAAAAAAAATCTTCAATGTTGGATCATGTGCGATGTCATAGCGTTGTATGATAATGCCAGCTAACGAATGAATTATCAAATACAAAGATAAGACAATGTATTGGCCGATGAATCATATATGTAAATTTATATTGGACTTATTAGTGTGAAATAAAGACATCATACTTTTCAACAAAAGTGTTCCACAAACAAAAATCTTATTCAAACATTAAGGAGTCATATGTGTATTACTATTATGCAGAAAACATAGAAATATAATAGTACAATTCGTATAATAATAAAGTAATCATGTCAAAATGCAGAATTTGTTTAGCCTCTCGCGATAACCCGAGGCTTTGAGTGTGTATACAAAACATAAAACAAAAGAAACTTGAATTCATCACGAAGCACAAAGTGTGTAAAACACAACAACTATGAACTCTATGAAGCTGGAAACTGAATAACATGAAATTCAAGAGATTCCACCAACAAAAAACTTCAAGCTTTCACAAGCTATTTTATGAGGAAAGTAAAAACGCAGGAGATGAAGTTATAAGTAAAAAGCTAAAGCAAATGAATCAGATCTTCAATTGCAATGCTCCTGTGCTTTCTAAGCAGGAGTCGAAGAAGCATCGGGTTTCGTATCCAGCCCAAGTTCCTCCTCAAGTTTCTTCCACGCATTCAAGAAACTCGGAGGAAACTTCTTCTTCACCGTCCTAATCAACCCTTTAGCGTCATTCACCTTCTTGTTCCTCACCAACCCAACAGCCAAATGCTGCAAAGTGTTAAAATCAGGAATCTTGTTCATACCCACACTCTTCTTGAAGATCGCGTACCCTTGCTCATACAAACCACTGTCACACAGATGAAACACCAACGTCCTAAACGTAGCCGCGTTAGGAGCACACCTGTTTCTCTTAAGCCCTTCAAACACTTTCTTAGCCTCATCCAACATCCCCTTCTCGCAATACGCCGTCATAAGATAGTTGTAACTAATCGTATCAGGCTTCAAGCCCTTAACACTCATCTCCTCGATCAACTCCCATACTCTCTCAGGACCCTCTTTCTGAGCATTCATTAAACGAACGTTATACGCTGCACTATCAAATTCAATTCCTTTCTTAACCATCTCGTTCCACAAGCTCTCTGCTAACTCAACTTTACCATTCTTATACAAAGAACCTAAGATCGTAGTGAAAGCAATGGTGGTAACCTCCATGTTTCGTTTACCTTCCATCTCTCTCATAATCTCGATAGCTTTCTCCGGCGAGCCAGCGTCGCAATACGACTTAATCAATATCCCGTAAGAGACTCTATCGGGGACGATGGTGCTATACCTCTGAGGCATTTCGTCGAACAGTTGGGGGACTTTCTCAAAGTTCTGAGAGTTAAGACACGCCGTTAGCAAGGCGTTGAAGGAGACAGCTGTCCTCGGCGTCTCGTGCCGACCCATCTCCTCGAAAGCCTTGACGGCGTGATCGAGCATCGAGGCTCTTCCGTAGGATCTGATGAGCGTGGAGTAGAAAGGCTCCTCCTTTATCCTCGGGTCGTCCTTGTGGGACTCGATCAGGGCTTCGATGTCGGAGAATCGGTTGCATTTCGCGAGGCGGCGGACGGTGAGCTCCTGGGCGTAGCGGGAGGAGACGGGGGAGGCGGAGTGGTTGGAGACGTTGGAGTAGATCTCGAGGGCTTTGTCGGGGTCGTGCTGTTTGCGGAGGATGCTCTTCGCTTTGGAGGCGGAGATCTTGGTGGACTCTAGGACGGTGGTCGCGGCATCTCCGGTGGTGGTGGTGAAGCGGCGGAGGTGGCGGAGGGAGAGACGGGATGCAGCCATTTTGCAGAGGAGGTGACGAAATGTGGAGAGGGAAGGCACAAAGGGAGAAGCTTTAGGGTTTAAGATTTTTGCAAAAAAAAAAAAAATTTATTATAAATTGTAAAAATGATTATATTTATGGTTTTACAACTGACCATTTTATTTGGTTTATACAAGATCCATGTCTTCTCTCTTGCATCACACTGAATTATTTTGTTTGAACAATGTTAAAAGTTTTCTATAATTTTTTTTCATATTTTATTCGTTTAATATTTTGAGAAAAATATGAGTACAAAACCAACAATTTTACATTTTTTTACCTATGACAGTTTTGTTTTTTTATTATCGTGTTATATAAGTCTACAGCTAACATTTTTATTAATCTTATTAACGATTTAAATCGTACACTAATAGTTTGTAAACAATTAATTTTGTGTATTATGCTGTTATGAAAGTTTCCAATATAGAAATTTCTATATTAATCAGATAACTCATAATTCTTGTTCGGAAGCTCGCTAGGCGCTATTGTTCAGAAACTTGCTAGATGCTACGCGTGCGGTATATACGGACCTAGCGATTTATTAAAAATACGGAGAAAAATCGGAGAATACTCGAAATTTTTTTTTGTATTTTTGATGTATAATACTCTACATACACACGTATAATACATATTTATGTATATGACTCAGCGTAGAAAGCATCCGTCCCAATTCACCACGTTCTACCTACGCATCTCGTATACTCGATCGAATAATCGGCTCCGCGGACAAGTTTTTGAACAGGGCTCATAATAAATTATTTTTTTATAATTCTAGTAGAGTAAAAACATAACCTCTTGATTAAACAAGAGACTTCAAATACTCTTTAGAAATTTAACGTTCTTCAGGATCATTGAAATAATTATGATCAATGTCTACTAGAGAGAGAACAAAACAGGACTTCATTGGTAAGGTTTATAGCAAACAAAAGTATCAAAATCATATATTGGTCTTAAAATAACACAAAGCGTCTTTTAACTGAAGCAAAAAACTGAAGAGAACTTAAAGGTACTAGACAGCAAGCAAACAAACAAAGGATGAGCTTCAGGCTCCATACTCTCCCTGATCAAACTTGTCTTCTGGATAAAATACAGCAACCACTTCATTCCCTCCAAACTTCCTACCATTCATCCCGCTTCTTGCCCTCGACGAACCTTCAGTATCAACATACTTCAAGAACACCTGCATTCATTCCCACTGAGTTCAAGTTCTGCAAGAGAGAAAGATAGAGAGGCGAGGTCTTTAGTACAAACCTTGCCAAGGCCTGGCACTGGCTCACCGCTGGGGCTAGGACGCGGAATCACAACGCTGGTCAACATACCTGCATTTTAAGAGTTAAACAACAAACATTCCAAATACAAGAGACATACAGAGACAAAAACGTTAGTTTTTAAAGAGTAGCCATTTGTGAAAAAAATAAGATATGCAGTCTCCAGTCTGAGTATGTTAGGTGCTGATTCTTTATAGCAAAAGGCTGTAAAACAGACATATACAAACCAAAGAAAACAGAGAGACAAATCAATATGCTTTTGTTTTAATCTTTATATATATCTCCAAAATGGATATAATAAAATGCAAAATAAAAGAAATCTCTTACCAAACTTTCCGCCTTCTTGTCTCATGTCTTCCATTATATCTTCAAACTCCTCATCGTCTTTAAGCTCATCCTCAGTAACAACTTGAGTCAAACATACAACTGTAGTTGCCACTGGACCCGGCTGGAACATATTCATCTGCAAAAAAGATAAAAAAGCACACAAGCCTTGCAATTAATAAACCATAAAGAAACAAAGGTTGCTAACATAACTCAATTTTACCTGAAAAGCAATCTGCTGCTGTGCATGCAACAACACACTCTCCTGTTCAGGTTTTGGCTGCATTGATCCCTGGTTAGCGCGTCTCACAGTGAGAGTCTTGTCTCCCATTTTAATACCGTTCAGAGCAACGCAGGCAATATCTGTAACGGCGACATCTTGGTACACACAGAAGGCGTATCCTTTGGAGTTCCCAGTTTCTCGATCTTTGACGAGGTCAAACCCCTTTAGGGCTCCAAAGCTTTCCAGCAGCTCCCTGACTTGTGCCTCGGTGAAGTAATATGGAAGTCCACCGACGAAGATACGGTCTGGGCCTTCGAGACCGCCGGAAGCACCTGGAGTCAGACCAACAGCAGCTAAGTTTAGATGGGGACTGGGCTGGCTTGGGCCAAGAGATGCAGCTAGAGATGGGTTATAGTCACTAGGTCTCCTCACCTTCACTGGAGCTCCCTAGGAATGTGAAAAAAAAAGGAGATTCAAATACTCTCCAACACCTAATACTTAGTAGAAGGGTGAATATTAAAAAATTGTACCTCAAATATAATGCCATCCAAGGACATTGCGTTACTAGCCTCTTCAACGGATCTCATCTCCACAAAAGCAAACTTCTTCTCGTGGTTTATGTAAACATTGACGACGGCATCACCTGGACCAGCGGTGTTTCCACCAACCGCAGCCATAACTTGACTAAAGAATGTAGCCACAGACTGCAATACAGGAAAGTAAATCAATGTTAATATCAATCAAACGCTGGAGTATAGTTCAGTGGGAAAAAAAAAACAAAAGTGGCTATCAACCTGTTCATTAGCCACAGGGGAAAGCCCACCAACGTAGACTCTGCGAGCATGCCTAGTCGCCTGAAGACACAGAAAGGTTAATAAGAAGACATGGTTAGCAACAGATAAATAGATAGCAGGTATAATATACTCAATGAAAATCAAAGCTGACCTGCTGTGTCATAGCCTGAATTGGCATCATAGGGAGTCCACCGAATGCCTGCAGGACATAGAATTAGCTTGAGAAAGAACTCAATACATAGTTGTTAAAAGGGTAAAGATAAAAGACCTGTCCAGTCTGTAAAGGGAATATGTTGGGAAACATTCCAGCCGGAGGAAGAGTTGGTGGTGGTGGAGGAACTTGGCCTACAAAAATGAGAAACAAGATAATACATGAGAAGTGTAAATATAAGAAGACATGTTTTACCTTCCCTGAAAAAGCAACTGCGATATAATAGTAGACATCCGGCCAAATCTAATTCCACTAGAAAATCATTTGTGAACAAAACCAGTGATAGGTACTGAGGATGAGCAGTACCAATAAAAAAATTGCAGAAATTCCTCCTTGTATATAAGAGCTAACCAGCCCACACCCAAATGTTGCCTTACCAAAATAGAAAAGCAAACAAGAAACACAAAAGAACAACAAACAACCAAAACCTCTCAGTTCTAACGTTGTATCCCATGTAAAAATGAACAAGAACAGCCTATGTGCATTATGGGAATGAACTCTACATTATGCCAAATTAAAGAAGACAAAAAAAGGATACCTGTAACAGCAGCACCAGCAGCTAACATTGCAGAGGCTGGAGGTGCCATATCGAATCCACTGACCCGTTTGCTGCAAGAACATAGATTTGATGTAAGCTAAAATTCTTAGAATAAAAATAATCATTTCACAGAAGAGTAGTTAGAGCCAGGAAGATAAGTTACGTTTTTGATGGAGAGCGAGACCTTGATCTGCGCCTAGATCTATCCTTGGAACGCGAACGAGACCTATGACGGCGTCTATCTCCTCTGTCATCTCTACGCCTATAATTTATTTTAAAACACACAAAAATTAGAATTCGAAAAGGATTTCATTTAATTAGAAAAGATAGATTAGTAGTCACCTATCATAGTCACGGTCACGGCTGCCTCTGCGGTAGTCATCATCGCGGTCTCTACTACCACGGTCTCTTCTATCACCACGGTCTCTACTACGATCCCTGTGGCGGCTACGACGCTCACGATCCCTGTCTCTACTTCTCTCCTTGCTTCTGTCTCTGCTTCGATCTACAGATCCCTTCTCTCTTTCTCTGTCTTTACTTCTTGAAGACTCTCTTTCATTGTCACGTGTTTCTCCCTACACAAGAATCCTCATCACTTACAACTTATATATAAATCAAACTAAACAAAAAAAAAAACACTACACATAACAAGTAAACTCAACCCCAAACTAATCTTCAATTCGCTCTATACCCTAAACCCTTACAATCTGCAGTTTTTAACCAGTATACTAAAAATCGATTCTTTATTGAATTCAATTACGCATCGAAGCTAATAAACATAGATTTGAATCTCTGAAAACAAATCCATTGAACAATCGGAAGCTGGAAGATTGTAGCGTAATCAAAGAGCATAAAGTACCTGAGATTTCGAGTCTGTTTGATCCTCGATTTCTCCGCCGCGGCCGCCGTTATCATCGGCCTCGAAGCCGTCAACAGCTGTCCCGTTTCCCTCGTGATCTTCGAAGTCAGACATAGTAACGCACGCTTTCACCGGAGATAGGGGGTTTAAGATAAGTTTCCTCTCTGTTTCTGCCGCCGAGATTTGGACGAATGGAGAAAACAAATTTTTTTAGGGCAATTTCGATTGTTCTGTTATTAAATAAAGACGAGACCAACCGAAAGGGTAGTTTTGTCAGTGTCGTGTTTGGTCTTAAAACTCTTAATAAGGATTGCGACACGTCAGCAACGACAATTATTTCGCAAAAAAAAAAGGATATACGGCCCGGTCCGAATCCAAGCTACCCAGTCCGATCCAAGTCTTCATTGTGGCCCAATCCATGTATGTTTGAGTTCACTAAATGAAAACCGAACCGATATTGACTCGGTCAATGATCGGTCCAACCGATTCGACTGGGTTTTAAATTTTAATTTAATTTTAGATTAAACAATTATATACATATATATGTATAACTATAAATTTATTTTTATAAAATTTTATATCATTGTGAGAAATTAAAAATGATATGAAAATAAAATGGAAATTTTTAAAAATAATATAAAATATAATGAAAAATCATTTGTTTAGATGGATATTCAAAAAGTAATACGATTTTTTATGAATTTTTTTTTAAATTTGCAGTTTTTATATTTTTAATTGAATTTAAGAAAATCGGGTTTTCATATTGCATCGGATCCCAATTTTACCAAATTTCATCAATTTCTGACTAGATTTTCCGGTTTAACTCAAATCCAGTTTTTGTACAACACGAAACCAGATAGAAGACAGAATCACGTCTCCGGTCCTGTCCGGTTTTCAAAACATTGACTAAACCTAATTTTGACTTTTGAGTAAGTGATAAACATTTTAAAATAGCTTAATAATTCCTTTATGATTTTATATGTATATTGTTTACAAAAAAATAGAGAGGCAAAACACATGTTTTATTAGGTTTTGTCCAAGATTTTTTCCCCTTTAACAAGTAACTTAACCAAAGATTTAACCAATTCACTAGAAGTAAACTTGGTCGCTTTTTACTATAAATTGATGGTTGGGTTCTAACTATAAAAAATTTACCGTAAAAAATAATATGTATAAAAATTTTATTTAGTTAAAAAATATGTAGCTTTAAAATTTATTGCTAGAGTAAAATATTTCCTACAACTTAAAAAAATAGGGTTTTAAAAAATAAAGGTTTCACAACTTTTTTTTTATTTTTTTGGTTGTACTTTTAAAAATCAATATAAATTTTAAAAATCAAAATATGATGGATGATTTTAAAAGCTATAATGGATGATTTTAAAAGCTATAGATAAAAATTAAAATTAAAGTTAGCTCCTACAGCCCAATCACCAGTATAATACTATAATGTCTCAGAACTTGGAAAACTTTTATTATTCACGTTCCGCATATACAAAGATTTTAATAAAACAAGGCACAATACAATACAATACATAAACGTAGCATACACAAACTAAAAGAAAAAACAAGAGACCTCAAATTCAAACTTCTGACCATATATATAACACAAACACTCTCGACTCAAAAGCTTCTCTAGGCGTTCTCTCCTTCTTCTCAGTCTTCCCACTGAGGTTGAGTCGGCCACAACTTCTCTTCTTGTTTCCATCTCTCTTCCTCTTCCTTCTTCGCCTCTTCTTCTTCTCTCTTCCTCTCTTCATCTCTCATCTTCGTCTCCATGGATGCTTGCGGTTCTTGTGGTTCTCCTTGTCCTGGCTGCGGTTGGAACGGCTTTTGTGGTCCTTCTGGTTCTCCTTGCGGTGGTTTTTGTGGCTCCCCTTGCGGTGGTTTTTGTGGCTCTCCTTGCGGTGGCTGTGGTGGTTGCTGAGGCGGCGACTCCTTCTTCTCTTCGTCTTCCTTAAGCTTCTCCAACTCTCCTTCCGCACAAGCAGGACATCCCAACACAGCGGCCTCCTTCTGAGCTTCCAACAATCCAGCAATCATAAAACTACTCACATTAAACGACGCAGCCAATACCTCCCGGTCAAGCGACCACAAAACCGAGTTCTTCCCAGCCAAGAACTGCGGCTCATTATTCTTAGCCGAAGTAGTAAACCCAACAAACACCAACGAGTCATTAAGGAAAGACATTTGAGCCATTGGATGTAACCGTGGAACCGCGAAAATATCTCCTTTCTCTACCTTAAACCTCATGTTCTTACACTCTGATGATGATCTCGAAATGGAATTCCTAAGCACCCTAACCATTCCTGATCCTCTCACCACGACTGATATCTCGCAAGCCCATGGGTTCCAGTGTGGTCCCATCATTGATCCTTGCGTTAGATTCACCATGGAAACTCCAACCATTGAGCCTTGTAATACTTTAAGATCCTTCCTGTTGATGGTTATGGTTTGACCGTTAGGGCTTTGGAAGTCGGGTTGGGATTCGAATACATTGAATGTCGTTGCCTTCTTTGGCTTCTTCTTCTTTTCTTTCTTCTCTTTCTTCTTCTTCACCTTCTTGTTTTCCACTGAGTCTGCACTTGCATCTCCGGAAAATAGTTTGAGTAATCGCGTTTGGAGCGGCCACGTGTTGGTGTCGGTGTCGGTGTTGGCTTCACCTGGTGTGGTCAGCATATCGTGCACGATCAATGGTGGCTGTGTACGGTTCCTCATCAGCCCTATAATCTCCTCAGGAACCTAATCAAAAGTAACAAATACAGTTAATTAATCACACTTAGCATAACTTAAGATAGCATCTCCTATAGTATTTTTGTTGGTTTTATCTACTAGAGTAACTTTTTTTTACTAAACTATAGTAACTTGAGAAGCAAGATATACACATATTCGTATCTTCCAGCTCGCATAACCTAAAATAGCATAAACTATTGTACTTTTGTTGGTTTTACCTACTAGAGTAACTTGAGAAGCAAGATATACAAATATTAAAATTTTGCACCCCAAGTTACATCAATATCACACGTAATACATATAAAAACCTAGACATAGACAGATAACATGCGTACGTACCCCAAAAGCTGATTTGAGAATTGTTTCATCAAAACCAAACAAGAGATCTGTGACACTTGAATACGCACCAAAGCAAGGATCCTGCATCCACGGAAGACGATCCACAAATAAGAAGAAAGATATATATACAATATATATACAGTAAGAAAATGAAAAAGAGTCATATCTTACATGTAAACATTCCTGGCTGTTGGAAAAGATAGCGTAAATCTTAAGTTTGGTTCCAAGGAAGATATCCACCGGCTTGCTCTGTAAGTAGAAAACTGTACCGGGACGTAGCCTGTAAACGTCCCCTAGTCTTATCTCAGTACTTGTCGCTTGCGCCTCTACCCAATTCAGAATCCCACTTCCTATACAATCACAAAACCAGTTTTTAACATAATAGGAACAAAACCGCAAAAGCTGATTCGTAAACCCAACCAAATAAACTGATTTTGATCCTTTCTCTAGCCAACGTTAACCAAACCAAACCAAAATTGGGCTAATAGTTTACCCTTTTTACTTTTGCCAAATATTTGAGTTTTCATATAAAATGATGTTGTTTGTAACGGGTTACAAACGTCTAGTCACAATCTAGGCTTATCTTGTTCTATCTTCTTGCCAAGTTTACCGTAATTTATCATGAAAACAAATAATGAGATACTTTGCCAAATAACGAAGCCTAACCGAAGATGGAACACCGAACACGAACCGAGATTAAACCATCTCAACCCATAATCATGCAATAGTGGACTATATACTCAAAGCAAAATCAAGGGGTGAAACCAAATACATGCAGAGGAGCCTAAACGTTTACTAAAACGTTAATAAAAAAGTTTAAAATAATTTGGAGGTCTATAACTATATAATTTTTTTTTTGGTAAACGATAACTATATAAATTACTTGGTTTTCAGAAAAAAAACTATACATTACTTCTTAAAAATTTAGGTGTCAAAGTCAATGATCCGACCCTGAATACATGACACTGAAGCAGATTATAGATATGTACCAGAGTCGACAAAGAAGACCATGTCGGAATGAAGAAGAAGAGGGAGCATAAGCGCGTTTGGTTCCAGCGTTATGGAATGTATTTTGTAAGGGCCCATCCCGCCGCATCCATCGCCGATTTGAACGGTTGAGATCTGTCCGAACTTGTTCGCGAAGATTGGTTTCCATTGATCTTTCTTGATCAGAAGAGGCGATGAAAACCCACAACATGACGGTACAGCGGCGAGATCGTCGTTTTCGACCGACTCATCAGACTTATCATACTTAGCAGTCTTAGCCGAAGACTCATTGCAAGCGAATAAGAGAACGAAAACAACAAAGAATGATAATACTGTAAACCTAATCATCTCTATGTGTTTTTTTATTACTTTGTGTGCTATTCAATGTGAAGCGTATTCAATCATATAAGGAAGGGGAGGTGATGAGAGGGAGAGAGAACTCAAAAGTTCACAATTGATACGTGTCTTAAGTGTTTGGACACGTGCTTGAGTGCATGGTTCTTTTGATAGGAGTTCAAATTACCCGCTAAAATACATGGAAAGATTGGGCTGATAAGAACCGTTGATGATAATGTATTAAATGTATAAACAAAAGAGATGCATAGTTTGTATCGCAAGACCAATTATATGTCATGGGTTTAAATTGTATTTTTGTCACTGAAGTTGTGTTATCATGCATGACTTCTGTGGTGTCATATACGATTTATCGTTTAACGCTTTTGATGTTTCCGCCTGCCCAGGTCTCTTATCGTTTTTCCAATTCTTTGGACACCTAACAAGATTTTAAAATTTTATATTCAAAATATTTAATAGTTGCGCGATCATATGTTATTATGATGTCGTCAACATAAGCTGTGTTTTTCAGTTAGCGCTTCTGTATTCGATAAATATGGCGTCTAACCAAAATAGAGAAAAAGATTGATGTATTCGAACGTATTTTTAAGATGTTTGGACTTGCGTATCCCTCAGATAAATGACAAAATTACCAATAAATACAATGATTATAATTTACGATATTGACATATGCACAGCAGTCAGCAGCACATGGGTCTTATCTGTTCTAATATTTGTAAGCATGTAGAAAAATTTGTTTGGTACAAACATTTGAATGCTCTTACGCTTTACTGGTTGAGGAGTTACTCAAATTCATGTGAGTCGTAATGAGTTCCTCCAACCAACGGTACGGACTGTAAAAGAATGGATATTCCAATATCCTTATTCTGTTGTAATTAGTCAATCTAGTTACGATATTCTAGGGAGATCAATATCTCCAGTAACAACTTCATGTATATATCTCTTGTACGTAAACTGAATGAGATCAAGGAATCATATCTAAACTTTCAGACAGCATGAGAATTTTCGGTGATGGGATTCTGTAGTCGGTATTGAAATTGAGCTTACTCCATGATCTTTAGTTGCCAGAGTATCTCAAATATGTGTGTACAAGTTAATAAAAGTGTGTATAAATTATAAAACATACTAATTATATTTCACAATTATTCCCCTTAAATTAAACCTAGCTATGCGAATCCAAAAGCGATAAACTAGGTGCGAATTCAAATGTCTCAAACTTATCAGCTATATATATCATATCAAGCCTCACATGGACAGCCTTTATTAATCACAAACATAGTGGATTTTGAGTACTTTTTAAACAAAGACTACAACAATATTGAACAAACCATTCTTTGAAAGCCCTTTTACAAAAAAAAAAAAACAAACCATTCTCAGCTGAATGGGAGAGAATTGTTTGGATAGCTTCAGATGGATTGGGTTGGTGTAAAATTCGGCTCTTCACTCTGCGATATGTTTTTCAGGCGATGGATCATGCTATATGGAGAGAGAGGAATCAAAGAAGACATGGAGAATCTTCCTCGCCATTTATAGATTTGATCAAAAAAATTGATAAGACAATGAGGAACAAGTTCACTATTGCTAGGAAGAAGGGAGATAAGGATCTGGAGGGAGGAATGGCCGCATGGTTTGATGCAAGGTGAGAAGGTTGTTATGAGCTGCAGTGGTCTAGTAGGAGTGAGTGCTGGACAACCAGTAGGAGTGAGAGCTAGGTAGATTGGAAAAAGGTTGATAAAGGGATGAGAAAGCTGATGACTTGCAGGAAAAATTTCTATCTTTTTATTTGGTGTTTAACCAATTTTGTATAGAAAATTTAGGAAAGGACATACATAGTTGTAACAAAGGTCTTTTCTTTTTTAATTAAATTTAACATTCAATTTTAAAAAAAAAAAGAACAAACCATATAATTCAAATTTATCCTAATCATGAAAATATATGCATATAAATATACAAAGGCTACAACTTTGCTTCAACATTGTACGAAACATCTAATTAGATGATTAATGGAGGTTTGTACAAGTAACAGTAAAGTTTCTATTTAATTTAAATAAGAGTTTATTTAAGAAAAAAAAAACAAAATTTCTTGTAGGAGTCTCTGTCTGAGGTAAAATCATTCAAAAGCCTCTATTCAGAAAAATTCGAGTGTGTAAGACGGAGTTCGTCAATCAGACAAACCGACGTACGAATCTCCGATGAACGGATTCGCTTCACAGATCCCATCCATGGCGCTTCTCGGATCCGGCTTCACCAGCGAGGTATTCTTTCAGATCCGTTTATCGGGGATTCGTTTGTGTCAATGACAAAACTTTATGATTTACTCAATTGAATATGTTTTGGTTGGATTCTGCCATCGAATTCTCTTGTCCGAATTCAAAAATCACGGTAATAAATGCCTGCAGGTTTTGTCTGATCATCGAAAAAGGTTTGGTCTTTGTGAATGTTTTGTCTTCAGGGTTGTGTTGACGGGTCAATTTAGATTTCTCAACTGTCGGAGAATTCTCATACTTTGTGTTAATCTAATGTGAACTGTTTTTTTGTTTTGTCTAATGGAAATTTCAGGTTGGGTTACGAGTACTGCTTTCACCACTTAGTTCCAACATCGTACTTCGTACAGCATGGTGAGTTTAGGTGATAGCGCCATCTAGTTGTTAAACTTAATGGTACTATATGATTTTTTTTGGAGGAAGGATTTGGGTGATCGATGTGATTATGAATCTGATTAAGCAGATTGTATTTGATGTTGTTACGGGTAGGGAGTATTTTCCTGATGGTCTGTTTAGTCGAGTGGTCAAAGGTTCCGACCTTGTTGGAATAATGTAGGGTACCTTCAGGACAGGAGACAATCTCTTGTTGGTGAATATTGTCTTCTATGAATAGAGAAGTTTTGTTTTCTTGTTGCCTTTGGGTTCTTTATCCGATTAAAAAGTATTAGCTATAGAAAAGTCTGAGTCTTTGTTTCCTGCAGCTGTTCCATTGGCATAGGGCTGCCTGTGTATTCCACTTTCAAGGCCATTGAGAATAGAGACCAGGATCAACAACAAAAATGGCTTATTTACTGGGCAGGTTGAGATCATTGTGACTAACCTTTCTAATTATCTCCCTCATCTCTTCTTTGACATGGCATTTGATTATTTTTTCCCTCTCTCTCTCTTCCACCTTCTTTCGTTGCAGCTTTTGGTTCTTTCAGCCTTGTTGAAGTGTTCACAGACAAGCTCATTTCTTGGTACGCATCTCTAAAACTGTTACACAATATCATTTGTCTTATCATAAGCAGAGTATTGAGACTCGACAAACTCTGGTGTTTACAGGTTTCCACTGTATTATCATGCAAAGTTTGCGTTCCTCGTCTGGCTTCAACTTCCCACCATTGATGTACTTCTCCCATCTCTTTGTAGTGTCATCCTTAAAACATTTTATTAATCCCTTGCTGATCGGTTCTGCGATTCTCAATTTGCTTCCTTGTCCGGTGATAGGGAGCAAAACAAATATATAACAACCATCTTCGCCCTTTCCTGATACGACACCAAGCTAGAGTTGATCGACTTGTGGATGGAGTCTATGAGGAGATGGTACACTGTTACTTCCTTCATAACTCAGACTATTCTGCATTCTTCAGTTACTTTGTAAAAGCTTTATAAACACACGACATTTGTGCAGGTCAAGGTCGTTAGGTCGCACCAAGGAGAAATACGGTTTGTGCGATCAATGATCGCAAGCATCTTGGGATCAGGTTAGCTTCCACGTTCTAAATGTTCGGTCCTCAAATAACTACTGCTCTGTTACTAAATAGAATGTTATCCTGCTTGTTGTTCCAATAGCCAATGAAGTTACACCACCAAGCCAACAACAAGGAGAGATCTCAAACAGCAGTCCCGAACCAGAAGTATCAACGGCAATAGTCCGAGATTCAGAGTCTGAATCCGATCATGAAGAGTAATAAAAACAAACAAGAGTAGTCGTCATAGCTTTGCAGCTTTTTACAACTTTAAGGCAAATCACTATTACATTAAAAATGTCAAAACGATTGTATACGGTCACTTAAATCTCAAATAAGTTTTTTATCCTTTGTTGCAAAATCTCAATAAGACGTTATAAAGCTCCCCTCCATGTTTCCCTAAGCGTCAATGTGTTCATTCACCATCTTTAGATCCATCAGCATTCTGTTCTAGATTAGCTACTGCCTCTGGTCCATGCACTCTTACCAACTCATCCTGAATAGTGTTGTTCTCCGTCTTGAGCTTCTCACATTCTCCGGAGAGTCTCTGTAACTCATCTCTCAGACTTTGATTCTCACTCGTCAAACTCTCTACTCTCTGTTGAAGCTGCTCGCATTCCGCCTATTCAAAAAGGTGTGTATGGAATTGAGTAATTTACATCAGAAGCAACCATAGTGAAGTGATACTAACACAGAGATGATGATAATGTTACCTGCTTCCGCAATCTGGACCGTCTAGCTGATTCACGGTTAGATTGTTTCCTTTTCTGCCTCTTGAGCTCTCTTTCATCCTATTGAGTAGTAAACACATGAGTTTATAATCAAATCAGAGAAGCTACTTTGCATTTGAATATAAGATGAATGATGATTTGGTCTCACCTTCACAGCTACACCAGTCTGGGAAGACCATAAGTCCATCCCCATATTCAGATTAGTCCCTGGCGCCACTGGTTTCATTGGCATGGAACCTTGGATCTCACCAGTAGTATTACTCTGAGAACTTGCTGTTTACATAAACTATAATAAGTGAAGAGAAACATCGAGAAGGCAAGCAAAGGAAAAACTTAAAACTTGTGGCAGGTGAGAACTTACCATCAGCCAGCATCTGTCCGAAGCTTGGCTTTCTAACTGAACCTTGTTCCTACAATTAACATGAAATTCAGTTTAGAAACTCACAGAGCAGTGAAGCAAACGAAAACACGTCAGAATCATTTCAGTACCTGGTGGTTGGCATTGTCATCGTTTTCATCAGATGAACCAGCTGTGACACTTTCTTCACTGCACAATCACAATTACAATAAGTCTAATAATACAGAGAAGACCAATTACAATTAAGTAACACACTGAACAGAGCGTTTAAGGTCGCACCTTTGAGATACAGCATCGTTCCCTGAACCAGAAGGCGCCTTCTCACTTCCTCCACTCTTTCTTTTCAAGTTACCCTTTGGCTTCTTACCAGGGGCTTGAGCTTTCACGGTCTCCGTGTTGGTTGGACCAGAAGCCTGAGGCTACAAGAGAAGGATGTCAAGCAAGTTAGTACTTTATAATTAGTCTATGCAAGTATAATATAAACGATAACTCGAACGGTGTTAATAGTATGGAGAGTTACCATGGGCATGCCAGGATGGGCATAGACAGTCCCTGGGGGATACATTGCTGGATACGGAACTGGAGTCCCATAAGGCGGCATCATATGGTGCTGACAATATTGAACAACAATGAATAAAACTCGTGTAAGTGTTTTTCAAAAGACAAAAGATAAAAAAAAAAACTTATTTGCCCTAGGAAGCTTACTTGAGCACCCCACATATAAGGGTGAGGACTAGGAGATCCAACTGGGGATGGGAAAAAAGGACTTGGAGTACCTCCTCCTCCATAATAAGCCTAAAGAAATAAAACATACTGTTATGTTCTGCAGTTTCTCGAGAAAGAAGACACTACACCATGTTAGTGTGCATGTCACACGAACCTGCATTGAGTTTGACCAGTCTGCATAAGGTGTGGGAGGAGTGTCCTGCATTGCAAACAAGAGGTAGATACATCAAATACAAGTAGATTTAAAGAAATATTGTATAGGGACATGAAGATGAATGATTAACCTGTGCCGAGGATGCTGGCTTGGAAGGCTTAAATGGGGTCTTTTCCTCGCTCGTTCCCATTGTCTATGATCTGCAAAGAAGGAAGCACGAATCTTCTGAGACAGAAACTTTACTACAGAACATAAAAAAAAACGAGAAGATAATTATTACAAACATACAAGAGAGCCTGTTGTTAAACGCGTTCAACCAGTTCAATCTAATTACATGAATTTCTCCTACAGAACCTCTAATTACAAGAACTATGCATGAATTTGTCCTTACAGAATCTCTAATCACATAATTGTATTAACGAATTCAATCAAAGCTCAGCACACAATCATCAAAACAGAGTATACATCTGCACATGCAAAAGTGTTTACACAGAGAGAGAAAAGGAAAAGAAAAAAAAAAAGAACAGACCGATGTGGAAGTCCAGCTAGGATTTGAGACAACGATGAAAAGACACGTCCTTTCTTTTTTCTCAGACAGATCAGACAGAGACCAAAACTCAGGTCTCCAGCTCCTACGAAAATAAATTTGATTTTTTTTTAATCTTCTCTTACAGCTTCATTGAATCTGTCGGAGGAGTAAAGAACAGAGAAGGAAAAGAGGATTTTGAGATTGTCCGATCTGCTGTGGCCAAGTCCGATAGGAGAAGAAGAAAGAGGAAAGTTTGTAAATATTTTGGGGATTTAGGGTTTTTTATGATCTGACACGTGCGACAAGGAGACGTCCAGCTGTACACGTGTTAGTGGATAAGATTTTGACACGGTGGTGACAGTTGGTGTGACTCATCTACCCCATTTAAATATATCATTTATTACCAGTTTAAATAATTAATATTAGTGTTTCTTTCATGACAATAATTATTATTTCAGTTTATCTTTTATACATAACTAACTGAGGCTCCGAATGGTGACTGCAGTTTGAGCGGTGCGGACCAAACGGTTCAACTGCAGCGCGGTTTTAACAATTATAAAAACGTATAGATATATAATATATGTAGAGATTTTTGTTACTGTTAATTGCGGTGCAGGACGGAACGGTTGTAAACATTCGAAGCGTAAGGCTCCGAATGGTAACCGCGGGTTAGGCGGTGCGGGACAAACGGATTGGTTAGTGCGGTGCGGTTTAAAAGCGGTTTGTGTTAGTAAAACGAATACTGCGGGACAAGTGTGTTTCATCTAAAAAAACGGTTTGAAAAATATGTGAGTGGTGACTAAAATAATAAAAAGTGCGGGATGAATACTTGAATGGTATTTATAGACTAAATAGTGCTGAAAATATAAAATAATATTCTACTTAATATTATAAATATATTTTACATATTTTTATAAAGTACAAATAAATTACAATCAGAAAATACCAAAACAAATAAAGTTTTTTGACTAATCTCGATAGGTTTTAAAGAAATATGAATTATAAAAAAGTCATGAGTTAAATACACATCTGTATATATACATCTGTAATGAATAGTATAACTGCGGAAAACATAATATATTTTATATTTTACAAACTTATAAAATCAGTAATACTCATATAATTTTTAAAAATATAAATTGAAATATGAAATTTACTATGCTATTATTGAGATTTATAGACAATTATTTTATTTCTATAAATTAGAATTACTCTAGTTGTCTTTACACAAAATTTAATTAAGATATTAGTGATACTAATTTAATTTAAACAACTATTTTATTTAATTTCTTCATTATATTCACATATTTTTCATCTAAAATATCATATTTTTAAATTTCAAAATTATATTTAGACCTACATTTATCTGGAACCAAACAAGACCAAACCGAAAAACGAAGTTCGGTTTAAGTTTGGATCCTATCACTTATATTAGTGGATCCGATCTTAACGGTTTTTGGATCAGTTCCAATTCAGGTTTTCAGATCTGAGTAAAGTACCCAAACCTAAACTTGTTTATTTTATTTCAAGTATTTTATTGGATAAAGTATTGTATTTCAACTATGTTTTTTGTATTCTGATATACATAATTTATTTCAAAATTTTATGATCATTAGTCGGTGTACATATTTATAAAAAAATAAAAATGTAAAAAACAGTAAAAATCCACCTTGACTGCATCAAAAGCGATGCATAACAAGAACATAAACTCCAAATGGTGACTGCGGTTAGAACGGTACGGAACAAGCGGTTCAACTGTGGTGCGGATCTAACAGTTATAAATATGTATAGATCACTACAAAAAAAAGTCTATTTTACATCATTTATTTTAAATATTTGTATTAGTTATAAGTGATGTAAGATAATTTTGCATCATTTATATAAATGACTCTGAAAGTGGTGATGCAAATAATTTGTATCAATTGATTAATAATTGATGTAAATTTATTAAATATTTGTATCAACTATAAAATTGATGTCAATATATATATCAATTGCAATAAATGATGTTAACATTTACATCAACTTTTATAATCGATGTTACTATGATATCAATTAAATAAGTGATTTGAATAATTATGTCATTTATTAATAAATAATCTAAAATTAATTATATTTTCTAAATAAATTTAAATGTATATTAGTTGAAATTTTCGATTTAAAATAATAAATTTATACGGATTTTTAACTGATACAAATTAATAATAAAAAATTATAAAATATTTATTCACTTCCACAAATTATATATTAACACATACGAAATAATTAATTAAATAGAAAATTCAAATCTTAACTACAATTGTATATATAAAAAATACACAATTCATCCATCATACAAACTCACAAAGCATAAATAGACAAAAAAAAATTGCTAAACAACATTGCAAAACTACATTTACAAAAAAAAAAAAAAAAAAACATTGCAAAACTAATCATTATTCATATCTCCATGAACACTGCTTGTCTTTCTCCATGGACTTGGACGACTTCCAACTTCTTATGTCAACAATGCAATAAGTATGCCAAAATCAAACCTGAACAAAATCAACATATCCATAATAGTTTAAACATAAGAAACAGAAGAGATAGTGGAATCAGAGAGGATAATTATAGAGATTTTCATGTTTTCACCTGGTAGCAACATTGGTGGTGTCTAAGATTGTAAATTCTTCCGCCAATGACTCGAATGCCACAGTTCCCTACAGCCATAACACTTACAGAGTTATGATCATCATTGCTCAAGTTCTACATGCTGAGAGCAAAAAAAAAACAAAAAGAGGAGAGGAGATGATCTTCTCAAATTCTACGAGATTACAGAGAGAGCAAGAAAATAAGAAGAGAGGGGGAGCAAGAAAATAGGAGAACATGGTTAGAGAGAAAGAGGGAACGAAATTTCAGGGATTCGTTTGTTGAATACTCTCAAATCTAAGTAAATCAATTTAGGAGAAAAGAAAATAAAATTACAGAGGGAAACAAATATAATCTTATTGAACAAAAATAATAACATTGAAAAATAAAAATAATAATAATAAAATTGAACATATTTTAGTAAGTAATATTAATAAAAAATGATATAATTATATAATTGATATAAATTCATGTAACATTATTATTTTGTTAAAATGATATAAATTAATAGTTATTATATCATTTTACTGAACTGATGTTAAGCTAATTAATAATAACGTTAGTTATTATAAGTAATGTTAAAACGATATAAATTAATTATTATAGATATCTATTTTTTCATCATTTCACTGAACTGATATATATGTTATGATATAGTTTTATGTTAATAACATTGAATATTCTGACCTCAATGGTTTTGACATAATTACCACGAACTACAAATTTATTTTAACTGAGTTGTGCTAATATCATTTGTTTATTGATGCAATATTTGCTTCTTTTACTTAAATGATGTTAACTTTGTATCATTTCTATAAGTAATACTAACACAAATATATATGTATATCAGTTACGTAAATGATGTAAATCTAAATTTTGTATCACTTTTTAAAAAATGATGTAAACCAATATAGATTTGTATCAATTTCACTAAAATGATGCTAAGTAAATTAATAAAACATCATTTATTATAACTGATGTTATAAACACATATTTTGTATCATTTGTTGATAAACGAGTCAAACTAGTATCACTTATTTTTCTGATACTATTTATGTGATGCAACCCAAGTGTTTTTTTGTAGTGGATATATAGTATATGTAGAGATTTTTGTTACTGTTATTGTAGGGCGGGGCGGGACGATGGTCACCATTTGAAACCATAGTGCGAGATTTCATTTTGTTCTTTAAACATAACCGCTACAGTAGAAACTTTATTAATATATTACTTTTTTTGTTTTGATTATATAATTAGATGTGGAATAAATTTTGTTTGAATGCCTATTAGGCCATCTTCAACCCAACTCCAAAACACTATTTTAGTGTGATTTTGACACAAAAATCTTTTTCAACCCAACACTAAAAATAACACCATTTTAGTGTAACACTATAATTTCACACCAAATTTGGTGCACCACATTAAAACACTATTCATCCCACTAAAACACTATTTACTTATTTTATTAATAAAATAGATAAGTAAATAAATGATAAATAAAAACATAAATATATATAATATTATAAAATAATTTTTAGTGTGAAATTTAGTGTTATGGTTGAAGAAGAACTTTTTTTAGTGTTGAAATTATACTAAAATAATGTGATTTTGACACTAAAATAGTGTTATAGATTAGAGATGCTGTTACCGCATATGGCGTCTTTGCTTCCCACTCAAAGCTTAAGTAAAAGCTGTTTTCGAGGTTTGCATGATTGTCTCGATTTATTGAAAATCTCAACAGATAAAGTCTTAAAATTTCTATGTTGAGCATCAAAGTTTCTAGCTAGACAGAAAGAACATGACTGATAATATGAAGATTTGTCATAAAATTATACATTATCTCTCAGTTTGTACAAAAAAAGAATTTTAGAGAAAAGAAAAGAGTTTGCAAAGAAAAAAAAATCACATTTGTGTATCTAATGTTGTTTTCTAGCTAGTTGACTTGGCTCTCGTTCTAGCTAGTTGACTCTCGTTTTACCATCATGCATCAAATCAAATCCCTTATATATTAAAAGAGAAACATTACAACATATTTTTGTAGTCACATGTCATCACCACAATCATTCTTAGAATCTTTAGAAAAAAATGTTGGTCCGTATAAATATATAATAAATTTTTTATTAAACTAACCATAAATTAATCATAAATATTCTGCATTGTTTCCTTAAATAAAAATCATGGAATTACCTAATGTGGCTAAAGTATATATGACAATTAATGATTTTAAATAATAAAGATTTGATAAAAATCAGTCTATTCTTTATCATTTTTAATTCATTTTAAAATAAATTAAACAACTACATTAACTATATAATAAAAATTTAGATTTTTTCGTATATGTTATATTTTGAATTTGAAAAAACGAATATAAATGACTAAAGTTGTTAAAAATCTCACACTAAAATTTTTGTGATCCATGGTTTAAAATTTATGTTATAACAATATACAAATGATTACAAAATTACATAAATAGGAAATTTCATTTAATATATATTATATATACGCATAGTAATATTTTTTAAAAATAAATTATATACCATATAAAATACTGTATTTTAATTTCGAATTTGATTTGAAATTTGTTAATAAACATTTTGAACTTAATATTTAGATTTTAAACTTTGCATTGAATGTTTTTAAAAATTATAAATTACTAAAAATATTAAACATCTCATAACTTTTTTATTGTTATCATTGATTTAAAAAATTTGTTATAAAGAAATACAAATGATCAAAAATAATATGAGTATAAAATATTTTCTTACAGATGTCAATATTAAAAATGTATTATATATTTATGTTAATATCATTTAAACTTAATTTTATAACATATAAAATAGAAAAAGTATTTGTTTGGATAAATAAAATTTATTTAAGTATTTGAACCAATTTAATTATATACGTAAGAGTTACTAAATTTTTAATTATTCAATATATATTTATCATTTCATAATATGTAAAAAATATATAATATTTAAAATAATTTATATATAATATTCATTCCGCGTAAAGCGCGGATATTAACCTAGTAGTTATATTAAAAATAAAAATGATAATGATAATATTAATAACCAATATTTAAGACGGGCTCCTTTACTAAGCTACTTCGGTAAACACTTAAGATGACATATATGGGCGGGCCCACCAGGCCTCGTTTCATAAATCGCTGACATATTAAAAACATTTTATTTTCATCTCTTATTTTGTGCTAGCAAAGACATCATTTTTGAATATTAGCTTTATTAGCAATTGTATTTAAACTAAATAGAGAATCTACCAGTTTTTCTACAAACTATTATAACAACATTTTCTACAAACAACCCGTTCATCTGGTTTTGTTAGTTTCTCCTTTGTTTGGAGTTGTGATTCCTTCTCGTAGTGGTATGTCTCCGGAGTTTCGGTAACTGCCGGCTTTGTTTTTTGCTATGTAATTCACGTTGATGTTAATGGAATATTCAGACGAAAAAATGAAACTGGAGTTGTGTGCGTGTGTGACTAAAATATTCTGATTAAAATATATACAGAACAATTAATTTCATCCAATGGCCGACTTAACAGTGGGTTCAAACTCCAAATGACATAAATAGTTGTAAAAGTTGACTAATTTACAAAGATATGATATAGATATGAAAATTCACTCCAAACAAATCGTTTATCTTAAATAGAATATTTCATGGAGCATGCATGTGCATCACCATTAGCAACTAGGTGACCGATGTGATTGATCACCATATAGCAAAAGGTGACAAACATTTTAATTATCATCGTATGTAGACTCAGACAACACTCTAGATGCAGTGAATGTGTTGAAAGTTGTTACAAGTACTTAAAACGAACCGTCTTAGGAAAGAACCAGTACACAACGTTCGCTTTACACTTCACTTATTCGCCAAACATTTCTTCGTGGGTCCAGAGTTTTCTTTTTTAACTTTACGAGACCAGATTTTTTTCGGTCGGTAATTTGAATAATGATTTATATATGCCTAGATCAAATATATCAGAACGCCATTCAAAAGCAAAACAACTTAGTCAAATGTCTTTTAAGGAACAAACTTTGATTTTTATTCACACAGCTATTGCATTGATTGTTTAAAATATTTATATAATCAAACTAGATGATAGCTTAATTAATCTCTAAATCAAGAAGAAAAAACTGGATAGTCGCAGGTCTATTTAGCTATTCATCTTGATATAGTACTAATATGCATGCAACCAGATGATAATTGTAAGCGGTTCATGTTTACGATTTTGATATGACTATTGAGACATTTTCATTTGATGTATTCGAGTCATATCAATGATGATAACGGTTAAGTCATTAATAGAGCCAATATGACTGTTTTCTAACCTTAGTTGTCAAGTGACTATAAAACTCGACTCATAATGTTTAACCAAATTTAGGTATGTTTGATCCGAACTCCTCTTTATTTAATTTGTCAAACTCTTACTGATGGAGTTAAAACGTTTAACAACTATTTTGTTGTGTTCATGTAATCTAGTCATTTATCTTCTAGACATCTGCAATATATTAAAAGAAAAAATCAAGAATATTTGAATCTTGCATCGCATATTTGAGCCATACTTTTTTGTTAGTTGATAAAAACAAATTATTTGAAGACGACCATTAGCTTCTAGATATAAAGAAAAAGTCTTAATTACGGTATGTCTTAGTCACTTTTATGAATGAATCTTATACCCATCAACAGAACTATCAAATTCAACAAAAGTCCACTCCAAAATTTTCCAAAACTTTAACCGAACGAGGTGTTAACCTTATATAAAGTACATTGCAAATTAGTCACCAAGAAAATTATATATGACATACATATATGAATAGGTCAAACCCATAGGGGGGAAATGAGAACCCAAGTTAATTTGTTATTATAATTAAAAGATAAGTTATAATTGAAAGATAATTAGTTACTAGATCTTAACCCGCACAATTATGCGGATTTTTTTATTTCTATACTTAAAATATTTTAGTTTATACTCTTTCTTGATACAAATATATGATGTTTAAGGTTGTTCACATATATTAAGAGAAATTAAATATTTACTGTTATCTATTAATTTTTTTATTTTTCTTTTAATTAGTCTAATGTTTTATTTGATTTCTAATAAAATTCAACCACTTACATTTTTACATTTTGATTAATATTTTATTTTTAAAGCAAATTGCATTAATTAAACGTAAAACATCATACATTTGTATACAAAGAAAAAGTTAAAACAATGTATATTTGTATACTGAGGGAGTATAACAAAATGTACAAATAATTTAATGTAATTTAGTGTTATATATTATGTAATTTTTAATATCTATGTTTACGTGGCTTATATATTATTACTATAAATTTTGTATTTTTGTAAAAATAATTATTTTGAAAATTACTTTACATATTTTCTATTTAAATTTTAAAATTTATATGGAAGCAAATTAAATTGGACCGATATAGTAGAGAATTTTTTTTTTTTGAGATACTGTTAAAAACATAATTTTTTAAAGAGAAGCGATAATACATTGTAATTCAAAATAATTTTGTAATAAATATCATATTTGAGAAATACACTAAGTTGGATAAAATATCGTTTTTTAATTTGAAATAGAAATGAATCTTTCTAACAAAATATTTGTAAATTGTATTTTTGAAAATTAATCCATTTAAATTGTTATCATTAATTATATAATTAAAATATTTATATAATTTTATTTTTTTCTATAAATCAAAAACTGAAATAATTTTGAATTTCTAATTATAGTTGATGATAACTAAAACTAAAATTAAGTACGTTTTGAAAAAAAATTTAAATTGATTCTGAAAAGATTTTTAAAGATTTTGTTAGAACATTCATAAAAATAATTATTTGTATTCAAATAAAAAGATAAAATATTATAATTAATTCATGTAAAAGTTGATAAAATTTAAGGAATGGTCCAAATTAAAAATATTTATTTGTATTATGCAAATACAATAGTGTTAGGATTTTTAATATTTGATTCGGTTTTATTATTTGCAAGTTAAAATTCTAACATTATTGTATTTGCATAATAAATGTTATTATTATTATTAATTAGATCATATACAAGTATAAACTCTAGAATAATTAAATGTTATTATTATTAAGTATATTATAAATAGTTATATTCAAACATAGTTATATATTGATGGAATATTATATTTTTAAAATTATTCATATCTAATAATATTTTGATGGAATAAAAAGATAATTGAATAGGTTGTTAGTATTTTATCATGAAAATAAAAAAAATTTAAAATAATATAAATAATTTTCTATGGATAGTCTAATTAAAATATCACATGAAAGAAATCATAACTTCTATTTTAATAGCATAGATTACAGACTTTTTGCTTCGAAATTAATATGCCAGATAAAGTGACTCAAAATTACAAGATTGCCAAATTACACTAGCGTGAAATATATCGGCGTTATACAATTAAAATAGTCTTTTGATTTAGTAATATTCCTTCTTGGTTCACGACACTAACTGATACAATTAAAATATTACATTAAGCTGGTAATTTATCCACTCCTCTCCGTCCATGTAGCTGTTTTCCGGCACCGGATAAACCATGTTATCGTAGTCGTCACCATCTTCTTCAACTTTATAGTCTCCAAAAAACGACGTTTCATTGTGTTCGATGGAGACTGAAGAAGAAACTGGACTGTTGCCAGAGCCTCCTTCTACTCTTTCTGCCAATCTTTGGATCTCCCTCTCTGCATCAAAGAGTTGTTCCTTGAGCTGAAGAACCTGAGGAAGAATATATAATGTTAAGCAACTAATCACCATGCAAACATTTGATAAAATTTCAAATAAAAGTATTTTTGTTAGTGGGTCTAGTTTTGAGTCCCATTGATAAAGACTAGTGACTATTAAAAAGATTATAACATTGTACGGAACACAAAAGTATTTTATGTTGTGTGAATGCAATGAGATAGAAAATAAATGATACCTCTGACTCAAGTCGGCACTTGTCGACAACGACGTTGTCATGTGAGCTTTTGAGTTGGTTGTACTCTTCCTCGAGCCTTTTGTTCTTCCACCGTGCACGACGGTTCTGAAACCAAACGGCAACTTGACGAGGGTCAAGCCCTAGCTCCGCCGCAAGTTTATCTTTCCTCTCCGACTCAAGCTTATGTTCATCACAAAAGCTCATCTCCAACATGTTCATTTGCTCATCAGTAAGCTTTCTCTTCTTAAACAAGCAGTTACTTCCATCTCCGGCAGCCACCGCCCTTTTGCTCTTCTTCCTCCTTCGCTTCGGTGGCTTCACTTCTCCTACCAACCAAAAGCAAATTAGTAATTCGCTAAAAATAGAAACATGTTAAATTAAAGATTTTATTTACTTTTTAGTTTCTTGATGTGTATACCAAGATTTTAGGTGTAGGCAGTAGGCGTGTCGGTCGAGAACTTATTTTTTAGGAAAGACTCAAATAGATAACTCAACTGAATTGTATAACTTCTTCCAAAAATAAATTGGAATTTCTTTAGATAAACTAACTAAAAACCCCACTTGTAAATTTATAAGAAAATCTATTAAATTTTGGTTTTCTCAAAATTCAAAACAAACAAAAAAATGATGTGAAAATTTCGGACAAACCTTGTGGTACTATATGAGTGTAGACATCAGGGTACAACTGAGAGATGAAAGCCATGTTATGGTCACTCACCGTGGGGTTCATGTTCTTGGATATCTATCTCTCTCTGTTGTAATTTGTCTCACTTGTGAGCTGTGAGAAATTGTGTTGTGGAAGAGAAAGACCTGTAATTTATAAGGAGTGTTGCCAAGAATGAGTTTTTAATCTATCTTTTGAAGTGTTTGCCTAATGTGGGCTTCTTGTCTTTAAACCAGCTCACATGTAGAACCCGTTCTGTTAGACTACAATCTAGTTAAAGAGCATCTCCGACACTATTCAATAATTTACTATAAAATAAAATATGTATTAAGAAATTGTTCGATTCCACCCTATTTTCCATTCCAGTAATTTTTTTATTTTTTTGTTCATTACTCAATTTTCTCTCCAAAATAGATTAAATTTATAATAAATTTAATTTTATTATGAATTTATCTCATTTTAAAAGAAAAATGGAATTTTACATGGAAATATTCTAAGAACATTTGTGTCCGATGAAGTTACCTACTATATATTATATTAGATAATAATATGCATGCATTTGAGAAATTTGCACTAGCAAATTGAAAAATTGAGCTAGCTCTTCAAGTCTTTGGTTGGGTTTCTTTTCAATAATAATAAGCACAAAAGGAAATAAAAAAATTCACCTAATCCACGTTTTGCCAGTAAATAATAAATTTCACAATTTCACTAACAGAAAGGTAAAATAAAGCATACGCAGTATTTTACTTCTTTTCATTTGCTGATTTCTGAATTTTGATAATCAGTACTCTTTTCTTTTTGGTAAAATGATAATCAGAATTTTTATACTTGAAGACTACTTGAAGTAGTTGATTGTTGAAATTCTTTGGTTTTAAAATCCAATAGAACTCCGTGGATCATTCTCTAGTGGATTATAAACATGACAAAGCTCTAAACAGCTAATTAATCCTAAACCTTTTGGTTCTTTTAAAATAAAAATTTAAGATTCTCAGTTACTCGATTAAGACACTAATCACCACCACAATGTTTACGATCAAACATTCAATGCCAAGGCACAACGTGGACGGTCCAGAAAACACTCACGTCGAGTAAAAGTTTAAACAAATATAAATATAGTCAGCCAACCTGTCTCTTTGGTTCCTTCTACATCCCAAATCACGATTAGAGCTTTAAGCACATGGTTAGCAATTAAACAAATCTTGTACTAGCTCCTTAATTTAAGATTATAAATTTCCATTTTTGGAAACGTGGCATGTCTAATTACTCCACAAGCGTCCCTAATGACAGCTACATACGGAGTTTTTTCTAGATTGCTCTTGGGTGTGGCCCCATAGATTCGTGGGGTTTTCGGTTTAACGTATTGTTTTATAAAACAATCTCATAATCAGTCTTAATTTGTTATTATAAATTTACAATATTCTTTCTATCTCCACTCTTGCAGCTTTAAACGCGATATTGTATGTTTTCATGGTGGTCCAAGGTTATAAATAGCACAACATGAAGTATGGTCTTAATAAATTAATAAATCTTATTATAACACTAATACATATTTCGATTGGCTGCTACAAATTATTGCATTATCCAATCAGGTACGATCTATATTAGCTCTTAATAACTACAATAAAATAGTTAAATACCAAAAAATGTATTAACATATTGAAATGCCTATCTTCTTTCACATTCTAATCGTATTAGAAATTCATTTACTTATAACCAATAGCTGAAATTTGACCTTTCGGCTCTATTAACTATTCTCCTGATTAACAAACGAATTTAAAAATTGTAACACTATGATTGATAATTTTATGCAACTTTATATTAAGATCTTAGGTAAGATGATAAATATTAGGTCAATTTGACTACGTTAATTAAATAGTACGCTTTCAACCACGTAAAAAGAGACCCGCGGGTTAGCCACTAAGACGGCAACCATCATATCAGTTACAATTGAAAATTCCTACAAAAAAAATATTCCTACAATCATTAGTAAAAATAGTTAGGTATATAGAGGCACATGCACACTATACACTCATGCATAAAGACGCTTATCCATTTAGAGATCAAAAATACATTTTTTTTAACTTTAAGATCAGAAATACATACTTCGATGTACTATGAAACAATTCAAAGAAAAAACGTCTCGATCTATCAAACCTAAACGGATATTGATATGGATACAAAAAATGAGATCGAGAGAAAGATACGTACTTATATAAAAAGATCGATGATGATCACTCGAAAATATGTACGCATGCTAAGTTACTAACTAATAATTATACATGTAAAATCAAACTACTGTATATTTGAATCGCAAAAACATGAAAACTTTATGTCAAATACAACACAAGTGAGACACTGGAGTTAGTTTCCACAACTATTCTAAGCAACTTAACATTTTTAACCAAAAAGGAAAACTATTCTAGGCTAGATTATACATTTAAACATCGTTAGTAGGTTGATAGATTTCTAATCTATAAATAACAGTGTTGACAAAAATAAACCCAATATGAATTAAACCTATATTAAAAAGGCTTCTAATAGATATCACACAGGCTAAAAACTATAAAGCCCAATAACTGGTCATAGACTTGTAATATGAAACCAACAAACTTAGCCCAACTCAATATTGATCGAAAGTTACACAGGGCCGTTTTGGCTGACCTGATTAATGATCTGGTGACTGTTAAATCTTCGCTTAACCCGCTTTTTAATCACGGTAATTACTAAAGTGGTGATTGTTTATTTACTTACTGTTTTTAATACTATTTCTTTCTAAATTCGAAAATATTTGTACAACTCTAATTGATTAGAATAGCATTGGCTCTGAATAAATAAATGTAAATAGCTATGAATGAAAATAAAAAGTTGTGATATTTGGATATATTCATGTCCTAGCTTCATAGGCCATAGAAAAGAAATCTAACTCTTTTTTTATTAAGATATAACAAATCCATTGAGCATTTTAGATAATGACAAAAGATCTTGCATAAAAAATAAAATGTGCACTTTCTTAATTTCTATATTTCTATATGACATTAAATTTGTTCTCGGAAGCAAACAAAAAAGATTAATTTCATAAGCTCGGTTATAGACCAATTTTTTTGACCAAAAAAGGACCAATTTTAATCATATGACACTGACTCTTTTTAATTATTTTTCTATATGAAATATAACAAATACACATACTTGATTTTTATTACATTTTTCTGTACATGTTATTGAAATAATTAGTCTCATCATCCAAAAGAAGATAAATGTCTACTCAAAATCACAACAATAATTTTTTTTTTTTTTTTTATCATCAACTTTACAGAATCATATTGACTCTGTGAACCAAACTGGGAGATCTTGATCCATGTGAACAACCAAAGACGATACTTTCCTAGCACTGCGAGCTAAGCTATCCGCCTTCTTATTATGCGTTCTTAAAACATAGATGATCTCTGCTCTGGAAAAACTCTCTTTCAGGCTGTTGAAATCTTCCAAATAACTTGCAAATGTTGGCCATTCTTCTGGTTCCGAAACCATCTTCACCAATTGTCACAACAATAAATTTTATTTTTTTCTTTTCTAAACTGTTTACTATTTTCACTCGAAACTTCAAAATGAAATAAATAAATATACAGAGATTCAAATGCGAAAAATGTTCATTGGAATGGATTAAAATCAAAGAGAAACCATTAAAAACCTGGTTCAAAAACAATGCCGGAATGCTGTTGATTGTGTTTCAGATAGTCATCCTAATGTTCATCTATTTTGTTTCCAAATTTTGGAAGAGAGTCGATTAATATAACCACAATTCAAAAAGAGAGTAATAAACAATACTTACCAAAACATATAAATTTCTTCTTCCTAGTAAACTTATAAAATTGGCACTAATGTATCAAACAAACTCTACAAGTTAATAGAAAATTTAGATGATACATGTCACCTCAAAATCGTCAATTGAATTATGCTTTATAGTATAAAAGATTAATATTATTGGTGACGATGGAAAAGGGGTGGATGCGTCCTGAGTTTAAAGTACAAGTATTAAAAGTTATGATGTTCTTACCAAAATCTTTTTATGTTTTTCTTTTATCCTTCCGTTTTTTAATGGAAAATTCAAATCCGGTGATCAAGTTGATGATGACCACTTTCAGATCCTTGATCTGGCTAGGATGTTGATAAGGGCTTAAATCCACATCCTTGATCCCCGGTTAGGAATGTTCTTACGTGTTTTTTGTTTTGTGTTTCTATTTTATTCAGATGTTTTTTTATCAATGTTTTTTTTTTAATTATACCTTTTCGATTTTCAGTGGTGTGATTCTCTAATTGGATCTTTGATACCATGTTAGGAATGTCCGTATGTGTTTTTGGTTTTGTTTTCTATTTCATTTTGATGTTTTTATTAAATATTCTATGTTTTTTTAATTATCTATTCTTTTTGATTTTCAGTGGCAATTTTATCTTTTTTATTCGGTTAACGATGTTGATAAGGGATCAATGGGTCAATCTTATCTCACATACTCCCTGGCACTTGGGATTCGATTCTCACCTCTTTCAGTGAGTCTAGTGGGCCAACCTGGCCGACCCGTGGTGGCCCTGTAAGTCGAAAAAGAAGACAAAGGTTCAATGGCTTAATCCTATCCCACATACCGGATTTTTCCAAAGTCACCTCTCACCCTCACAAGAGATATCCCATGATTTTCAGGTTGTTTTTCAAAGACGGCTCTTAGTCTCAAGATTCTAGAATGACTAGAATAGAAAAAGCTATTTGCTACATTAGTGTAGAGCCTTAAAAATTTGAGCTAGTAGTTGTACCTTACATTAGCGTTTTCAAGGCCGAGAGAATCCAAACATATTCGGATGGTGTTTAGCTGATGATTTTTGGTTCCTCTGTTCTTGTTACGACTGGCTCTCCTCGCTTTAATTCAATTGTGGAACTTCGAACTGACCCCACTACCATTTCTTCGGTTAAACAAAACTCAGCTTTTGCTAAGACGAATTTAGAGTTAAATCTCTTGGATAAGATTTTCAGAAATTCAGAGATCCTTTCGGAGTCATCTAGCTCTTAAGAGAAGAAAATATTTAATGGTTCCATTTGTCTCCCTTCTTGCAGAAATTGCAAGTACCCTGGAAATCATAGTCATGCGCTCTATTTAGAAATGAGAATATGGCAATTCATGATTCTCTAATCTCATTGCAATTCAGAACACGCTGCTGATCAAACGAGACAGTTACCTTCCTAGAGAGATCAAGATAAATAATAACTCACTTGGAGATGTGTTACGGTTCTAAATTGTCTGCAAAAAAAGATTGCGTTATCATGTGTAAATCATGTGCAACTATAGAAAGCTACGAACTTTATGTGTGTTTACCTGAAAAGTTTGTTGTTGTCAGGACTTTACTCTGGTACAATTGAGTTTATTAGAGTATGATTGCGTGCTTGATGTTTGATTACAATGCAACAACTTTGAGTACAAGTATTCAAGTCCTTTTGTCAAAGCTTTGTCTTCTGATTGAGTCATTTCTGAAGAAATGCACAACTATAGAAAGACATGGACTTTATGGTTAATCTAGTACGTTGATTTTATAGTCTATGATGGAATTGATTACTTCATTAACTATATCATTTTATTTGTAAGGGAATCTAGTGCAGGTGTAGTTTCAGAATTCAATTGGATTTACGTCTATTGTGGACAGTGGCGAGGCCAAGAAAAAAGGATCAAAAAATTTAAAAGGGTCATTAGAAAAACCAAATATGGTTTTGGGAATTCATTGATATCGTTTTCAACTAAATATGTCACTCTCTGTTATGAAATGTAGGAGTGGGTATTTCGGTTTAATTACGGGTTCGTTTGGGTTCGGTTGGGTTTGGGTTATTTGGGTCTAAACAATCTTGAACCAAAGTCAACCCAAATTAGTATGGTTTGGTTTATGATCGGTTTAGTTCAGTTTTATTTCGGTTCGGTTTTAGTTTAGTTTGGTTCGTGTTTGGTTCAGTTTAATTTGGTTTTGTTTGTATTTTTCAGTTCAACCGAGTTAATTTTATAGTTTTGTTCTAGTTCAATTACAAAAATATGATTTATAAAAACCTAAACAAATCATCATTTGATACTAAATCATTATTTTTTTCATATTTAAACGTAAAACCAAACATCACAATAAATATGTAGAAAATGTAATTCAATAATTTTATATTATTATCTTCAAACCGAATATATATATCATAAAATAACCTTTCCGTTTCGATGTTAATGTATGTGATTCATATTCTTTTATTATTCTTTTAGTTATGCTTATTCTATTCATTTAAAAGTAAAATGTATAAAATTATGTTTAGTTGTTTAGGTTAAATGGTTAAATATATTAAATCTTAATATTATTAGCATATTTAATTAATCTAATTAAAAACTTTCGGTTTTCGGTTTGGTTTACCAAACCATTTGGATTGATAAAATCTTGACCCAAACAGGTTAGACATATAGTTTGGTTTGGTTTGGATCGGTTTGGGTTCGGTTTGATTTGGTTCGATTCGGTTTGGGTTTTTTGTCCACCCCTAATGAAATGCAAATTACAAATTTGATTTATAGTATTTGTGGTTTCAAGTGATCCTATTATAATTGACGTGGATCTTCCCTGATCGTGAGTCCGTTCTGGCCACCATTGTGTACACTCTAGTATTCTCTATGTTTGTTGAGTAAGATTTCCCATATGCTATGTCGGTGTTAAGTTGTAGTAAGATGAATTTTTAGAAGAAATCATAAATTTGAATCTAACATTCTCAACACCATGATTGACATATTTTTAGTCAGAAAAGTGTTGAGTCTTCTGTAAACTGCATATCTGTGATTGGTTCTTAAAACGTTCTTTCATTACTGGAACTCACTTACTTATAGATCCATTTAATCCCAAATTATATGGAATCTATCACTTTTATTGTCTTTTGGCTTCTATGATAGTTTGGTTCCTTAAACCAGTTATTTTTGCAATTTATTATTGTTTTAATGATCTAAGAAAGGAAAGCAATATAAGGAAACACAAGTGCGGAATCTTACATCACATGGATCTTTGTTCTACAATTTAGTGTCAATCTCTGGAACACATATTGATTCCATATCATGTTTGTGTGCAAACGGACAACAATCACACAGCTAGTTTCATCATGGGTGCTTTCATCCCAATAAGCTGCATATTTGAAGTAGGAATTTTCAAGATAAACTTTATTCGTGGAGGCTTAACTTATAGATCATGTGTGTTTGCTAGTGATGGCTCAAGAAAAGCAACAGCAACAGAACTCGCTCTTGCTGAACATAAAAGAAACTACATGGCTGCAATAGTTAACACTCGAGAGACGTGCACAATCTTGAAACCCAAAAAAAACAAGATTTTTTCGAAAAAAGCTTCTTTTTTAATTGAATCGAATTTCTGTTTACATGCTTTTTTTAATCGTCTTGATTATCCTCCACATATGTGAATTCGTGTATAATAAAAGCAAATTGGAGTTCTAGTAGAAAAATCTAGTATTCTACTAATTCTAATTTGCTATTAAGGAAACTTAAGATATTTGTTTAATTGTTAAGCAAAAAATACTTTTTAAAAAGGAATGTTTATTTTAGCTGCGTTACTTGCGTCAGCCATTAGGATTCCTAGGAACACGTAATCTGTATATACAGTAATTTATTATCATCTCTCTCTCTCTCTCTCTGCATCTGTGCTCGACATTGACACAAGACTCAAGATAACGCAAAATTCTATCTGAAACAGAAACAGAAACCGAAACACCTTCATCATGTCTGAGATTCTCTCTTCCCTGAGGTCACTCATGGCCTCTCACACTCCTCCTCTCGACGCTCTCGTCGTCCCTTCCGAAGACTATCACCAGGTTTGAATCGACCCTTTTTCTTGTATCCATGATCCGATCTTTGAACAATATAAAGTTTCGATTTTTATAGTTTTTTTCTTGTTTTAATCGAATTTTGTAGAGCGAGTATGTTTCTGCTCGAGACAAACGCCGTGAGTTCGTGTCTGGATTTACTGGAAGCGCAGGTTTGTTGTGTTGTTCTGTAATAATCGTTGAACTGGATCTTTTGGTCGGAAAAAGAGTTGCCCTTTACTGGATTTTTGATAGGTTTGGCACTAATCACGAAGAACGAAGCGAGGCTTTGGACTGATGGTCGTTACTTCTTGCAAGCGATCCAACAGCTTAGTGATGAGTGGACACTCATGCGTATGGGAGAAGATCCTCTTGTTGAAGTTTGGATGTCTGATGTGAGTCACTCACAAGATGATCAATCACTTTGACATGTTTCTTTTGATTTTGATTTTTGTCTTCATTGATGTTTTAGAATCTGTCTGAGGGAGCAAACATAGGTGTTGATCCATGGTGTGTCTCGGTAGACACCGCAAACAGGTGGGGAAAAGCCTTTGCTAAGAAGTCTCAGAACCTTATTCCGACAACAACTGATCTTGTGGATGAAGTCTGGAAGAGCCGTCCACCTCCTGAGATGAACCCTGTTCTTGTCCATCCCTTGGAGTTTGCTGGCCGCTCTGTCCCCGAGAAGTTAACAGATTTGAGAGCAAAGCTTAAGCAAGAGAGTGCGCGTGGTTTGGTCATTGCTGCTCTTGATGAGGTTGCTTGGCTATACAACATCCGTGGAACCGATGTTGCTTACTGTCCCGTTGTTCACGCCTTTGCAATCGTTACGACCGACTCTGCGTTCCTCTATGTTGACAAGAAGAAAGTGTCCAATGAGGTGAGTGAGTACTTCAAAGGGCTTGGCGTAGAAGTCAAGGAGTACACAGATGTGATCTCAGATGTGGCGTTGCTTGCTTCGAAACAACTCTTTTCATCATTCTCATCTAAAAGCGAGGACATGGAGATTGACTCTGACCAGACTGATCGGTTGTGGGTGGATCCTGCTTCCTGCTGCTATGCGCTTTATTCAAAGTTGGATGCTGATAAGGTCCTCTTACAACCATCTCCTCTCTCACTCCCAAAAGCCTTAAAGGTAATAACTAATGAATACTCTTTACTAAAAGTTACTTCTCTTAATTTCTTTGCTTTATAGTATTGATTCTGTTATGTTATGTTATGTTAGAACCCTGTTGAGCTCGAAGGACTCAAGAAAGCACATGTTCGTGATGGTGCAGCTGTTGTTCAGTACCTTGTTTGGCTTGATAACCAGGTACTGTATAGACTCCATCTGTTTTGTCATTTTAGATTTGTGCACACAGATTAAGAAAATATTTAATTTTGTATATTTTCTAAATAAAAACATCATTAACTACATACACCTAACCATATTTTAACCAATAGAAAAATAAATAGAGAATATAAATAGTTAGACAACATTCAAAATTAATAGACTTTTCACTGAAATTCTAAAACAACATTTATTTTGTATTGAACACTTGTCTTTGTCAAAACTGCAGATGCAGGAGCTTTATGGAGCATCTGGATACTTTATGGAAGCAGAGGCAAACAAAAAGAAACCAACTAGTGAGACCTCTAAGCTTACTGAATTGACTGTGAGTGATAAGCTGGAGAGTCTCCGAGCTGCCAAAGAGGTAATCTCTTACAGATCAAACATCATTCACTGTGAAAGCATCTTAATATATATATAACGTTTTTGTTCATGTGGTTGCAGCATTTTAGAGGTCTAAGCTTTCCTACTATATCATCTGTTGGTTCAAACGCTGCCATCATTCATTATTCACCAGAGCCTGAAGCGTGTGCTGAGATGGACCCAGATAAAATCTACTTATGTGATTCAGGAGCACAGGTTTATAATCACATGATTTGAGTATATATACTATAAGCTTCACTTATATGTTTTCTAATATAGACATTTTGTTTTGAATGAAGTATCTCGATGGAACAACTGATATAACAAGAACGGTTCACTTTGGGAAACCTTCAGCTCATGAGAAGGACTGTTATACTGCGGTAATCATGGAGGATTAACTTTCTGAAGAAGATAACATCTTATTGACTCTAATACGTATGTTTTAATGGGATGCATCTTTAGGTGCTCAAGGGTCATGTTGCACTTGGAAACGCTCGGTTTCCGAAAGGAACAAATGGTTATACACTTGATATACTTGCTAGAGCTCCTTTGTGGAAGTTTGGGTTGGATTATCGACATGGTACTGGTCATGGAGTTGGCTCTTACCTTTTTGTTCATGAAGGTAAAGTGATTAGAAACCTCCTTTATATTCTATTATTCTTGTATGTGTATATTTAACAGGTGTTTGGATTGTGCAGGACCTCACCAAGTTAGTTTCAGACCTAGTGCTAGGAATGTACCTCTTCAAGCTACCATGACTGTAACTGATGGTATGTGTCTACAACAAAAGCTTGATACTGATCTTCATATGCTAAGAACCGTGGTTTGTTTCTTTTGCAGAGCCTGGTTACTATGAAGATGGGAACTTTGGTATTAGGCTAGAGAATGTTCTTGTTGTTAATGATGCTGAAACTGAGTTTAACTTTGGTGACAAGGGCTACTTGCAGTTCGAGCATATCACTTGGGTATTTACTTGCTGACCTGTTTCTTAACTGTTCTTGGTTTTATTATCAATATGTCTGAGTAACTCTCTCTCTTTGTCTCTCTAGGCACCGTATCAAGTGAAACTCATCGATCTAAAGCAGTTGACACGAGAAGAGATCGACTGGTTAAACACGTACCATCTGAGATGCAAGGACATTTTGGCTCCGTTCCTGAACCAGGCTGAAATGGAATGGCTCAAGAAAGCTACCGAGCCTGTAAGTGTATTGGCTTGAATCCCTCCTGGATTTAGATGTTTAGCAATGGCTTCTTCTGTGCTTTCACTGTTGAACCAAACATATTTGTAAGTCATTACACAGTTTCTTCTTCGTAGTTTCCATTCAGACATCTAAAATAAAAGGTTCATGTTTCTTGAACACATGTATCTTTGTTTCTACAAGATTCTCAGTTCTTGAACTTTGTAGCTTACGGCGTCGAGAGCTTTATCTGCTGTCTTATTATTCTTCAGTTCCTTGACATTTTTTCTCATCTCTTCTCCTTTCTTCATCATCCATCACTCTCTTCACCGCTTCAACTATCTCTTCCTTCTTAACAATCCCATTGCCAACATTAATGTTGCACTGATGAAGCAGATGCCCTTGATGGCTGTTCGGTTTGGGTTCTGTGGGTCTGATCGAGAAAACGTGAAAACAGCGACTTCTAAGGAAACTGAAATGATCTGAGATTGATTAATGTTCTGATTCTTTCTATACACGAGACATGTTCGAGACAACTAACACAATCTATTATACCAGAGCTGGACTTATAAAACAAACCAAATCAAACTGAATTTGAGGAGAATTATAAAATATAAGACAGAGATCAAGCATGTTACAGAATCCACATTTTCTGAGTACTCACTTCCTTTTCAGTCTCCTTTGTCGAACTCTCACGAACTAAAAGTTCAGAAAGATCACGAGCTAAGGGAAATGTAGTCTTACACAAAAGCAAATAAACAAGGGTTCTTTGAGGAATACAATAGGCAGATAAAGGGGCTTTCATCGGTTCTTATCGTCTTCAGAGGTTTTTGTTAGATACAGCGCGGGAAAAAGGTTTGACCAACATACCCACCAGTCATGGCCCTACGGACATTGGTCTCAAACAGCTTAGGGTTGTCCCTTAAAACTTGTGCTGCATCATGGTTCAATGGATCTTCAGAATTTGGTTCCTGTGTGAAAAAAAAAAACACTCAGTTTAAGAGAATCAGATAATAACACAAACACTAAGCCTGATTGATGTATGAGGCTTACCGTGAAAAGATGAAAGAGTCCATAGATAACAGTGTTGATGTTAAGAACAGGTTTCCAGTCTTCACGTAAGATGTTCAAGCACACATTTCCTTCCAAATCGATATTGGGATGATAAACCTATAAAGAGAAAACAAATATATAATACTCCAAGTAGAAGATAGAAACTATAAGGTAGCCTACCTTGGTTTTGCATTTAACTTTAGGAGCTTCATGTGGATACACAGGAGACACTTGGAACGTGAAAACAAATGTACCATTACTGCATCATTCACCAAGAAATAAAGAAATGAGTTTGTTCCAAGTGTAAGCATGAGATATGTAAAAGACTCCACTTAACTGGTAGTAACCATCATCGGGTTTAATGGAGACTTCAAAGTTCATCAAATCATCTTTGCCATTAGGAAACGATATCGTACACGAGCTTGGAAGGTTCAGCTCTGATATATCTGCACAAAAACAAAATAACCGAAAGATTAAAACTTGAAGAAGAGAGAGACCATAAGCAAAAAAAAGATATAAAAGGGAATAATACCTTTGTGAAGACGAAGTTCACCAGCAGATTGCTTCTTAACAGAAGCTCCTCCTCCTCTACTAGCGTTTTGAGCTTGTTCTCTTTGCTTTTCCTTTACTTTAAACAACCCAATCATTGCTTCTGCTTCTGATGACCTCTTTAAGAAAGCTGTGACAAATAAAGGAATGAACAATGAGTTGGTAATAAAGCTATTAGAATTTCAGACAATAGATCGAAACACTTGAAGATCCAGAAAGGATTAGGCTTTAATCTAGTTAAGAGCTCAAAGATCGAAACTTTCCTACATAAAGTCACATAATGAGTCGAAAAAGGAAATACAAATAAAAAACTGAAATTTTCTACATAATGAATAACGAGAGAAGCTTACAAGTTGATAATTTCGTTGATCGGAACTAGTTACGACTGAATCAAAAGCTCGCCGAATCTCGTCCCCGGAAGCTAAACGACGAACAAGACTGACACAATCGTTTAGCTTTTTCTCGACGCTGAGTTTAAAACGAAATCTTTACACAACTTGGCCCATTAAGATCATTAGGCCCATTAGATATGTTTTACCAATAAGTTTGGTACTTTGCATGTTATTATGTCTTCTTCAATTATGATTTTATAAAGCCTAAACACATTTCATATCTCACAATTGTCCAAAGGGGATTTGACGTTTCATGCCAATTATAAAGTATAAACCAATCTTTATATATAAAATACAGTTTACTCTCTCCTGAGGCATGCCTTTATATATAAAACTAGGTGTCTTGCCCAATATGCGGGCTTAATCGTTTTACAAATATTTATTAAATTTATTTTTTATTAATTCAAAACCAGCATAATTACTTATTATTTATGTTTTCAAAAAAAATTAAATCAATCATATATATATATATATATGACAAAAATATAATTAAATTTATATGTTTAATTAAAATTTATTAAATATAACATTGACTTTAACCACTGAATTTATTATAATTTTTTTATATTTTATTTTTTCATTTTATAATTGAAAAATATGTTTTAAGATAAGGACACTATTTATAAGAATTTTTTTAAGTTAATTTTATTAATAAAAATTCGTTTTTGATAATTAATTATAAATTTACTAAAGATAACATTGACATTAACCACTGAATTTATTATAATTGTTTTATATTTTATTTTAAAATTTTATAGTTGAAAATTATGTTTTAAGATAACAACACAATATATAAGAACTATCTTATTTTTTTTAAAGTTAATTTTATTAATAAAAATTCGTTTTTTGATAATTAATTATATATAAAAATCATTAAGGGTGTTATAGATATTAACCGCTTTAACTTTCAACGTAAGAGCTCGATTCCAAAAAATTACTTCGCAAATAATAGTATAGATACAGTTTACTCTCTCCTGAGTCATGCCACATGGGATTCCATGTCATCAATTAGGTGCAGAAGAGCGCGACACGTGTCCACTTAAACTAAACGCTGAGTTTCATTTATTCTGGTGTCCATTCCGTTTGGGCTTTAGTGTGTATTCGGGCTTAATGAAACCCAACCCGGATAAAGAGTAACTCCAGTTGTTATGGAAACGCGTTGTTTCTGATTTAGGGTTCAACACGTTCTTCATTGAGAGCTAAGCTCAACCTAAGGTTTCCATGGCGTTGTTTCATCTCCTTCCTAACAATCCGAAGAGCTATCAGTTACAGATTCATCTTCTTAAATCCACCACCCACGTTCTACCTGTTCTTTCATCTTCTTCCTAACAATCCCAAACGCTATACAGATTCATCCTCTTAAATCCACCATCCACGATCTACCTTGAATGTGATCTTCACGCAAGGCCGTGGAACCTTGACTATAAAAAGGTAACCTTTCCTACTATGAGAACCATCTCTTCATTCCATTTGTTTAAACTTATTTTCTGTAAATTGGCTAAAGCAACAATTTTTATTTTCGATTTGAAGACCGGACGCGTACGGCACAGTAGGAGGAGGAAAGCGGTAGCAACGGAGGAGAGGAGGATCAAGGCAATGAGGGACCAGCCGTGTCCGGTTTGAATCCGGTTGTTATTGTAATTTTTCCGTCCTTTAAAACTCATGTTCATCATTATTTTGAACACACATGGTGATTAGATTCATATTTATCAGAATTATTCTTTTTGTATCATATATTTCCTCTTTGCAATATGATTTGAATCTGTTATTTATTATTATTTTTCTCATTCCAGTGTTCATTGTCTTCCCATTTACAAGCGACTGGGTTCTATGTTTTACTTAAACCTCTCGGATTCACTTAAAACTTCATTATATTCAGGTTCCTGGTCTCCACCTTTTGCTTCTATATATCCATTTGTCACCCTTTGGAAACCAAACCTTACACTTACTGTTTGTCCCACTTAACACAAGCTTCTAACCGTGCAGCTCCATGTGCCTGTCAAGTTCTTTCTTTTGTTTAAGGCGGACACCGCCAAAGGTGCAGAGATGTATAAGGTCATCAAAGAGACTACTAATCACCGCAGGGTGAAGTTCACAGATTTATAATGTGGTCTGGTGGGTGCTCTGTAGAGTTGTGTTGTATCAGCTGAAGTTTAGCTGCTTGGTGGAGCTTCTTTGGGTGTGATAAAGCTGTGAGATCTAGAAGAAACAAAGAGTTAGTTGATAAATTTCATGTGCTCCTTTTGAAGAATTGTTTCTCCTTATTGTCAAATGTGGATTATGGGTATTTCTTTCGTACATATCTATCATTTACTTTAAATTAATGAGGTCCACCATTTTGAATCTTGCTTTTGCAGTGCGTTGGTTAAAGCTTTTGTTGTAAGCTTGCAAACCACTATTGCAACTAAACTATAGAGGATATGAAATATGGCCAGGACGAGCAACAAAATGTTAAGTTGCTGCAATCCTTTCAAAGTTAACATGGTAACATGGAGAGAGTAGCTTTTGAAGGAACACAGATCATGATAACGTATGTTTCTCCAAATGTGATTTAATAAGGAAATGAATCCCATAATCGATTACCAATTATATTATTTTTTTGAAAACCCAAATCAAGCTTTGACAAAATAACAATCGTCACCTACTAGCTTTGATTTTCTCTAAGGCCTTAAGATGGCAGTTTTTCTGCTTCTTCCATAACCACTAAGAAGAAAATATGAAAGGTTCATCAGCATTGAGTCTTTGAACAAGAAAAAGAGGAAAGTTAATTATAAAGGACATTGGCGAGTCTTTAAAGAACCTTTCAAAGAGATCCTGTTTATCAACCTATGTATTAGCCAATTCCATGACGATTATCCACCTAGAAATTTCTGATCATCACTGAATCACTGTTTCTCATATGGCTTTTCGCCATAGCTTAAGAAAAAAAAAATTTTAGTGAAATGCACATAATCTAATCCAAACTATATATATAACATGCAAAAAAAATAAAAAATAAAATAATTAAAAAAATGAAAAAAAGTTATAAGAACAACACAAAAAAGGAAAACATGTAACTAAATTAGTAACTAAAAAACTATCAAACCAAACTTAGCTAAGTTAAAATTTCCGCTCAAAGCTAAAAATTGACCTATTTATATTTTATTGCAGAGAATTCATGGTAAAATTTGTTGCACAAGATCTTTAGGAAACTTTCAGCTAAGGCAAAATTAAGCTCTTTATAAGTTATCTTCTTCTTGAAATGTTGCGTGAATTAGACTATTCAATCAGTTCAAGTGATTCTCTTTAGACTGATTATAAATACATCTCTCATTCAACAAGTTATATTTCTTTTGGTTGGCCCTGCAATTTACAGTATCTCTTTTTCCTTTCAGTTTTCTTGAATGCTTAAACCTCAAAGCAAAGCTCAATATATACACCATAGCCAAGATCAGTCGCAAATCAATGCAAGGAGTGACTGGAGTCTAGGGAATGCACAATCATGTGATATGTAGAGCTGTTCTATCAACAAGAGACAATGAACATCAGTGAAATCAAATTAAATAGTCGGTTTTAGATTGTTGTAAGGGTAAGTGTTCTTTTATGTTTAATAAAGTGACCACCCGAATCTAGAAATCAATGAACATTGATGAATATGATGCTTGCAACTCTCTATTCTGTTATAGTTTCTCTTATTTACTGCTGCAAGTCCCATGCTATACACGATTTTAGTACCAAAGCTCTTCATCCATGGAGAAGGTTAAAGTATGCAACAATCTATTCAGGTTTGTTGTGTGATTTTCTAAATTTCTAAAAATTGATTTAACAAAAGAATGGAGAGACTGGGTGAAGAGGTGATACTGCGGATTCCATAGCATGCCACATTTTGCAATAACATGTTAGATCACATTTTAGCTCTACTTTGTTCTCAATATTAAATGAAAATTTTTCATCAACACAGTAGCTAATGCGTGGAAAACAGGTTTGGCTACAAGGTTTTTAAGCAGTTGACTTTTATTTATTTTTATGTTCTTCGGTTAGGGAAAATTATCAGCTTTGGGATTTTCTAAAAAATTACAATTTTTTTAAGGCCGTTGCAAATTAGTAGACATTAATTTACAAGAAATAATTTTATTCAATAATAAAATACAATCAATATACAATAATCTAATTATGTATGATAAAATTATTGAAATAATTATATTTTATAAGTTATTCAGTAATATTTATTTCAAAAATTCTGATCAAAGTAATGGGTAACTTCATTTTCATATATAATATATAAGATTCTAATAAACATGTATACATATAAATAGTAACAATAGTTTCATATCGCGTAAACCCCCAAGAAAAGGTAGAAAAAATTCTTTATATCACGTAAATCATTAGTTTTATAAGTAAATAATTATATTTTAAAATTTATTATAATTATACAAGTTTATAATTTACAAAATGAAGAATATAATAGATATATAAAATTGCTGTAAAATAATTATAAAACTCAATTCTATTTTAACTTAAAATTAAAATAAATTTGTACTATTAATTTTATTCGCGTGTCCGCCCGTAGGGCGGGTTTACCCTAGTTTAGAATGAACTATTCTTTTATGACCTTCCCCACAAAAACGTTTTTTCAGGTATTTAAAAAACCTGAAAGAGTAAAAAAATAAGCTCAAACATGTGTATTGTCGCCTCGTTGGGTTTTAATATTTTGTTCCGATCATTCCAGAGATAGTAATGCCTTTCAAATTTAAAATCAATATTCAAAACTGTGACGTGTGTTCAACTTATCACATGGAAAATTATTGGATAAAATTTGACTCTAGTTAGTGGATATCAGTTATACTTTATTCTTCACAAGCTTATAAAATTATATACAATTAACATGAGTTGCTAACTAATTATATTAATAGTTGAAAATTTTATATTTAAATACCGATATAATTGATAAGAGATTCATATTGGATACATTATCCACAAAAAAAAAATTAAAATAAAGATTTTGGATGAAAAATAAACGTGACAATAGTTCTATTTTACAGAATTTGCTAAACAATGGAAGTGAAGAAGAATATGCTTTCTAATATAATAAAACATATATACATCGTCATCTCCATCCCTAACCCTTTATATAATGCTCTACACTCTAGACTCTAGTAATAACAAACCCAACTCTTGTTTTACAATTACATATTCTTAAGACCAACCGCAACGGAAGTCCTTAGCGATTCTTAAGGGTCATTACCAAAGTTAATGGTAATATAAAAACTATATTTCAGCATAATTATCTAAGGATCAATGGCTTCAATGACTCTTGGTTCATTGGTTCACCACAATGGCTTCAATGACTCTTGGTTCATTGGTTCACCATCACCATCACCATCAATCTTCTCCTTGTTCTATCTCTACCCGATCTTCTTCCTTCATGACTCTTAAACCTATCGTCATCAACCCAAAACGCACCGTTTCATCATCTTCCTTCATCGTCTCCTCTTCCATCGTCAGAAAACAAGACAACCACATGAAATCATCATCCTTCGACTTCATGTCTTACATGGTACGTAAAGTCGAAACCGTCAACAGAGCCTTGGACTTGGCCGTTCCTCTCCAAGAACCACTCAAGATCCACGAAGCCATGCGCTACTCCCTCCTCGCCGGAGGCAAACGCATCAGACCCCTTCTATGCATCGCCGCTTGCGAGCTCGTCGGAGGCGAAGCCTCCGTCGCTATGCCGGCAGCTTGCGCCGTCGAAATGATCCACACCATGTCGTTGATCCACGACGACCTCCCGTGCATCGATAACGACGACCTCCGCCGCGGGAAACCCACGAACCACAAAGTCTTCGGCGAAAACGTCGCCGTTCTAGCCGGAGACGCGCTTCTTCCCTTTGCCTTCGAGCATCTAGTGACGGCCACGAGCCCCGAGGTCTCCCCGGTGAGACTGGTTCGAGCCGTGGGAGAGCTGGCTAAAGCAGTTGGCGTGGAAGGCGTCGCGGCTGGACAAGTGGCGGATATAAGCAGTGAAGGGTTAGACTCAAACGAAGTCGGATTAGAGCATCTGGAGTTTATCCATTTGCATAAAACGGCGGCGTTGCTTGAAGCCTCTGCGGTGTTGGGTGGGATCGTTGGTGGAGGGAGTGAAGATGAGATCGAGAAGCTGAGGCAGTACGCGAGGTGTGTTGGTTTGTTGTTTCAAGTGGTTGATGATATCTTGGACGTCACGAAATCGTCTCAAGAACTAGGTAAAACTGCTGGGAAAGATTTGGTTGCTGATAAATTAACGTATCCGAAGATTATGGGTTTGGAGAAATCGAGAGAGTTCGCTGAGAAGTTGTGTAGAGATGCTCGTGAACAGCTTTTAGGGTTTGTTTCCGACAGGGTCGCTCCTTTGTTGGCTTTGGCTAATTACATTGCAAATAGACAGAACTGAAGTGTGTTTTCTTCCTTACTTGTTGGAATCATTCGAGATTTTATTCTCTGGTCGTGTTTCAGATTGAATTGTATAAAATATTGGAGAAGCTGAAACAACAGATTCTTGTGCTTGTTGTTGTAATCTCTATGCTTCCGTGTATTACAAGATAGGATAGTTATGGGTTTAATACTATGAGATCCATGTTTGTAGGTTCTGACTAAATCGTTTAGTCCATTAGGAACCTTTTAAGGCCCAGATTGTAGCACTGGGCTATGAAAACCGATTCAATATACGACTTTAATAGTTCTTGACCTTGAATTTTCTGAGAGTGAATTTTGAGGTTTGGTGATGAAACAGGCTGGCAAACTTAAGTGGTCAAGATAAATGACAGAACATACACGTTGATCTAGACATGGACCACGAATACCACATGGACGTGGGCCATCCCATGCCGGGGTTCCCACTTGAACCAATTAAACTGAGATGTGTTTTGCGTTTTCTCTGATCGTTTTTATAGATGTGAATTGTGAACTAGCAAGCCACAAGTACGAATACTGAATAATACACTTAATGAATTTCATCTGTACTTCTAAGATAAATCTTTTATATTTTAGTCAAAAACTTTCACAATCATCAACTTGATAATTCATCAAAATCATTGCAATAAGAGTTTTAGTACAAGGTCATCTCATGTAGGAAAATATCATTGCAAATTGTTACAAAACGGTCAAGAGATCCAAAAAGCTAGAAAAATGGTCCTAGCTAACTTTGGTCTTATATGAATTTAGACAAGGCGAAATTATATAAGGTCTATTTTAGATGCAAAATAAATGCAAAGATAGTATTGGGAAATGGAGAGGCTCCAGACCATGAGAATGTTGGTCCCTTGGACCTTCACACATAAAAACAGTTTTGCTTCTTTTGTTTTTCTTGATTTGATGCCATTTATCTTCCAAGTAAGACAAACACTATGGTATCTTTTTAGCTTCTTTTTTTTTCATTCTCTTCCTTCTTTCTTCCTCAAGAAACACATCATGGCCAAGTCAATCGTCATTTTCTATACAGTCTTACTTGGTTTTTACTTATGATATCTTTGTGATAGATATACCTGAATTTCAGTCTTTGTATATCAATCCTAGTGTGTATATCATAAAACTCTGAATGTTATAACTGTCAAAATTATGGATGCTCTCAGTTTTTAATTTAATATTAGAATTGTGTGCGGGTACTTATTTTCACTTTTATATACATAAATATTATTTAAATGTTTATTAGTTAATATTTTAAATACTATCATATTTTCAAATGTTTATAAGCACAATAATTAGATAGTACAAATGCTGTAAAAAAATATTGACACGTACGCCATACTAAATCTTCGACAAATATTAACCCATCGATATGTTTGAGTAATATTTCTTTAAACACGAAATCGTTTCCCAAATTTAATAATATTTTAAATATTTTGATTAGATATGAGCTAAATTGCGAGATTTAGATACATCAGAAAAGAATATTCAGTTATAAACATTAAATATATTTTTACAAGTGATTCAATGATATTTAAATCTTAATATACATATATTTTATTGTTAAATATAATTTATAGTAACTTAAATGGTTAAAAATATATTTTAGAAAATATTTGATATATATATATATATATATATATATATATATATATATATATATATATATATTTAGGTGAGATTTAGATAGATTAAAAATGAATATTATGTTATAAGCAATATATATTATTCTACATGTAATTCAAACATATTTAAATCTTAGAATATATATATTTTATTGTTGAAAATAATTAATGTTAACCGTAATGGTTAAACATATATTTCTGGAATATTCAAAATACATATACTGTATTTTAGGTCTTACAATCTAAATGCATGGAGTTTATATGATACTTGGAAAATATTACATAATATTATTAAAAATCATTTTTAAACTTAAATTTTCCTAAAATTTAGCTAAATCATTTTAGTAAATATGTTTAACACAAAGGGGGTGATTGGTTGAGCTGTAACTGTAGAAAATTTATTTTAAAATTTAGTCTGTATGATTTTTTTATTTAGCTTTAAGAGATGTATCTTTAAAATTTCATACAGCTAAGAAGATGGAGCTTTAGAAAATAAGACTTTTACAGCTATTTTTTTTTGCTGTAGCTTTAATTTTTTGGTTGTAGCTTTAAAAACTAATATAAAGCATGATTGGTGGTTTTAAGGCTGTAGATAAAAATTAAAGCTAAAGTCACTTGCTACTGCCCAACCAATCACCTTCAAAGTTTTAGCTAAACTTGATTTAGGAAATGATTTAATAAAATAGAAGAAAACAATGATTACTTAAAGTTAGGGTTATTTAATACTTCAATGACATTGACTTATAAATAAATTGTAAATTTATGGTGAATTTGTATTTGTACTTCTCTTTTAATAAAATATATATAAAAATACAAAATCTTGATTAGTATATATATATAGTCTAGTATATATTTATAGTCTAGCAAAAAGTAACCATACGAATAAAGTAAACAACATGGAAATGTAGAGAGAGAATTCTCTCTGCAGATCTTCGATCTAGATTTAAATCTTGAATCTTGTTTTCCTTGTTTTTTTTCATCTGAGCTATGTATGGAGCAGAAGAAGATCCCCTCGCTTGAAACCACCGTCTGTGTTCATCCCTCTTGTCTCTCCAATCTAAGGCTCGTATGGAGCAGCTCAACCTTCTCATAGCCCCTTTGGTGATTTCGTCCTTTCAGTCGCAATTCCACCCTCCGTCTCCTCCGTCGCAAATCCACCCTCTATCTCGACTCCGCTGTCCGTCTCCTCTGTTTCGACTCGCGCTCCGACTCCTCCATGGCGACTCCACCCTGCATCTCCTCCATCTCGACTCCGCCCAGCGTCTTCTCGGTCTCGACTCCGCCCTCTGTCTCATCCGTTGAAATTCCAACTCCGTCCTCCTCTTGATCTGCCACCGTGTATGTCTCCACATGTGCCACTTGAAGCTCACTCTCCACCAAAACCACCAGATCCTCTCATACCGTTCAATCTTGTGCTTCTTCTGCTGTTCGACATAGCTTTGTTAGTGCAGTGACGACTGAGTTATAGAAGCTGAAAAAAACAACTCCTCAAGGTGTCCATGTATCAGTTGTGAAGTACTACATGAAGTCGTACAAAAAGTGTAAGTGCTACGTGAAGTGAAGTGAAGATGTGAAGTTGTGCAACTGACTTGGACTTGGAGCCGATGTAGAGCTAAACTACAAGATACTTGGAAGTTAAGTAAGGTATGATTTACCTTGGAAAAAATAAATCATCAAGGGAAATATTCCAAAAGTCTTTGAAAAAGTTTTGGAAATATTCCATAAAGGAATATTTGTGAATATCTCTTCCTTGAGAAGTTGGCAAGGGTAAGCCACAAAATTTACATGTATAAGTAGACATAGAGACGTGCCTTGGGATAAGCACCACCTCAAGAGAAGGCCGTAAGCATAAGGGCTTTGGGGTTGAATGAGAGTAGAGACAAAGCATAAGGGCTAGGGGTCATGAGGGGTTCAGATGGGTTCTTGGGTTAGTTTGATCTAGGAACGTGTTAGGCTAGTGTTTATGTCTGGAGTGTGAAATTTTAGTCAACTCGGAAGAGACCTACTAAGGTACTTTATCTATGTAAAGATAAACCTTCATTATTATCCTGTTGTACTACTTTGTGAAATAAATAAAAGCATTGTACTTGTATGTATTACTTTTTGTAACAGGCTCGTCTTGCACTTACAAGCCTTTTCTCAACTGTTTTCAAAAACTCCTGATTTGAAATCCCCTTTGCTGAATCTGGTACATGTGTTCAGTGATGGTGTTATTTCTCTTGTGTATGTTGATGACACAAGTTTTGTCTCAAAGTGTTTGTCTCTTGTAGGATGCAATGTTTTCCTTTACTGGTGCGTTGATTGGATTCTTCGCTGTTTCTCAATCATCAATTTCATATATCCTCATCTCCCGTTCATTATGCTTGTCATTGTGTTTGTTGATTCAACAATGGGTTGCTCGATCCCCATCTCCATCTTTGTCTCTCTTCCTCTTCCATTAATCCAGGTGTGTCTAAGAGATTTTTTAACTAAATATTAAGTGATGAGTTGATATCATTGGTTTGGTATCTTGAACTCTCCTTTGATATCTCTCTTTTTCTCTCCTTGGTGCGATCCTTTACTGCAATATGCAGTCCTTTTGCTGCAGTATGCAGTTCTATCTTTGTGGTATTTAAGTCTTTATGTGTTCAATTGTAGCTTAATGGATTGATGCCTCACATATCCACTCATCATGTTAATTGGATCGTTTACTGTCTGGTTTCCGCTTTTATGGAATTTGTTGTTTCCTAATTTTATCATATACTTTATGTGGCTCTGGTGTAGGGAATGTATTGTTGAAGATTAGAGATAATTTTAACACTGAAGTTCTAATCAAAGGTTTTGTAGCCATGTTGAAGATTGTTGATTGTGCACTTGTTGCTGTTTCAATCTTAGGATTTATATCTTTGATTGTGGTCTCTAATTTCCAAGGCGCCATCTAACTTTACAGTTCGATGGTCGTTGAGATTATAAGACTTCTCGACATCATTAGTTATTTAACCGTTTTGTATGCCCCTATCTTTTTATCATTCTATGTTGTATTTGCTTCCTTGTAATAGCTGTTTGTTTAGTATGGATGACTTCGATTTCTTGTACGTACACTTCTCCATTGATGGAAAGTAATTTTTTTATAAATATAAGGTTTGATAAAAAAAGAGTAGCAAAAAATACCTGACTTTAACAAATGAAAATATATTTATAGTCTACTTTTATTTTTGTTGTTAGAAATCGGTATTGTCTTGTTATAGATGTTCCAATGGACCCAAAGTCTAGGCTCGTGAAAACTAGACCAGGTAAGAGTTAGTATACTAAAGCCATGTCACTTCGTAATAGGTGAAAAACTGAATTCAAACTGAATATAACTTCTAAGAAATTGAGTTGGATAACTATACTTATAAGAAGATGACGACTCTTTTTAGTCTAGTAAGGACCTTTGTGTAATCCATAATATAAATAAATAACGTTCACTTCTATGACCAGTTTTGTTTATATGTCACAAGCATCTACGCTCGTTGTCCCTATCTACCAACTCATGGGCTCTCGAGCAAACTTTTCCGTTCAGAATGATCCTAATATTTTCAGCCAATGAAAGGGAAGAGTATAGAAACATTAAGGAAAATGCCAATTAAATAATTTCTCGTCGTTTTACTCTCAGTTTACATTAATACACGCATCTATAATAATTTTTGCTCGTGGATAAAATCTGATCGGTTAGAGCTTAGCACCATTAGGTGAGGGATCTCCTTATTCAACATGTTTATTAAATGCCCTCAAAACTCAATGTTTGATCCTTATATATATTTCGTTTTATTACTCCTACGTCAAAATTATTATAACGCCCCGATCGTCTATGGCTAATGGGCTATCCGGCCCGTGGATCCATTCCGTCTGACGAGCGATGCGTTAATTTTTACAAGGCCCAACTCTTTTTTACTAATCCTGCAATCACCACTCGACTCGATTTTCCCATGCTTTTGCCTCACTCGCACGACATCGCGAATCACTTCGCGATAGGTCACCCATCCTTTCACTACTCCAGCCGTAACACACTTAACTTTGGAGTTCTAAACGGATGTGTGACGAAAAAGATAAGTTAACTTTGATAACATAGATAGCCAAATCAATCCTCTTAAACTTTTCCATATATCACAACTCGGAATGTTACAATTCACCTCTTCTCAAAGAACGCAACGTCCTCGTTGCTCCCCACGACAGGTCTCAAGGCGCCTTTCGAGTCAGAATTGAAATGGATAACCAGCTATGATACCACTTATAACGCCTCGACCGTTCACAGCTAATGGGATACCCACCCCCGCTCTCTCGGCCCGTGGGTCCCATTCCGTCTAACGAGCAGTGCGTTAAATTTTTTCCAAGGTCCGAAAGTCTTGTTTACTAACCCTGCAATCACCACCCGGCATTTTCATGTGTTTTGGCCTTACTCGTACGATATCGCGAATCACTTCCGGCCGCTAAGTCACCCATGCATCCTTTCACTATTGCAGCCTAAATATACTTAACTCTGGAATTCTAAATGGATGTGTGACGGAAAAAGTAAATCAATTTTGATGACGTAGGTAACCAAATCAATCTTCTTAAACCTTTCTATATATCATAATTCAGAATATTACAATTACTTTATATAGAAATTGTGATTTCTGTAACTAATTAATTTATCCGCTCGTTCATCCAAAAGGAGACGTACATTTGTTCAAGTCTCCAAACTATAGAAATCCTCTTAAGTTATCTATAACCCAAAATCTCAGGACCAGCTCATAATAGTTATAGGTTATGATTGGCGACAACTGATTCGCGGATTTCAAAGCGGTATTTCGAAAACCGCACTCGGTTCACCATTCACACTATCTTGTTTTCAAATGCGTTTTTTGTATACAGTAAAACAAAAAACGCACTTCAAAAAATAACAGAGAGAATAGGCTTATAAAAGCAATAACGCTTCTCAAAAGCAGACCGCATATATTAACCAGCGGTCCAATGAAATCCGCACTGGTCAATAGCTTTTTTCTTATTTTCGATTTTTAAAATAATATTTTAACTCTATATAAATACCTATTGGACAATACTATACTAACATTCATTCTACACCTAAAAAACGTAACATTTTTTGATTCAACCGTTTCCAATATTTTTTTTTCCTGAACTGACTCAAATAAATTGTTTTTTCCTATGTTAAAAAGTAAAATTAGTTATAAAATTAATACTAATGCACTGAATTTAAATTAAACTGGAAATATGTTAAATTTCAACTAAGTAACGTTATATATACTAATACACATACATATTATTGTTATACTGTTAAATTAGTTATCTTTTAGTAAATTTATATAGTAGCTATGCATTCTAAATAATGCAGTCAATCTTATTGTAGTTAATTGAAAATTTAATAGCGATGTGCACTTCTATATCAAATACCTAAAATATAAATTATATACTAATTCTTTTAGTTAAATTTAGTTTAAGTAAAATTATTAATAATCTTTACAATATTTTTAAATTTGTATTTTTAAATAATTTTAGTAGCTAAATTTATATGAACATAAATGTAAATTAAAAGTTTATTTAAAATTATGTATAAAACAATTATGATATTATTGCACGTTGGTGGGTTATGCGGGGCGGGTTGACCCGCTCCACGTAATCCTACTTTATCATGATACTGCTGTTCTGGCAATTTATACGACACGCGGAGAACAAATGGTGCAAATAAGAGATAATATTGCAAATATGTTGTGAGAAAATCAAAATATTCCATAATGTTTTTTTTGTATTTTACTTTTTTAATATGTATGTAATTTAAATTTTTAATTCAGATAAATTTTGGTATTGAAATTTTCTAAATAAGGAAAAAAAAACATCAATAACAGTAAATAAATTATTTTAACTTTAAACTATATTGATTTCATTGATATTTTTGTTTAATATTATTTTTTTTATTATTCAATTCCGCAAACTATACATGTTCACCAATCAACACAATTCCGCACCGCTAATTTTGTCAAAACCGCACTTGTCCCGCAAACCGCACGAACCGCAGTTAGACCGTACCGCACTTAAATTCCGTCCCGCTAATATTACCAATTCCGCGGTCACCATTCGGACCCATAGTTTCCGGTTTTGTTCATATACACATATATGTGTTTTTGTATTGAAACCACAAACAAATGCGCAAGTCATAAAGGCAAACCTAAATACAAGTTTTTAGCAAAAAAAAAAAAAACCTAAGTACACGTAGTGAGCTTGTGGTCACACACCATTAGACAAAAACACAATGAAGTCGCAGAATACCAGTGCTCAAAAGGCACTGATAAAAACAAAATAAAAAAGCGAGAAAATTATTACAAAATCAGTTAAATAAAATAAAAAGAAAAGATAATAGAAAATAAAAATGAGAGGAACAACTAGATTGACGCAAAAAGGACAAGAAATGGAATAAGAAGGGACCATCACTGCCATTTTCACAACCCCTTTGTTGCCTCGCTCTCCCATTACTCATGCATGTAAAAAATTCAAATTTATTTGTTTCTTTCTCATCGACTTTATTGTATTTTTGATATTGTAAAATAATAAAAGTTCTTGGCAAGTCGAAACATAGAGTTAGGATGTAACGAATATAGACAAAAATTTAACGATGTTAAAACCGATATTAACGCAAACATATAACTCACGTTCATTTTGGCAAAGACAACTCTATCTATAACCACCATATGTCAAATCACAAACTTATGAGGAATAGCATTATCATATGACGTAGACTGAATGACGGATAGATGGATGATATGTTTTAAAAAAGATTGATGGATGAGAAATCAAATGATATATTGACAAGACAATAAATCAAACCTTTGAGGCTATGAGCATCTATTATGGGTCGTTGTAAATGCTTTTAGTCAAGAAAAGCTTCTTTGGATATCTTTCAATCAACAAAAAATAATAAGCTTATTTCTATATTTCCTTTTTAATGGTGGTTTTATCTTCTAACTATTAGCAATTGCACACCATCTGATCATATCGAAACTTCATGTTTAGGGAAATCCCGATTAGTTTCTTTTAACTGATACATTTTATCTGAAAATCAAATTTTAAAATGTTGTTATATCATGTAAATATGGAACATATAACGCTATATATTTACATAAAAATACTTTAATACATGTAGTTTGGTATACATTCCATTATCAAGAATTCGTATACCATTAGAATTTCTTGTTCACAGAAAAAAAAAGTGTATAAAATGTCTTGTGAGTTCTGATTACAAAAAAAAATATTACATAGTTATAAGTCTTTGGCTTTCTTATAGAAAACAAAAACGACTTTGTGATGACTGTTTATGTGAGGTCGAGAAGCGAGAAACGTGTTAAAATGAAGAAAATAATAAATATTTTCAGGGTTAGAGACTTGACATCATTGAAGATATTATAAAGCAGATCAATAGAAGAGAGCCATTACCAGTTGGCTTTGGTGGGTAAAGAGTATAAATGCCTAAAGAAGAAGATCCTCTCCACGTACACGTGCGAAAAAGGAGGTTCAGCACGCAACGGATGGTTGTGCATAAGTGTGAAAGGAGGGTGGGATTCATGTGAGAGACTCACCCGATTAAACTCTTTTTCCTAAAGAGAACCATATTGAGTTATAAGGGAAAAAAATAAAAACGAATTAAAAAGAGAAAGATATATTGGTAGGAGGGAAGAAGGTTGAACTGTCAATTGTTATTCCAGGTTTACAATTGGAATTACAAAAAAATGCAACATGAATGCAAAAGGACCTTGTTATATATATTGTCTAACCTTGACAGCACACCATGAAATTTACCTCACAAAAGTGGCTAGGATTATCACAATGTTTTATTAACTAAAAATGAATCCATTAGTTGCGTGGTAATATAACATTAATCTATAATGCTAGCTAGATTCCAGCATGGTGTCATGTCACAAAAAAGTCTCAATGTGTAAATTATAAAAGTGGACTTACATTATTACTTTCGACATTTCCATTAGTTATTTATCCCATATAACATACGTTGTAATGTCAAATATCTATATAACCGTATATGGGATATGCATTTAAATCTGATAATAATAAAAAAATTAGGTAAGACGTACGTGATACGAGATAAGTCTTCAGTCGAAGAAATGAATCTCAATATCCTCACTCCCTAACTAATGTAAAATTAAGGTTAATATATTTCTAAAAAGTTAAAACAATCAAGTTGTTTGATTTTAAAACAGTAACACATGATATATAAGATGTTGAGCGTTAGTGCGCTCGTTCACACATATCGGTCTCAAGAATTTGTCGTTAGTGCGCTCGTATAAAATTTTCAGACTATTTCCGCTTGTTTAAATCCTTTATTCCAATCTAAACGCTTATCTCGAAAGGAAAATATCTACCTTTTTATTTGGTTTAGAATTTTTCAATCGCCAAACCATGAAATGTACATATTTCCCCCTTTTATACTAGTTTTTCTGCTGATTTTCACTATACTCTTATCAATTTTGCATTATTTCTAAGGAATCTTTGAGAAAAAAAATCCATCTATACAGTTTAATGAAATCATTTTGTTAGTGTGCTGAAAACTTATATAATTGTCTACTCCATGTTACCACCTCTGACGTGATCCTCTATATATATATATTTTTTTGGTAAAAATCCTCTATATATATTGAGTTAACATAAGAACCAAAAAAAAACGCAGCCGGATCGATCTCAAATTTGTTGAACCAAAAATCAGCTATGTGTCGATTTCATCGGTTTTCTAGATTATCCCCACACAAACCTAATTGGCATTGTGAGAACTTGACTTCTAATCCTTCCTCTTACCTTCAACACGTGCCAAACAACACGTCCGGTGAGTGCGAACGTCCATCTTTCATTTTCTATCCAATGAGTAGAAAATGTAGACGGAGTTTCATCGTACTTGAACCTCAAGTAGCAAAACAATTATGCTTTCAAGATCGATGGTCCGGGTAAAAAATTAGCTTGGATATTAGATAGTTCTGAATTATTTTGCATTTTCTTGCATTGTTATTAAAATTAGACCATCCTAGTTTTGAAAATTATATGTCTTACATAATTGATCTATGTAGGTTACGAGATAATAAACATGCTAATTAATTAACTCACGGTCACTTCAATGAAAAGCCGATTGTAAGTGACTAACTTGTGGTTACAACTTAGAATCAATTGATTATGACACAATCATTTGTTTTGGTATAGTGATTATCGTTTTAAAAGAATCATAATCTCCGTATAAGGAAAGAATCGGATTTTTCATAAAAATACAAACAAAATGTCTGAAAGAAACCAGAATACTAGTTTGTTAGGACTGATTCACAAAGAACATTTATGGTATTCCTAGGAAGGACTAAGGCTCACGCATATGTATTATAAGCTTATTCTACACATTTAAAATAAATATGTAGCTTTTAAACTATATTGGTTTTTAGCTTTTTATTGGGGAAGATTGATGTGAGGTCTAACCTATGTAATGTCATCTGACGATTGATGAGCGACGCACCAACAAGGATCAGTTTTGAATGGACGTAATTGACTCTATCTGCGAGTTAACCCAGGGTATCCAGAAAAATGATAGCGAGAGTATTTGGAGAATATGGCAGTGTCTTAATATTTTTGCATGATTTTAGACAAATAACCACATAGCATAAAAATTAATAAACTAACCAGAAAATAGTTAGAATATTTTATATATTTTCTACAATATATGTTACTATCTTTTTATATATGTAACAATTATATTTTACTGTGTTTATATAAAAGTTTCATTTAATTGTAATCCAAATATATTTAAATTACCTAAGACTAAATTTTTGAGTTATTGAATTTGTTTTATATTCTATCATTTTGTATTTTTATCAAATTTATAAAGTATATCGATTTGTATTGACAAATATAATAGTGTGATTAGCATAATATATCTGTTTTGTATACTATACTATTCTGTTTAACTGATGAAGTAATCAAAATAGTATTTTATTTAATGATGTAGTACTCAATATGAAAATCTATGCATAATTAAAGAAAAGATGGAAACTATAAAATGCAAAGAAATAGAAAGGAAATCAAGAGATAGTATTGTTTTTACAACTGAAAATGAAATAAACTTTATTTAAAATATTAGCTAGTCACATATTTATTTTGTATAACATTTTTTTCTAATACGTTAAATTGCCCGTATTTTTCTAAGAAGTTGATGACAACAACAAAAACTAAAGAAGAAGATTGGTGAGTTAAAAAAGAAGAAGATTGGTGGGCTAAAAAGTAAGGCGGAGAAAAAAAACAGAATAGTGCCTTCTATCTCTATCATATTTTTCTCGAAGTTTTATTATATTTTTAAAGAATTCCTGAATAAACTCTTAGTAACAAAGAAAACAAGAAAAGGAGAGTCCAGAAAAAGAAAGCCAGAGAGAGAGAAAACGATACCTATACCTCTCTCTCTCTTTTTTTCAGCAGCAAACTCCAAAGGTATTCTCTTCTCATCTGCTCTCTCTATATGGTTATGTTCATCAGTTATAGTCTTATATAGATGATGTATTTAGTTTTGAAAACAGCATAAGACCTTGTTGACTCGCTCTTTGTCTTTCTTTCTTAGTTATGTTTTGTATTATATCATGAAGAAGAAGATTGAATGATTCACATGGCAATAACCAAAACTTCTCCTACTACTACTTGAAGACTCTTCACAATAATTCTATGTCCCAAGATTACCACCACCATCATCATCAACAACACCAAGGAGGAATCATAAGCTTCTCTAATGGATTCGACCGATTAGATTCGACCAGCTTAACAACTCAGCAGAAGCAAGAACATCAAAGAATAAAAATGGACGAGGAATCCTCAGTCGCCGGAAGTGGGATTCCGGTCTATGAAACTGCCGGAATACTATCAGATATGTTTAACTTTCCCGGAAGCAGCGGTGCAGTAGGAGGAGGAGATCTTGACCACGACCAATCTTTCCGGTCAAATAGACAGTTTCTTGAGAAGCAACATCAGAATATTCCGGCGGATTCAGCCGCCGCCATGCAGTTATTTTTAATGAATCCACCGCAACAACCACCGTCTCCGGCATCTACAACCACCACAAGAAGCCACCACAACAATTCTTCAACTCTTCACATGTTACTACCAAATCCATCTCACCAACAAGGCTACACTAATACTATGTCTATGCATCAGATTCCACATCAGCATCATCACCAACAACTGACGTGGCAGTCTCCCTCATCCTCCGACCATCATCATCATCACAACAGCCAAACCGGTGGACAAGGCTTGTCCCTATCTCTCTCGTCGTCTTTAGAGGCTGCAGCAAAAGCGGAAGAGTATAGAAATATATACTATGGAAACAGTTCTTCTAATTCAAGAACTCTTCTTACTGACTACCCTCAACATCATCTCCGATCATCTCCGGTGGCTGCTGCGGCGTCTTCTTCTTCCGTAGGAGCGATCAATATCATTAGAAGCTCGAGGTACACGACGGCCGCTCAAGAGTTGTTGGAGGAGTTTTGTACCGTTGGAAGAGGATTTTCTAAGAAAACCAAACTTAGGAACAGCTCAAACCCTAATACTAGTGGTGGCGACGGTGGCAGTGGCTCTCCATCGTCGGCCGGAGCAATTAAGGATCAGTCTCCTTTGTCGGCGTCTGATCGGATTGAGCATCAAAGAAGAAAAGTTAAGCTACTCACCATGCTTGAAGAGGTTTGTCTCCTTAATTTATTTAGTTTCAATCTTGATTTTTGACTTGGTCCTTTAATGATAGTAACACATTTTACGTAAAAACTTTTCATGAAGTCCCATAAAATTCATATAATTTTAGTCAAATACTCAATTGATCCAAAAGTTATTATAACGAAGGGACAAGAAACGTGATATGACTTGATTGAACTCTTTGTTTTGAAACGATTAATTTATAAGAACTGGTCATAACTTTGATTATTTTGCTAGAGTCTGATTACGCAATCCTAGCTACCATCATTTATATAAAAAATATAAAAATTTAAACAACTTATTCGTGTGGCAGTCGTATTATAAGTTATATTGAGGAATATATTGATGCTTAGCGTTTGGTAGAATCGATTAATCAAAGAAAAATCATTACCATATATTCTACTATCTTCTATGTCTATTCCTTAACGTTACTTAATTATTTACCCATTATCTGAATAGTTATCTTTTTTAGTTGACTTATTTTTCTCACTATAAGTATTTTATTTTATGCTTGGGCTGGGATACGAAAACTTTGGAGTATATTCTGTTGTTTTCAAATTTTATTACTGTCTCATCCTAACGTAACTAATTAGTACTCTCATTTGTTTTTTCATCATTAGTATTCTTCTTGTAAAAAAATCATCATTAGTATTTTGATCGATGAAACTCGTACACAAATATACCTGCTCGTGAAAAGATCTCTAAACTATATATTAATCACGTGAAATATAACACACAAGCTATCAATAACATTGACTAAAAGGAAAAGCAAATATTAAATATGTATGGATTGTATAATGTATAGTTTAATTTTGTTGGCAGGTGGACCGACGGTACAACCATTACTGTGAGCAAATGCAGATGGTCGTGAACTCTTTCGACATAGTAATGGGCCACGGTGCTGCGTTACCGTACACCGCTTTGGCTCAAAAGGCTATGTCTAGGCATTTTCGATGCCTTAAAGATGCGGTTGCGGCTCAACTTAGGCAGAGCTGTGAACTTCTTGGGGACAAGGATGCAGCCGGAATATCTTCTTCCGGATTAACTAAAGGCGAAACGCCGCGGTTGCGTTTGCTAGAACAGAGTTTGCGTCAGCAACGTGCGTTTCATCAAATGGGGATGATGGAACAAGAAGCGTGGCGGCCACAACGCGGTTTGCCTGAACGATCCGTTAATATCCTTCGAGCTTGGCTCTTCGAGCATTTTCTCCACCCGTAAGTAAATTCTTTTATTTCTTACCTTTGCCGTTATTCCTTAACCCTTGTTATAAATCATTTACGATTGGTGTTAAAAAAAAAAAACTCATTTACGATGAAAATAAATTAATTTTTATAACAACTGAGCAAACGCATTTATTTCTTGTTATTTCATCAGTGATTTCTTTAGATCTATGTCAGTGGAATTTTGCTATTTTTTTGTTAGTCAGAGTTATCGAAAAAATGGAAATAAAGCAAAAGAGTAGTGTTTTTGTACTTTTTTACCTCTCTGTCAATTGCTTTATGAGTAAAAACAAAACAGAAAAGGAAAAAGAACTGGATCTATGCTATGTAATCATCAGCTTTTCTTTTGTCTCTTAGATTCTCACGCCCTTGTTAGTAAAAAGAAAGAGAAAGCCTGTACTTTTTCTTGCATATACTTTGATTGTGTTGTATACAGAGAAAATATAAAGAAGATCATTTAGATTATGTTTAGGGCAAAGAGAGAGTGATGTCATTTTCTGGTCTCTTTCTCAGGTATCCAAGCGATGCAGATAAGCACCTCTTGGCTCGCCAGACTGGTTTATCCAGAAATCAGGTCAGTATAAAAATATGAATGTTATATAGAAAATATATATAGTATATGTCTATTACATAAGCATAACACAGTGAAATAATTATTTTCATTAAGCAAATACTATACTATGTTTTAAGTTCGTGCACAAAAAAAAAACTATGTTTCAAGCAAGCTATCTTTCCAGGTATCTTTCTTAACTAGATATACAATTCATGGAATGGCCACAATCTGGACTACTAATGAATTACCTTGTTAGTAATACTCATTCCGTTCCTAAAATATAGACTTTTTAATATTTTCACACATATTAAAAAAACACATTAAACTACCATAATAAATGTATCGTTTTCTGTAATTTTTAATTTTCGATAACTTTTAACTAATAGTAATTCAATAAAATCAATTAATTTTCTTGAAGTTTACAAATTTTTCATAAAAACACAAAAATACATTTTTCTGATTTAAACTTTTTTTCTAAAAAGTCTATCATTAAGAAACTGAGGGAGTATGTCTTTAGAATTTGTCAAATTTTCTTCCACGTATAAACAACTTCATATATACAAAAAATTAAACATATGATTTTGTCAAACGTTTATTTTAAAGTTATAGACGAAAACATAAAGAACAGTTTCCTTTGGGTTTAGAATTTGTAAGATGTTCGATAGAATAAAATAACGTTTTCTCCCTATATATGAACCTAACATTTTAAACTTGTGAATTCAAACACGGTCAAACATTTAAGTTTGAAATAATCTAACTCTATATATACTTATATATATATATATGTACTATCGTGAAGTTTTGTTTTGGTTATACATTGTGAAGTTCGTTTATATAATTAGAACTAGATAACACTTTAATTAATGGCCCAGATTACCTATACACGTAGAATTTGACATTTTAATTAGCATATGCTTAATAGTGTTTAGAAGTTAACCTCACAAAAGAAAGATTGTTATACCAAACTTTTCTCTTCAGGAATGAAGCAACATGCATGAGTCTTGAGTACACTAACTAGTAGGAGTAACTAACTTGAGATAGATCTTTTGCATGGGTTTTGTTTCTTTCCTTCGTTTGGTTTGATACTCTACTTTTATCAATCACACTGCATGTGTTTTGCCTTCCACTCACTATTAACATTTCTTGGGATTCGTTTCGTTACAAACATAGAAGAGAGAGAGAGGAGAGAGAGCGATAGACATTAAAAACTGAAAAGGGACCATTTTCCTCAAGTAGATCAAAGTTTGCAGCTTTCAAGAAACCCTCAATTTCTTGCATACATTAAATAACAAAATGACAAATAAAAAGGAGTCCATTATTTCTTTCGTTAGAGTAACTGTTATCATTAACTTGGTGAATATTTTTTTGTCTTTTTATTCAGGTGTCAAATTGGTTCATTAATGCTAGGGTTCGATTATGGAAACCAATGGTGGAAGAAATGTATCAACAAGAATCAAAAGAATTAGAAGAAAACGAACAAGATCAAGAAACAAAAAACAGCAACAGCGACAAGAGCACAAAACCCAACAACGATGATAGCAACTTCACTCCAGTTCGGACCACTTCACAAACTTCAATGACAGTTGCACAATCAGCAACAACCGCACCCGACGCAGACGCAGCAGTAGCGACAGGCCACCGTCTAAGATCATCATCCGACATCAATGCTTACGAAAACGACCCTTCCTCCTCCTATACCAACGTCGCCGCAGTCTCTAGTTACGCTGGTTCAACCGCGTTTTCAGCGGTTGCTACGTGTCAGAAAGGAATTGGAGGATTTGATGATACTGACATGGATGGTGGTAATGTTATAAGGTTTGGGACAAACCCTACTGGTGACGTGTCACTCACACTTGGTCTACGCCATGTTAGCAATATGCCTGATCAACGCTTCTTTCTGCGATAGAGAGTTTCGTTTGGGGGGGGGGGGGGGGGGGGGGTTGGTTTGATTTTGTTACTACATTTATTTAGTTAATGTATATTTTTTATTTTTGTGTTCAAAATATATTTAAACCCTCACAAGAATACTTTAGATCATCCCTATTTTCTTTTACTTCGTTTCCTCTTGCAAACTCGAATACAACCATTTAACATCATATTGTAACTGTACAACACTACCACTTATTGTTTTCTTTCAGTGGTTTGTTTGTCTAATCACTATCACTTACCATACCATCGGAGTATTTTACATAATATTAGGTTCGGATCATTTCTAGTTCGGGTCTCCTTTAGATACTCATTCAAATTCAAATCATTTTTTGGGTTATTAGAAACACCACAAAAAGTTATTTAAATACTCAAAAATTAAATAAAATTAATACTTCCTCTATTTCACCAAAAAATATGTTTTAGAAGAAGAAAAATATTTTTTAAAACAAATTATTTATATTTAATTCATCTTTATCATCTAATTATAATTAATTTGAATTCTTATTAGTTTAGAATTATGAAAATAGATAATTGTAAAATATGTATTTAGTACCAAAATTTAATATGTTTTGAAAATCTTAAACATACATCATTTTGAATTGGAGGAAGTATATAACATATAAACTTAAACAGTAAAGCCCTTTCTCAAAATAAATAAATAAATAAATAAATAAACTTGAACCGTGATTAAATCCTAACATATAATAGAATTGAATATTTTAATTATTTGTTTTGGTTTTAGATATTAATTTTAGATATTAATTTGTATTTTTTGGATATTTATTGGAATTTGGATACATGTTTTCCGAATGTTTTTGGACCTTTTTGTGATATTTTAGATTTTTTTTTGGGTTCGAGTCGATCGGATAACAGGATGCATTTGGATATTTTATATAGTGGATCAAATTCGTATTTCAAATCCGTTTTTTTTTTTCAGCTCTAGTCGCTGCGATGCTTCCTCGATCTTCCACGGAGATGATGGTGACGGGAACCAAAAACGTTAGTAGACCGAGCAAAAATTTGGTAGTAAAAAGCCCAACCAAATATATGAAAGGCTCAAATATGATTCAAGACTGCGTGCTGTTTTCCCCCTCCTATACCGGAATTTTTTTTTTTTTTTTTTTTTTTAAATACTTATTCATTCATGTTTCTTCTTCTCCAGAGTATCTTTACAACATAAAAATAAAGAAAAAAAGATACAAGAAAATAAAAGAGCAAACAACCCGTGTGAAGCAGATAATATGATGAAGGACCTGGCTAGTGAAGCTGGAAGTTTTCAAACCAAAGAGATAGATATGTTGTTGTTCTTATGTGTGTCGAAGCTGCTGTGGTAACTGAATGGGTAGTGGACCATCTCTCTCTGTCCAAACCCAGAAGTCTTGCCCTTATTTGAAGTTGGATTTCCTTTATAACAACTTGAGATGGTTTGCTTGATGAAGTATGCAATCTGGAATTTCGCTCTTTCCATAGAAAATAAATTGCCGCTTGGAAGATTAGGAGAACAAGAGGCTTCAGTTCTTTGCTGACTGCCGAGGACCTCAACCAAGCCTCCACACCTTCAAAGGTATTTGGTGGGTTCAGTCTTGATTGGTCGAAAAAAGAATTCCACACTTCTCTAGAGAAGCAACAGTCAAAAAACAAATGATTTCTGGTTTCATTCTCATCACCACACAGCATACAATCTGGTGAAACCTGAATGCCCCATGTGCTGAGGCGATCCCTGGTGGCCAAGCGATCTCTAAACGTAAGCCATGCAATAAAAGCATGCTTTGGAATTTTCTGTTTGAACCAAACCAAGGAAAACCATGGCACAGGGATTTCAATAGGTTTTAGAAAATTCTAGACCTTGGAGGCAGAAAAAATATCTGGTGGGTCATGAGGGGAGTTCCTCCATAAAAAGAAGTCAGGCTCTTCAGAATCCAGTGAAGGGAGCGGAGAAGGCATGCACGAGCGAAGCAGAGATAAGGTAGGATGTCTGTTACGTGATGTAGTCCAGCGTCCTTCGCTTAACGCCTCAAAGACAGAGGCAGTAATAGAAATTCCTGAGACTTGCGGCCCTGTTGGTCCCGTTAAATGCAGAAGAGAACCCATCCCAGTCCAATCATCCAACCAGAAGAGTGCATTTCGGCCAGACATAACAGTACAAGTAATAAATTGTCTTGCTGTGTCCCTATAAGCCGTCAGACTCTTCCAAATCCAACTTCCAAGATTTGTGAAATCATCAACCCAAAACAATCGCTCTCCTATAATGTGCTTAGCAATCCAAGCAACCCATAGAGAACCATTACCAGCAAATAGAAGCCAAATTAGTTTTAATCCATATACCATATTTTGGTCTCTTAAACGCCTTAGCCCTAAGCCTCCGGCTTCTTTTGAAGTACACACAGACACCCAAGAAACCTTCGCTCCCCTAGCCGAACTTGGTGCCCCTGTCCACAGAAAAAAGCATTACAGATTTGTTCCAAAGAGTCAAGACACGCCTTAGGAAGCGGGAACACAGATCCCCAGAAGTTTATAATGCTGTAGATGACTGAATTAAGCAGTTGCAGCCGCCCCGCGAAAGATAACCTCCTAGCCGACCAAGAGGAAACCCGGAGCTTTATTCTATCAATTAAAGGCTGATAATCTTGCTTCTTTAACTTGTGTGGAGATAGCGGGAGACCCAGATAACGAACTGGTAGACTGCCACGAACCAACCCAAAATCTGTTGCTAAAGTAGTAGATGCAGACTCATCTCCATCTACAAAAACACAAGTCTTCCTAATGTTTAGAGCAAGTCCTGATTTAGACTGAAAGTCCCTCATGACCTATAAAATTCCCCGTAGCGAGTGTCCGTGCCATCGAAGAAGATCAACAAGTCATCAGCAAAGCTCAAATGAGTGATTAAGAGATCTTGACATTGAGGATGAGGAGTAAATACACCATTTGTGGCTGCATTATCCAGATCTTTTGAGAGAATGTCCATTGCCAAAACGAAGAGGGATGAAGATATTGGATCTCCTTGCCTCAATCCTTTCTTCCCAGGGAAAAAACCCACCAGCTCACCATTCAAAGCTACTGAATAATAGGGTGACGTGATGCACAGTTTTATCCAATCAATAAACATTGCTGGCAGGTCAAAGGCACTAAGGATGTTGAGAATGAAGCTCCACTCGATGCTATCAAAAGCCTTCGTAATATCCACCTGAAGACAACCTCGCCTGGTCCTACCATGCTTGTGGAAATCAGCCACTAACTCGGAAGCAAGTAGAACATTTTCACTTAACAATCTGCCTTGTACAAAGCCTGCTTGATTTCTTTGAACTGCTTCTACTGTTATCTCCTTTAAGCGGGAACCTAAAATTTTTGATATAACTTTATAGACCGTATTACAGAGAGAGATAGGTCTAAAGTCTGACAGTGAAGAAACACCCGGTGACTTCGGAATAAGCGAAAGGACAGTAGCATTGGTCTGGCGAGGGAGGATAAGGCTGATGAAGAAGTCCTTGACAGCTTTAACAAGATCTGACCCCACTAAATCCCAAGCTGAGGTGAAGAACTCGACTGTAAAACCATCTGGGCCAGGGGCCTTACATCTAGGCAAGGAAAACAATATCCTTTTAATGTCATCATCAGATGGTATCTGCGAAAGAGAGGCACTTAACGTAGAATCTGCCCTAAAGGGATGAACAAGCTTGATTTGTTGGGGCGAAAGAGGTACCACTGCTGCATTTGACCGGCCTTGGAGATAAGAGTAGAACCTAATCACCATTTGCTGCATATCTTCCTTATCTGAAACCCTCAAACCATCTCTATCTGTGAGATAATGCACCACATTTCTGGACATGTTTGACTTCACTGAACGATGAAAGAAGCCTGTATTAGAGTCCCCCTTTGTTGCCCAACGAACACGAGATTTAAGCTGAAAGAAGTTCTGTTCTGCTGCAGCCAAGAAGAGCCATTTATCTCGTGCCTCTGTCTCAGCCACGAACAACTCCTGGGAAGGGGCAGTGAGTGCTTCCAATTGGATCCTCTGCAGATTTTCAAATGCACTCTTCGTTTTGCCTTCGATATCACTAAAGCATCGCCTATTCAAACCTTTACAACAGCTCTTGGCTGCCCGCAGCTTGTTGTATAGAGTGGACATTGGGCCAAGAGAGGGTGAGATAGAAGTCCATGCTGCTTGCAGTAATCTTTCATAGTCCGGATGAGACGTAAAAAAAGTGAAGAAGGTGAATCTTGCAGCTCTCTGAGTAACAATATCAGAAACAGTCACTAAACACGGAGAGTGGTCTGAACTGCCTGGTGAGTCAAAATATGCATTGGAGCTAGAGTATCTCTCCAGCCATGATTCATTAATCAAGGCTCTATCGAGTTTTCGAGACTTTGGATCTGTCGGGCACTTATTACTCCATGTCAGATGACAACCTCTATATGATAGATCAACCAAATCAGCAGCCGAGATACAGTCTTGAAAATCTGTGATACTGTCCAAGCAGAGCACAGGAGGATGAATAGAGAAGGTTTTAGCAACACTGAGGACCTGATTGAAGTCACCTAGTACCAGAAGGGGCGAGGAACACACAATAGATAAAGAAGCCAAATTTTGTAGACCTGTCCATAGCGCAAATCGCTCCTCTCGTGTGTTGTAAGCATAAACAAACGCTGCAGTAAAATATTCCTGAGATGACGGGTTGAAAACTCCACAGACCAACAATTGAGGTGTCTTCAGATAAGTTATGACCGAGAGCATGGGGTTCCAAATCACCACTATACGACCATTATCAGCCTCCAAGGAATGATTAGAATCAAAGCTCCAGCCAGGGAAAGTAGCCATAATTAAGGAATCCAAATTTTCTTGCTTTACACGGGTTTCCAAAAGACCGCCTATACTAGGACGGTTAGTGCGGATCCACCTTTGAACATCTAATTTTCTTGTATTGCCGTTAAGGCCCTTTACATTCCAAGAAAAACACTTCATAAGAAGGACAAAAAAATGGGGCTCGTAAAAAGAATCTAAGCTTCCAAAAAAGATGGGACATGTCGCGAAGACGTCCCAGCCAAAGCCTTAGACTGAACAAAAGTTGAAGGAAGTTTGTTATCCCCGTTTGCTGAATCAGAATAATCATCCGAGTCGCAAAGGGACCGTGCTGTCTGCCTCTGATATTTTCTAAATAACTTCCTTTCAGCAACAGATGAGAAAGGAGGGCAATCAACTTCTTCTTCAGCAAGTCGACTACGAAGGAGTTTTTGGGCATTCGAGATAAGGATCTCTTCTGAATTGAACTGAGATGAGGTGACAGGATGTCCAGAAGAGTGAACCACATCGTGACGAGGGGGATTTGATCTATGAGCAACACGAATCCATTCCCCAGCTGTTTTAGCACCTGAAAGTTTAGAACCTGATGGCAAGCTCGAAGAACGCCTAATAGGAGATCGATTCGCAGTAGAGGGCTTTCCAGATTTTGATCCTTGGCTAGCTGCAGGAGAAACCATCAACCTTTCATTCCTTGAAGCTACCGAAGCAACCGAAAGGGCTTCGTTCCCTTTAGGAGAAGGAGATGGTTTTTTGGCTATCAGTTGCGGACAGCGTAGGTTGAGATGGCCAAATTCAGAGCATAAACTGCATTTTGGAGGAAGCTTTAGATATTCTGCATAGATAATAGCTGAATTTCCCATCTTATCAACAACTTTAACCGAAGGCTGACGCTTTGCTTCTAATTTGATGATAACCTTGAGTTTGACAACACCGTTGGTGTAAGGTTTGAGGTTTGGAAATTCTGATTGAACCGGAAAGCCCACACCAGTAGCAAAGGTACTAAAACCCTCCAGAGACCATAGTTCTGGTGGAACATTTCTGAAAAGAACCCAAACAGGAGCATACTCTAGTTTCATAGGAGACAAATTCATATTTGGAGACCAAGGAGAAACTGTGAATGAGCAGTTTCACGAGTGCCAAAAAGCAACATCCAGAGCCCATTTGCGAGTGATTTCACACGGAATGAGGATGAAGCATACGTCGTGCGACTGTTGCTTGACTTTGATTCGGCCGTGCTTGCCCCAAATCGGATTTAAATCTGAGAAAATCTTCGTCGGTGAGGGAGGAGTTCCATGGAACTGAGCAACAATGTAGTCTTTCCAAAGATTCGAGGATTTGAAAATAACAGACTCCGGAGCCCTTACAACAGGAGTACCATCAGCCGCAAAAGTAGGTGAAGCTAATTTCTTGAGATTGTGAGTGGAAGCCTTTAGCTTTGAAACCCAAAGTGCCGGTGCCGTTACAGCAGGCGAAAGAGAGACGGGGTTCGTGGCCAATGGCGCCTCCTTAGTAATCTCAGGAACCAGCGGAGCCGGCGAGGCTCGAAGAAGAGGCGGAGACAAATCTGTCGGAGGAGATAATGGAGAGACCTCCGGATGAAGATAGGCAGAGACTGTACCGAAGACAAAAGAAGTCGGCGGTTGCGAAACCCTATCGACCATACACAGATCCGGTGGCCACGGCAGTGAGAGAGAAGGACCAGGACCAGAGAATGGAGCCATAGAAACAGGAAGGAGAAAGCTTCTCAGCAACGGTCGTGAGGACCGTCACCGGCGTCAAGAGTCGAGAGAATCGCAAAGACGGTCGCCTTCTTAAATAATTTTCATCTTCCTATACCGGAATTTTAGTCACGTCATTGTCGGAGACTGCGAGTAATAGAAAAGAAAAAATTCTTAATGGCTGAAGCAACCCTCTTTTTCAATACAATTAAAACCAAATACACAGTGATGAATAATTTGTGAATAAGATCAATTATGTTAGTTAAGAATTAAGATCAATCAATAAAAATCCAGTGCATTTAACTTAACCAATATAGATAAAAGAGGGTTGATTTAACTTTACTATAATAGTTTCTGATTATGGCGCAATGCTTTAGGTCTTTAGCCACCATCCTAGGTCCTAACGAGACGAGTGGAAAGAATGTAGCAATCACTATCCTGGAGAATATCACAAATACATATTATTGGTTGCTCATCCCATGAACATCTGGAGATATTCTACTCTCTCGTTAAAAAGGATAAAGATAAACAGTGAACTAATACGAAAGAATTTAGGAAATAAGTAAATAGTGGATATAATTAACATACTACTACGAAAAGGTTTTCTTTCGGAAAAGTGGATATTCATATTATACACATTTTTAAAGTGGACGTTTGGTAGAAGACTTTGGTCTGATTGGTAAAATGTAGCGTAATATTAATTGTATAACATTTCTAATGCAAATTATAATGGTGAAAACTTTATTACTCTAACTTACTCTTAAAAAAATCAAATCAATTGGAATTACATTTTCCCTCATTTACTCTTTACACTACAAGAAATAGTTTAATTTCTGACCTCTAATTCTGTTAGAAAATGGTTAGAAACACTTTATTTTGACCATTTTTAATCACAATAGACCGTCAAAAAAACTCTGTAAAAAATGAATTTAGTCAGAAAATGGTCAATTTTTTTTTACCATATTAAGTCGACGGAATTGTCGTCAAAAACAAGCATCAGAAAGTGGTCAAAATTATTAATTCATTTTCTGATAAAGTTCTGACCACTCTTTTATGTTGATTTTCCAAAAAAATTGCAGATTTTTTTATTATTATTTGATTTTTTTATCAGATTATTAATTTAACAAAATTAAAATAACAAAATTATTATTAAGTATTGAAGTTTAGCAAGATAAGAATACATATTAAAAAAAAAGAACTAACTCATCTCAAGAAAATAACTTTGAACTGGTTGTTCTCAAATGTCAGACTCACTTGTTCACAAGATACCAACAACTACTACTACCTGGAAACACAGCTCTCACTTTCTATATCACTCTATCATTACTTGCACACATAGCCTTGTTTAACTTCTTTTGCAGCTGCTGTTTCCTTTGTACGATGTTAAATTCAGACTTTCTGGAAATATGCAGAGAAAATAATTTGTATGTTAGAAAGTTGCATCTTGAATATTATTGTCGAATAACCAACAAAATAAATCATTCTTGAATAATTATTACTGTTTTAAGAAAAGAGAAACATACACAACATTACTCCATATTTGAGATATGATTGATGTTTAATGGAATATGGAGGAAAAAGGTGGAATATGTAGGAAAAATAAAAACAAAATATAGAGTAAAATTTTCCATTATGGTTAATGTAAGGTAACAAATTAGTCTATTTTTAATTTCTTTTGGCGTAAATAGGTGAAATTTTACCGGACTGAAATTAAAGTGGAGTAACTCAACATAAATATATTTTACTCTACTCTTTGTGCTAGTAGTGCTTCCAGTGGCACTCTTAATAAGAACAACCACATTTTTTTCTCTTTGTTTCTCATTTTATTTTATTTTTAGCTTGTTTTCACTTTTTATATTTTTCCATTTGACTCTAAAATTATCAACCAAAGCCTAATAGGGTAATATAGAGTAAATGAGAGAGAATAAAAATAAAACAATTGGTGTGACTCTGATTTTTCTTTAGTGAAAAAGTAGAAAAATATAGTGATAAAACAGAAAGAGAAAACATGTTAGCCAGAAAGAGAGCGAAAATTTATTTCCATTTTTTAACTGATCAGTAAAATGTAGTGGAAACTGGAGTAACATTATTTAGTCTAAACTTTTGCTCTAAAACAGCTATCCAATCAGATTCTATGTGTAATAGCTATTTATTAGGTTTTTCTCTACTTTTTCTGGTTTTATATTGTTTTGTGTAGAGATACTAGCAAAGCAAAATGATCGCGCGGGTAACAAATTTGTTGGTTACAACCCAACTGCTTTCATGTTGGTCCAATTCACATAGAACATCATTGGTTTATAATGCATATATACATATATGTATATATGTAGTGGAAGAAATATTATTAAAAATAACTCATGAATTGCAATGGATTCGATCTTGATTAGGAATCATGTGATAGCTAGTAAGAGTGAAACAGTTTATTAATAGTCACTTATAATCGTGTATGCTATAATATGTTTTAAACATCTTGTCTTAGCTTCTTCCTTGGGTTTACATTTTACAAGGTGGTTGTAGTCTTGTAGACGTTTATATAACTACATAAATAATCATATAGTTGTTGATGAACACACACAAAAAAAAAATTCTTGTCATATATATAGGAGTTATTTTTCATGGTTGTGTTTTTGTTCGTTTTGACCAAATCTTTCGCAATCTCTTAACTATTATAATTGAAATGAACGTATTTACTAACTAAAACATATGGAAAGGTCACAATATGATTTTAAGAACGTGTACAATATTAACAAATCATGAAAAGTTTGCAATAGTTTGTTGCAAAAATATCGAGATATGGTTGTGTCGACCGACTCATATCTACTGCTTCAGTTATGTCGGATCCAAAATTTGACTATAACTATTCACAGTAAAGGACACAATATGATTTTTACAACGTGTGGAATAAAAACAAATCATGAAAATTTTGAAATAATTTGTGGCAAATATATCGAGACATGGTTGATTCGACCGACTATATCCACTGCTTCAATTATGTCTGATCTAAAATTTGATTATAACATTTTTCACAGTACTATACGAAATAATAGTTGTAGATCTTGGGAAACGTTAGGCAAAGAATCTAAACAAAAACAATAAATGATAAACATCCAGAAGCTAAATTTACGGGGTAAAGACAAGAAAACAATACTAGTACTACAGAAAGCTTAGATTATTTCTTAAAAATAAACAATGCACATTCAAACAGCTGGTGGATTTGTAGAACGAATCAACGAGTGTTTTGTTTTCTGTCAACCAATGAGTCTTTATAATTAGTAATAAATGTTGAGGACAGTCGTATTAATAAACAAAAAGTTTCATACAAATCATAAATGGATTGGCCAATGGCTACATCGTAGATGACTGGAAGATCGAACAAACAGCTGGACTTTTAGAATTAAGAGGCTTTAATATCAAGGCCATCTATAAAACCGATTATGAATTGTACTAAGACTGTTGATAGATAAAAAAATTTTGTGGAGTAGATATACAAAAGGCGAATATCAAAGGTCATCTGTACAACTCTTTATCTATTTCTGTTAAGAGTTGTACAAAAGGCAAATAAAATGGTCCCAAGCTTATCATGTAATCATGTTACACCGTTTACTATTTTTTTTGTTTCTCAATCCAGATAGTCATATTTAAAAATGAAGCTACAGAAAACATATTTCCAGTTTGATCTTATTTATATGGACATATGGGTCGGGTCATACTTATAATATTCAAATGAGACGTTTTAAATGCTAAAGAATTTAACGTGATATAAATTAGGTTGACATGAAATAAATTAGAAAGAAATCTATAGTACAACCTGAAGAAAATAGATAATAACTCAGCTTTCTTTAATAGACACAAGAGTGGAGTGATTAAAGAACCACATGTAGGTGTAATACTATCACATATGCATGTATATGTATATATGTATTTTGACTATTTTGTGTAACCATGCATTTTAATTTATACTGCAATCCAGTACCGCGTTACGAGATATTATTGAAACCAGTCACATGACATGTATATCTCCGTATATCCAAAAGATGACATGAGATTATTGGAGTATTGTTTACCAAAACAATACTAATCATTTGAATTTTATTCGACAAATGCCACAACCCAATGAGAGATGTACTACTAAGCACACTAACCATAAAACATAAATATTATTATTATTATTGAATAATTTAATTAACATATAAATGTAAAAAAATAAACTAAAAATATTATGAGAATTTCTTTTTTTTTTGAGTAATTTGTCTGTTGATTTATAATTCTTTTTCTATTTTAATTGTAAAAAGATCTCGTTGATATCAAAATTATTAATGATGGTCTAACTACTAAAATCCCAAAATAGAATTTTTCGAACATGCTAATTTGCAAATTGCTTCTTAATTAAATGACTAAAATACCCCAACTTAGTTACAACTATCCACAAATTTCAAAACTACCCTTCACTCTTCTATCGTACTCAACTCAGCCGCGTAGCATTTCCTCTTCCGGCCACTACTACTGCTACCACCACCACCGTCAACGTTTCTCCCTTTCCTCCTTACCCGACCTGATCCCACCGTATCATCACCGGAGCCAACGTTAAGACGATATTTATCAGAGACGACAACATGATCGATACACTTCCGGCGACAACTTCCTCCACCACCACCACCGCTTCTCATGAGAGCAGAGCTAGCTTTAACGGCCAATGCAGCCATCTCCTCCGCTTTAAGTGGCTCCCGAAGCCAACGAAGAGGAAGAGCGAAGTATATCTGACCAAGCTGAAGCTCCTCTTCGGCGCTAATAGCTGAAACGGCGTCGTCGAAGTCCATATCGTCTGAGTTACAGATAAAACACATGGGATACTTCTGCAAAACGTATCCAACTTTCACAGGGTTCGCAAACTCCATCATCTTCCCGTCTTGCAATATCAGTTTTGCCGACGCAACTTGTGTCGACTCACTTGAACTGCATATACCCATATATGTAAGTGTTAGTATGATTCTTGGTAACTTGTTGAGTTGACTCGTGAGTCGTGACTCGTTTTCCGGTGAAAGAAGGGATTATTGAGTGGAGAAAATAATGTGGAAAAGAAAGGGGAGATTTGTGTTATAAATAGACAAGAAGAGTTTGTGTTACAAAAAATTGGAAGCCACGTAGGACATTGTCGTGTTGTAGACCAGTAGAAGAGTGATGACAGGCTGTATAAGTGGTGGGGAGGATGACAGCTTTGTGATGTTTAGATATTACCCACTATACTTACCATGTCAGGAACTGAAACTTAACCACTATGACTTTCTTCTCTTAAGGCTTCGAATGGTAACATCCGTCCCGCACCGCACCGCACTTAACAATAACAAAAATCTCTATATATACCATATATCTATACGTTTTTATAACTGTCAAAACCGCACCGCAGTTAAACCGCTTGTCCCGCACCGCTCAATCCGCTGTTACCATTCGGTTATTTTCTCTTGTTCGATTACGTTTCAATCTTAAATAGAACTGCTTTCGTGTATATAAAAAAGTACCTACTCTACACTATGCTCTATATAATTTCTATCTAGTCTTTTAGCTTATAGCAGTAACAGTCATATAAATATATGTGTCTGTGTGTGTTTTACCTACTCTACACTACTCTACAAAATCCAAGATAAAAGATAGTCGTTGTTTAAAGAAAATAAGAGTATAAGACCTCCTATATACAGAAGACATGGAACGGTAATTGCAAGAAATCGTTGAACAAAGATATCTCGGTCAATTAAAAATACTTGTAGTAGCTTGTCTTACCACGATATATTACTAATGAATATGAGCACACTTGTTTTTTTTGTGAATATTATGATTTATGAATGTATTTTGAACAGATAAAATTATCAATCTACTAACTTGGTGTCAACATTATTTAACATCCTGCTTTATGATAAAGAATATTGAAGTGGTCACGACTTGAGCTAAATAGAGTAAGTACTTTTTGCGGCCATGGTATTACGTATACATTGCAAGCAGACTTGTTTGCGGTTTTGGTTTTCGTTTACCAAGTTGCGTAATGACTACTACTTTACCTTTATAGTTTCTATGTAGAGGCATTTGCATAATCAAAAGTGAAGGTGGGAGTAAGGAAAGAATAACATAATTAAATAAATATCAAGTAGTTGTTTTAAATTGATTTTTTTTTGCTAAATTAAATTGATTTTATTGTGTTGATAGATGTCAGTAATCGGTTTAACTTGAGTACATATCCACATTAGCAAGAAACAATATAAAAATTAATTAACCAATATAACAGACCGTTAATCGATAAGAAAACATCTTATATAAACTTATTTTTCGAGTAGGTAAAACGAAGCTTAACATTAGTTTTTTATTTAGAAACATAAAGCACAAGCTTATCATATTTTATTAATGTGTGAGCTCGGTGAAAACAAGTTGTATAGATTTTAAACATGATTTTTGGGCAATTAGATAGTAATATTCCCCATCTTAGGGTATGACTGGTGACCAAAAAGGAATGTTCAGGAATAAAATAGCAGGAATGAAAATGAATCAACAATCATGTTTTAGAAATAAGTTTACATCTTATATAAACTTAAAAATAATGATGGGGAATATTACTATCTAATTGCCCAAAAATCATGTTTACATCTTATATAAACTTATTTTTCGAGTACAAGAGGGGTAAAACGAAGCTTAACATTAGTTTTTTGGTAGAAACATAAAGCACAAGCTTATCATATTTTATTAATGTGTGAGCTCGGTGAAAACAAGTTGTATAGATTTTAAACATGATTTTTGGGCAATTAGATAGTTCTCGGTTTTATTAGTAGTATCTCTTGGAATCAACAATTCAGTAAACTCGTAAAGTAACGATTGGATTATTATCATACAAAAACTTATAGTCTAATTAAGCTGATTAAACCATTGATGATAATGTCACTGCGCAATCTTTGTCCATTGAACTTCTATGTCTCATGTTTCTTCTAGGTTAGGTTAACTTCGTCCTAAATCATAAGATTTTTTATTTGTCACCAGAAAAGTAGTGTTCCATTTTTCGGTTTTTATGAAATTTGTCGGGTTTGGTTTACGTATAGGTTTTATACCACAAAAAAATAAATCATAGTAATATATTTAAGTTGTCCAAAAAGTAATAAAGATATAAATACATGTAGAAGGAGGTGTGGCCTTAGCTGAGTGCTGATAGTCCACGGAACATAACTAGGGAGTAGGGAGATAGTAAGAAAGAAGTGTAATGAGAACGACGTGGCTTAATATGCTTACAGCCACGTGTCACACTATGGAGCCATAACGGTTCCATAAGAATCCGACAATTTATTGGAGTTGGCGTAAACTTGTTTAGGTTCCTGGTTGCCTATTGACATGACTCGTTACTGTTTCTGCTTGATGATATGATTTTATGTACAACAAGTTTAAATAAGATCGTTATGTATGGTTTGGACTTCAGAATCATGTGCACTATTCAACTTCTTTTATATTTTAAGTGAAAATTTAGATTTTGGGTCGGGTCGGTCAATATGTGGTTAATTGTCAACTTTCACAACGATGCCAACCAGGCAACCAGCAATTAAGTTGTGTTTAGCTAAAACTATTATTTTCATGTGTTTTTTGGGTCAAACGACGGCTCTAGTTTTTGTAATTATAATAAATGCAATTTGATTACGGACTAATAATCGTCGTTACAGGCTGAAATCGGTCAGCTGAACTCTTACGGTTGATATAAACTATGGAAATTATGCTCAATATGCATGCCTTGTACGACAAGTTGAAGTAGTTTTGTAGTAAAAATCCACCGAATGCTATTCGTTCGCTATTTATTGATATTATCCTTCTTAGTATAGTTTTCCATTTTATTTTTGATATATGTCTTACCATTAATCCGGTTGATATCAATGTATTGTCATCATCCAACCAATATTCGGTCTGAATTTTATCATTGATTTCTCTGGTAATCGTAATTGACAGATCTTAATTATCGGATTAGGTTAGTTTTTCAAAAGCTTGTTTTGGCATTTTTGATGCAATGTACTATATCAACCGTTATACTATTGTATTTTGATAGACAATATTAAATAAAAGAAACCTTAGACGAAAAATGATACACGAGATAAATCTCTTTTTTGTCAATTGTACTCAAGATAAATCTAAGTACTATTTATATCATATATATTTTGATAGAAGGATACTCAGATTGTAAGAGCATTCCCATTGAGGGTTCATGGGGGAGTTCACACAAAAATCAAGAAAAAATAATAATAAAATAATTCAATCCCATGAACCTCTCTCTCCTAAAGCTCTCTTGGTTGAACCCCTCTTTTCTAAAGTTCATCACTGTAGCGCGGGCCCCACGTGTCGTGGCGGCCTGCGATTGGTCTAATTTTTTTTTTTTTTTTTAAAAACCAAAAAGAAAAAGAAAAAAATTTTAATAATAAAAAACTGAAAAGATGAACCCCAAGAGGGGGTTCATTGATGTGGATGCTCTAAAGATAAGTTTGATAGAGTATATTAATATTGTGTACGAGCTAGATTCGAGACAAATCAATTGAGGTAAATTATTTTCAGCTATAACTTTTTTATAACTTTTATTAGCCATACAAATAATTTAGTTTTCTTAAAATTTATATGTTTACAACTCTATACGAATAAGAAGAGAAAACTGAAAAATAAATGTAATTCTATTTAGCATACTATCTCTCTTGCTCATTCAAAAATGGCCAGATGTATATTGTCAAATATTAAGTCATCTAAGAGCATCTCTAAAATAGAGATTGCTATTTTCTCCTCTATTTATAGAGGAAAAAATAGCATTCCTCTATATTTTGCTCTATATGTAGAGATCTGTATTTTAGAGAAATACATTGGAATAAAACCTACTTTTATTATAGAGTTCCTCTATTTTAGAGGTAAAAATAGAGAAATACATGGGAGATGGTCTAAGCGATGTGATTAAGCTGGACTGTAGAACTCGAAGTAATGCTAGTTAGTCGCAATACACTCATAATCTGCGTTTTATATTTCTTTTGTACACAATAATGTCTTTGTTCTCTTTTATAGATACTTGCGTCGTAATTACGTGTGATTGTTTTTATTTTGTGTATATAATTTAAAATAAACATGTGTTCGCAAAAATGTTTGTATATGTAGAAGAAAGAGGAACGTCACATGCTCCATGCTTTTGTGTGAAGCTTCATGGATGCTCTGCTCTCACCGTCTCAGCCCATAAAATGAGAAGATTGAACCAATCATCACCTCTTTGGCTCACAGCGAAAGAACGCTTTATTGGACTTCCAAAACTTTTTCTTATAATATCGTTTTACATCAGTATATTAAACCATCAAATTACACATATATCATTAGAGAGGCAATATTATATTTGATTCGTTATAGCCTTATAGGTGTTACCAGTTGTGAATTAAAGATGGTTTGTTTTTTTGTTGCCTCCTTATAATAGTTCTAAAGTTTTCAGTAGAAAAGAGTTTTAGTCCCGTTTGCAAATTTTACGTGCTATAAGTATGTCATTTCGTAGCTATGTTATGAATTTGGCTAAGATTCAATTTATTCAGAGATTTTAATACTTTTATATGGGTCGAAAACGTGAAAAAATCCCGTTTAACATGTCCATATGTACCCTTTTTGTTGTATTTGAGCAGATTACAAATTATTTCTCGAATTTGTATTCACATCAGAATAATTAATCATCTTAATAAATTTAGTCAAAACCAAGTAGCACTCATGGCGCGTCCCTGCATTTCAGATTATCCAGTTCAAATTCTCCAGGTAACACACGTGATACAGAGAACTTAATATATTTAGCAATACTTAGCAACATTTTCCTAATCTGACCACGCAAACATGAATAATTAAGTAGAATCTACACACTTGAGAATTATACTGGAATATGCAGTTCTTCGATTACACCCGCCCAAATACGACGTAAATATATTGTACACCATAATAATTTTTGTAATCAATATGAACATCACAGAAATGTCAAAAAAACATCACGGAAATTTTGTTCCAACAATATATTTTTGGGACGTCTAACATACATAACCATTAGACTGGACTATAATAACTATCAGTTGCATTTTAAAACATGGTGTTAACTAACTAATATCAACATATTTTGGTAGATTAGTAGATTATGGATCATAATTTATGCTAGACAGTGTTTTTTTTCTTTGAGACATTTACTTAACTACTTATTAATGAAATACTCTCCACATTATTCTGTTTGTGTAATTGTTATTCTTTTTCCATCAACAAAGAATGATCAAAGTTAATTTGTACTTTTGATAAACGGGAGAAATAAAAAAATGACGAAGAGAACAAAAACAAACGGTTTAACTAAACATCACTTGGTGTTGATCTGAAAGAGTTCAAGTTTTGGTATCATAAAAAGGAAATATATTTCAACAAAAAAAGGAAATATATATACTAATTAACTGAAAATCTTGATCTTGGTCTTGATATGAAAGTGTTAATTAGCTATTCCAATTTATTTAAAAGATGGAACAAGCAAAAACACCAAGCGACAAAACGACATGGACTCAAGTACTTGGGGGAAAATATTCATATGCTCAAATCTTAATTTTTTTGTATTGTTAATAAAGCTAGAAGAAATGATTCATACGATATGGAATATGATTGTCTTGGGTCGTGTTTATTATTTTTTGACCCAATAGTGGGACTCCTTTTTGTCCAAAAATTTCTTGTTTTGTTCTTTAGATTCATTGAAAAAAAACTCATACTTGTCATTACGATGAAGCTTCCCATCTTATAACTTTCATATAAATTTAGAATCAAAAGTTTCATCATCATGCAAGGTTGTCTTGGCCCTCAATCTTTAATTAGTTATTATCGCTTAAGAATCCTTCATGATAATGGGTCATAATAAAAGGTATCAGCTATTATTGTTTCGGTCTTGATTTTGCTGAACATTATATTCATATATCAATGATTTGTGATATATAAAGTTTAGAGTATTTTACAATAGAGTACTTGTTCAATGTTAGATTCTTAGCAAAAAAAAAAAAAAAAAAAGAATAATTGTGTACAAGATTCCAATGGCTTTGTGTAAGTAGATTTTGCTATGATCATCAGGTTTAAATGGTAACGATATGCATTATTATGGCTAATATATACTATATATATGATTGATGATTGAGGAGTTCAAATTTATTAAGACTTATCCTTTGTAAAACTACTAAACCTTAATATATTATTTAAAACTTCCTTTAATGTGATTTTAATTTAAAAAAAACAAATAAACTTTTATTCATGTACGTTTTGATTTGAGTATCTAAGAAAATCTGTAGGAACTTACGTACGGAGCAGATGAATCTATACGTGCATGTACTTGAACGAGCCGGTGCCTTTTATTAATGAACTAGGTCACAACCCGTAAAATGTCATTATTAGTTTCGTTATTTTTTAATAAAAAGATATTAATCTGTTTAATCTGGATATCAATTCAGTTTTAGGTTGTTTTTTTTTTGTTTTTAATCTCCTAAAATATAACTATCATTTTAAATCAATATTTATTTGGTTTATTCGGTTAAACTGTTTGATGTTTTTAGTTTTTTTTCTTATGATAATCAAAATTACTATTATTTGTTTGTTTTCATTTTATGAATCTTAGATAGTCGTGATGTTGAACCAATGGTTTTTTATTATAGTTTCTAAACGGATAATGCTTAAAAAAAGAAAAAAAAATTATTAAGACAAATCATACTACAATTTCGTCGATAGTGAAAGAAGCATTAAGAAAAATAATATTATAACTTCCAAAAAAATTAGATATTTTATTTGTGGTAAATACTTAGTTATAAGATGTTCACGTCAATGTGCACATGTATGTGTATGTGAAAGTATATAAAGATGGTTGATAAATATATAAAGATACTGTTAATTAATATTAAATGACATTTTTTTTCAAAATAATATATGAAAAATAAAATTCTTGAAATGAAATTATTTTAAAACAAAAATATTGTAAAATTTATATAAACTATAATATGTAACTTATATATAATTCTTTAAATATATGTATATATATATGCATATAACTGATCAAATTTAATATCCGTTCCTAAAATATTGATATTTGTGATTTGTTTTTTTTATACGGATATTGCATTTTAGTATTTTTGATTTGCTTCATATAGTAATGGATATCCGAATTTTTTGGTTCGAATCAAAACGGATAACGAATCGAATCAAAATTTATGAATAATTTGTCCAGCTATATTCGTAAACAGTAAAAATAACGTAAAGAGGAACCATGCATGTGAATTTTATATTAAAAAAACGTAAAGTATATAGTGTGAACGTATTTATGTAGAGTTTGACTAAGAAGTTTTCTACATGTGACATGCGTCTATTTTAGTGTGTACGCATTTATTACAATGCTTCTACACGTAACATGTGTCCAGTTTAGTGCGAACGTATTTATTACAGTGTATCTCCTTTAATATATAAGGGATACAAACGTTTTTAATATCCATAAATCGGTTCTCATCTATAAACAAATGAAATATTAAAAAATTCATTATCACTAATCTAATTAATTGGATTCATCTGTATGAATGCAAATACTTGTTCAATTCCAGATATTTGCATTCCAAATGAGATTTGAGACAGACACTTAGGATTTTGGATATGGTTTAGATCTATATGCGTCTCTCCCATTTTTTATGAGAATTTACACTTACTCAAAAAAAAAATACACTTACTCATCTAATAGTATCGAGTTCAAAAAAAAAAAATCATCTAATAGTATCATAGTTCAATACTATATTTGTTGCTGTTAACTGGAACTGATTTTTATATTAACTTTAAACATGAACTAGATTTTGACCCGCGCATGAAATCGGGAATTAATTATTTTAAATATAATTTAAAAAATATAAATGCATGTTAGTTATTAATAAGTTTGAGAATTTTATTCTCACAAAACATACCAAAAATTACAGGCTTTGTTCGGCCAAATCTAGGTTAAAATACCTACTAGATAAAAAAAAATTGACCTATGTGTCTTGTTTAGGGTCTATGTCCTATCCGAGATCCCATCAAATATTTGAATTACCTGAATTTTTTTGTATATATTAGTTATATCTGAGTATTATAGTATATTTTAGTATTATAAATATTTTAGTATGTTTCGGGGTAGGGTTTGCGGTTATGGTTTTGAGTTTAGAATAAAATTTCATATTTTCAGAAATATAATTTAGGTATTTGGGTAAATATTTTGGTAGTTTCGAGTCCTTAGATTAGGTTTTGGATAAAATTTTGGGTATTTGAATATTTTAGGTATTTTCGAGTTTCAGATCCATTTTGGATCTTTTTCCAATCTTAAATATTCAAATATACCAAAGCATATACTCGAATACTCAAATTAAAGTTTGCATGTAGCTTTTTGATTTTAAGAGCCACAATTCGATTAAAGGAATAATATAGTTTGGTATATTGGGATAAATCATGAAACAGGTTTAGAGATGATGATATTTTAGTATATTGGATTTGTGCATATGTATAATTCTTTGGTCCACTTAGTCTACGTCTAAAAAGATGATTTATAAACTTGGTTCACCGAATTTAGTTGAGTAATAATTAAAAATTAAGTTAGTTGAGTACTAATTAAAAAATGCTAGGATTAATTATATACATTGAATGTTATATAGTTAGAAAAAATATAAGGTAGGACTAAAAAATAATTTACTTAATAAAAGTGTGCAACAACTTCTTATAAGTAGATTTTTGGAAATGATTCTTTTTTAATAGTATAGATAGAAATTTTGTTAAGCAATTAATTTAAAATATTTGGTTATATAGGCTTCGACCTAGCTAATGGTTATATAATTATGATAATTTCGACATGATCTACTGTTTTGCGATTTAATTTGTAGTAAACGGAATAAAAATATTTAAATAATATGATCTATTCTTGATAAATAGGCTTCTGTGTGGACTCATCATAATCGAATTTGTTTTTTTTTTTTTAATCTCAAATTTGACTGCTCTCCTTCGAAGGTAGGCCTACTAGCTACATGCAATACGTCTAATGTTCTTGCTTTATTACTTTGAGATTCCATCACAAACTCAATTACCAAAATAAAAGAAAATTAGAGTCTTAAGTTAAAAAAGAAACAAAAGGAACCAGCAGTTTTTGCATAAATTGAGCCGATATTTAGAACACGCGGAACGATTCTTTATAGTGGATACCATTATTAGATAGCTAAGTTGGTGTATAGACTAAAGCTTTATCCTTTCAATGGCTAATGTGATTAGGATATCTATGTTTCTCATATGGTCCACGACAGATATTATAGTGGGAGAAGTTATTGCAGTAAAGCTAATATAAAGTTGTGGAATGTATTACAATTCGAATAGTTCTTGGATTGTATTTTGATAGCAACCAATCATAATGTAATCTATATCCACTATGTCTATTACTAGCCACAACTGATTTTTTTTTTCTGGTAACACCTTTTCTAAACAATTGGTTCATTTGAAAATACCTTTCTAATCATATGAATCAATTGTGTTAATCTCCTTTTGTTTGCGGGGACCTTTTGTTTGCGTCTTACATTTGTGATTACAAACATTTTGAAGAAAAAAACACTACAATATTATAATTTCCTTTTTGAGTTAATTTATCCATGCAAAATATAATCACGAACGCAAAACGACGATCGGATGCTACGTGATGTTACTTGCAGTAGCCTCAACGCATTTTTGCTTTTTCTATTAGCCAATAGCCACCAACATAACCCTTGTCCCTTGTTTTTTTTTTAAAATTTATTTATTAATCTACCCGAAGCTCGAGAATCCGAATACAAGCTTAAATCGAACAAAACAAACTAATTCAAACTTTGCATGTTTAGTTTCGTTCAACCACCATACCGGCACATTCTGCTAAACCGCTACGCAATCCTTAGAATATTATTTTCCGTTCTCTACCGTTGATGTAAATCACTAAAGTTTGGCGTTCACCTTGTTGCTTCGGTTGCCGGTAACTCTTGTGACATCGTCAGAGTAGTTGGGTCACGATGATCTCTTTAAACTTGCAATCTACATTGGCATTAACGCCCTAGGCACTGAAGGTCGGGAAGTAGAGAGATAGCAAACCTGTAGAGGAGCCATCGAAACCTCACACCTCAAAAGTCAAAACCCCACAAGCGCCAAACCGAACAAAACCGGGATGAGATGAGGCTGCAACTAGAGTCGGGATCTTCGGTTCCTGCAAAAAACGAAGGGGTTAATCTGCCACGACGACCAGGCAGCCACCACAGCACTGGGATGACTAATCCCCAACCAAGTCTCCTCGCCGAAAGCAAACCCGACTGACCCAATCGAGCTTACAAAACGACGCCTTGTCCCTTGAGTCCCTTGTTAGTTGTTAGTTAGAATTTAAATCTTTTTGGTCATCAACCAGATTTGAATATTTGTTTTGTGTTTACTTAATCTCTAGCCAATGTATTATTTGGGCTCTCAGTGGTTTGTTCTTTGTTAGCCCACCCACCTCTGTTCTAAAACTTAGAAGTCAAGGTTAATCAATAGTATAGTCTAAAATGTTCAAGATTTCATTCAACACACCAAGCAATATACAATACAAACCCATATATCTTACACATCACAACTGAATCTTCTTTTGTTTATGGAAGATTTTTCCAAACACAAATGCTGCTAAAACACATTAGCAAATGAAACCAACACACATAATGTTAAAGGTGTTTCCGGGCCAATGAGTAGGAACGACTTAAAAGATGTTGAAAAAGATGGTCCAAACTGGGTAAACGAGGAGAGCGACGATCCCAATAGTATTGGAGAGTCCATGCTTCTGAGTTAAAGCGTTTCTGAATCCATCAGAAGCTTTAATGTGTTCATGGAAAAGGTAACATGCTATGATAAGACATATCACTGCCCCAACCCAACTTTCTCTTACTGTCCCAGCTATGAGGCTTGGTGCAACCACCAGAAGAAGGATCAGTGCTGCTGGAATCTCCAACCAATCTACATGTTTAAATTGATTGAGAAGCGCAGAAAGCATTAGGATGCAATTCAAGCTAATGATAAAAGTGTGTGTTATGGACTTACCTGGAAAGTGTTTAGGGCAGAAGAGCCTTATTGTGATCGAAATGAGAGCAATCCATTTCCCAAAATCTCCCCTGTGAAAGTCCATTGAATACGATTTTAGTTGTTAGATATTGATAACAACAACAACAACATAACATCATCATGCTAAGATCACTTGTTCTCAGGGGACGGTTTTGGACATTTGTCTTGTCTCCCAAATTTTAACGAACTAACATATATATGCTTTAGGTTCTCAAACTGTTATTTTTACTAAAATTTATCTTAAATTGTTTTATGGTATTCTAAGACTTAGAGTCAGTCCTATTGGTTCCTTTATTACCTGAAGAAGTTGAAGATAACGTAAGGAAGTGTGAGAAAGATGTATGGCACCAAAAGGGTTGTCAACATTTTGGTTCTCCAGTTGGTCCGATCCAATATCAACAGATAACTGCCAAAACAAACAATACAACATCATCACAATAGTGATCCCAAAACCACAGAGGGTAACGGTTTGGTTTATTTTGTTTTGACTAACATGGCTGAGATTGAAGCGGCCCATTGGAGGAAAGACGTGCCAAAGCTTAAACCGCCTAGCATCGTTGCATCTTTCACGAGCTTTTTCGCGGCGTCCACAAACTCATTCAAATCGGAATTGATCAGGTTCGCCGCGGTTTCCTCCTCAGTCTTCATGGCCAAATAATCAACTCTTCCCATATTGAAGTCTTTTTTTTTGAAACTTTAAGTTTAAAATCTCTCACAGAATACAGTTTTGAGTTATAAGTTGTGACAATAGCAGAGTATTTATAATTGCTCTGTTTCTTTGAAACTTTCAGATAAATGTTTAAAAAGTATATGTTTAGTTACATTTCATTGGTGACAACTGTGTTTGAGTTTCGGATATCTCTAGAGCTGCTCGTCACGTAGGCTTCGCTGGTGACACTGACCGATGGTGGCTCCCTCAAGGGTCGCTCGTTTTCATATACAGCTCATCTTCATATCTCCACATACATAGCGAAATTTTCTACTAATCATATTAAATTCCATATTTTAATTCTACAAGTAACCAACATTTTCAATATAAAATACCCTATAATCCATTAGTTTACTAAATTAATAAACTAAAAAGATATCAACAACTAATAAGCCAGTGATTCGCATATCTCAGCTGATAATTATTATCAGACTTAGTGCTAATGAGATTTTGCTTTTGTAACTAAACAAAAAAACAGCATACGACGGAAAGGCTTTCAAGTTTCAACGATTAAAAAGCGTTTAAAGTACGGACCCAATTACAATATAAGAACTCGAGAATCTAAGTCTTCAAGGATCCATGAGGGTACACACCAAACATTTTTCTCAGTTTCTTCTGCTAAAGCGTAGTAATAAACATTTTTGTACTTTTTTCACTTCACGATGAGTTGCCATCTGCTTTGTTTGAAGACTCGGGAGCTAGCTTCTTCGATGGATTTGACTCTGCAGAGGTTGCGTTCATCAAAACACGCTTCACTCCTCTTCCAACAACACCCAAATGAGTAACACCTGATGATGATGCTGTTCCTCCTCCTGCTGCACCGGTGTGAGCAGTGGAGACTGTAGGCGACTCTAAGTCTTTCCCGTTGTTTGCGGTTCCCATCCGAGAAGAGCTCATTTCACCAGCAACAGCAGGAACAACCTTATCCCCAGCATTTGGCTTAGCTGATGCCATGCCCATCAGCTCAGCAAGAAGTTGCTTTGGGTTCTCTGCCTGTTGTTTCAAGTCCTCAAGCTGCATGGAATGAAAAATGACATTAGTATGGGTTTCTACAGTTTTTTTTTTGACAACCGAATGGTAAATTTCACTTGCCTTCTTTTCAAGGTCTTCTGCCAGACCAGATAAGACTCCGATCTCAGCTTCTTTGTCTGAAGCAGACTTATCAATGTATGGAACATTGGATGATTGTTGGATTCCTTCCTCGATCTCAGAGACAGTTGAGGAAGTTGCTGAAGCAGATGGACCCTTGATCTCATTAGTGAGCCTCTCCATCCTAGCTTTGCAGATTAACAGAGCCTTTTGACAATATGGTATCGCTTCCTTAGGCTGGCATCCTGTCTCTAGACAGATGCATATGCGGAAGTTTCTAAAACGTTCAAGTTAAGTTCACCACAATGCACGGAAAATTTTAAAAAAAGCAAGATCATATATCAAAGGATACAGTTCGGCTGTGTGTCTACTGTCGGGTTCAACAAGTCGCTCTAGGATGGACAGAGCATTCTTGTAGTCACTCAGCGAAGTCTCGATGTCCTCTACGTTATATTAAACAATTCAAAATCGTTAATGAGAAAATGGGACGTTACGACGATGAAATAGGAGAGAAATTAACCTCTCTCCAGGGAAATTTCAGCAAGGGTAGAGAGAATATCCACTTTCTCCATTGTATCAGTTGCCTGTTTGTCAGTAATAGCTCTTGCGATGTCAAGCATTTTCCAGGCCATATCCAAATCAGACTCGTCTTCATCGGCATCAGCATCAGATAGGTCATCGTCTTGACTATCTTCACCAGCCTCTCCTTGCTCTTGACCACCAGAACCTGAAAAAAAAAGGAGAGAGAGAGAAGCAATGCTCAGAAACATTTAAAGACACAATCTTTTTATAGACCAATTTGAGAGATATAATAAGACACTGTAACCAAAAAGTCTGCTTCAACATAACAAAAACGAGTCCTTTGCTCCATCAACCAAAGGTTATATTATGTGACACCAAGAAACACCCATTGCATTTGAATCCATAAACATAAGGGCAAATCTATAGAAGTAAGAATTCCAAAGTTCCAGACTTTCAGTACCTTCTTGGCCACCACTTGAACTCCCCTGTCTCTCCGGGTCACTTGACACAACAGACGCAGCCAAAGTTTCACCATTTGCAGTGTCCTTATCGCTAGACTCCTGCTGAGTTTCACCTTCTTTCTTAGGCATGTTACCAAGCGGATCAGCTTCAGCCTGGGCCTTCTCCAGTAAAGCTGATCCATATTTGTAATAAGCATTAACACACTCAGCAGCAAGCTCACCATAATGTGCAACCCTAAACACACAACAAGCAACGCAAATGAAAGTTCCATTAAGTAAATTCTCAAATCAAATCTTCCAGGAATGTGAAAATGGATACCTAATCTCGAGGGCGCGGCTGAAGCAATCGACAGCTTCGGCGAAATCCATCTCTTTCAAGAACACAGAGCCTTTCTCAGTGAGCTCATCGGCGAACTCGAGCGTCTTCTCACGCTCCTCTTCGGAGACGATATCAGTAACAGCACTCTCCGCCGCGTTGTTGTTGTTGTTGCAGGACGATTCGGCGCCGCCTTGAGCAGCGGATCCGACGGTGGCTTCGATCGAGGCTTGGTTAGGTTCTAGGGTTTGCGCGAGTTCCGTCACGGAGGCTTCAGATGCTGATGCTGCTTCGTCAACCATAGCTGAGTGAATTTGAAATTGGGAGAAGAAAGGAGAGAAACGCGAAATTGATTCCAACCCTAAACCCACTCTTCCTCCTTTTTGGCGGACTTAGCAAAATAGTCAGTCAATGTCGTGAAGGTTTTGTAAAATGACTCCACGAAGAATGTGGATGTTGATGAAGGTGAAGATGTGGCCCAACTCCAAGGCCCATCATAGATAGTTTTCTGGATGAACCGAATCAATTCAAAATTATAATTTGATTGGTACAGTTTCTATCAAAACGAACCAAAATTTGGTTTTTACTAAAGTGACAAATAAGTTTTAGTAACCCGCCCTTATGTTTATTCATGCCTTTGTAATTTCGTCGGCTCTGAAAGGATTGTGATCTTTGCCGGCTTTTGGCTCCGTAAGAAATGTGTTCCTTGCCAGCTTGTATAAAAACTTTCATGTAGTACTCCAGTTCAAGTTTAATGAAATTCACAGATGATAAAAAAAAACATGAATCTTTATCACATAATTTTTTTCTGATTAGTAAATGTTTATTGTATTTCTTTTAATTCATTTGAAGTAGTCTAAAATAAACTTTTACAAAGAGAGATACTACCCACAGATGATGTATTCAACTGCCTAATAAAACTATGATTACACTAGTTTAATATCTTGAGATTGTTTCAAATTAGGATGGTTTAACCCTTCAAAATCCGCCTAGAAATCCGTGTGAATTAAATAAAATTTTATTTTAGACGCAATTTTATCATTAGGCAACTTACTAATCAAAAGCCAGAATCATCAAAATTTAGAACATTGGTTAGAAAGGAAATGTAAATAATTTGGAATTAAACAACAAAGTTTCAAATTATGTAGACATGTACAATATCTACCATGTGGTCGTGGGCTATAATGCTTAAGACTAATAACAATGGGGTTGTTGAATTATTTTTTTAATAGTATTGATGATTACAAAAGGACTGTTGAAAAAAAAAATGTTGATTCATTGTTGTTGAAATTATTCACTCGTTGAATACTTACAAGTTGGATTCATTTTTACTTTTTTTTAATCTCATCTTAAATATTTAAGATTTTTTTTTTTTTTATATTCTCTTCGTTCCTAAATGTAAGATATTTAGAAAATTTTTTTTGTTCTAATATATAAGATGTTTTCATATTTTTAGATAGTTTTAACTTCATCAAAATCTATATAACCAATCAAATTTAATAGTTCTCATTTTTAATTGGTTGAATTATTTTTAATTTATAATTTTAATGATAGCTTTTATATAAAAAATATTTTTTTTAATATACGTCTTATATTTAGGAACGGAAGGAGTAATAATTATATTTTTGTAAAAAAATATATATTAAAATTTACCATTTTGTGTTTTATAAAAAAATATTAATTCATTTGATTCAAATACAGAAAAAAAAATATTTTTACTAAACAAATAATGGTGGGTTAGTATGTTAAATTTTGTTAAATGAAAGTATTGTAGAATAGAAGGTGGAAAAATGTTAAATTAATAGGCGGAAAGAAAAATATGATGTGTAATGTTTTTTTGTAACACAAAATGTGTAATGTTAAAATGTGTAAGATAAGGTGTTTAATCATTTTTTTATTTTATTTTTTTGTTTATATCACCTAACTATGCAAATCTCGTGGTTTCAAACTACATTAATAGATTCATATCAGTGAGTCAGTTTTTCTAGATAATACATATCAATAATTCAATAAAGAAAATCTCGAATCGCTATCTTGTCATTTTAAGGCAAAAAAATAATATATCTTCTAGTACGATTTTATGCAATAATAGATTCTTTTTCATTATTGGTGTTAAAAAAAAGGATTCTTTTCATTACTATTCTCAAATTGGGTTAGATTGGAGAAAACGAAGCATTACAAAAGACAAAGGTTGTGATTGTCTTCATCCTCTGTTTGCCAAGGTAATTATCAAACAGATTGATAGATTTACTTTCACAAGACTGAGTATAACTATTAAACAAAAATTTTGATTGATCAGTTTCCTCCTATGAAGTATTATGATTGACAGTATTATGATTTTGGATGCATCATCACTATGCATAGTATTATGATTTGATCTTTCAAAGCTCAAAATCCACCACTTGTCTCTTCTTATCAGACTCACCTCTCCAGCTACGCCCATCAGACTTCTCCTCCTCCTCATCATCCTCTGAGATATGACTACCATTATTATTGAACAAACCTCTACCAACAAGCGGGCTTTGTGGAGAACCTGATCTTGACAAACTTATTAAGCTCTGTGTTTCCCTAGGCTGATCCGAGGATGACAAAGGATGCTTACGGATATGCATTCTATATTTCTGCAATAGCATATCATTCCACATACTATCAAAATCATTCATTCACACATCAAAGTTTTAAGTTTGTTAAAGAACTTTTATTTACTTGTAAATGGCTCTTGACTTCATCATTGGTTAATCCATCAACTTTCATCTCATCTCTAATCTGCTTTGGTGTGGCCACTGGTATCACAACAACAGCATAATCTCAGTATAACCAATTAATGGAGAATTGAGTTACAAAGTTGGTTCCTTTTTTTTTTGATTAAGGACTAACCTTGTGACCCTCCAATCCTACGAAGAGCATCAACGAATCTCCGGTGAAGATCCTGTGACCATCTCCTTCTCTGCTCTTTCTTCGGAATGTGGTGATGACTCTGTAAAGGTTTGTTGAATTGATGATTCTGCTCAGTTCTGTTACAGTCCATCATCGGAGTCATGAGAGACAGAGGAGCTGGAGGAGGCTTAAATGGCAGAAATGCCCCTCCCCGATTAAGGTTATTACATGTCTGAAATGGAGTCTGAGTCACACACCGATCTTCTTCTTTATTTGTCTGTAAGAAAGAATAAAAAAAAAACAGAACATGATCAAAGGTTAATTAAGATCAGACAAAACATAAAAAGGTTTGATTTTTACTGTGAATTACCGAGTTAGAGTTGGAGATCCATAACTGGGCAGAGCTCATCCAGTTCTTCTTATTATCATTTTCCAATTTTGACCCTTGACCCACATCCAATTTACCATTTGATGCCATCATCACTGATGAAGCCTCTTCCTTTAACCTCTCAATCGCTACACAGAGGAATCATTTTGGTTATACAAAAACACACAAACAAAATTGAGAATCGAGAGAGAGAGAGGCACCTACCTTCGTTCAATAAGAGCATGCATAGAGGAAGCTCCCGTTTAAAAACATCGATTTTTTTCCTCTCTTCCTCCAATTTTCCGACATAAACATCGATCTCAGACAGCTTCGAATGATTGTCTTTGATCCTCGACACTTCATCGAGAAATTGAGATAAGGGTTTTGCAATAGAGTACATGGAAAGATTCAAATTAAGACTCATCCTTCGATCCTTATCTGTCTGAACCATCGAAAGCTATAAATACAGAGAATGCTAAAAGACAAGGCGTTTATATAGAAGAAGTGAGATAACAAGAAGAAGAGATTAGGGAAGAAGAAGAAGGACGCGGAAAATTGTAACCGCTGTAAATAAGTGGAATCTCGAGGGCGTTTGTGTAAACTGCTTTAATTAGATTTGTCTTTAAATGGAATGAAGAATCTTTTTGTGATGGCCTATACACACGCGGCGAATCGTTACACTAACTTGTATATTTATTCTCTTTTTATTTATTTATTTTTGATTCTTTTCCAATTTTAATATCCAATTTTAGGAAACTTATTACTATTTGAGTATTCTCTAGTGCTTATTGTTCAAGATTCTCATATTCCTCTATCTTGAAGTTAATGTTTTCTTTTTTAGAAAAAAAGGATTGTGAAAGAATGTATGGTGGTACTATACTATTCTATGCATAACTAATAAGGTTGTACAAATCTCACCGAATATATGTTTTATAAGAAATAATGGTAAATAGAGTATTATATATAATATGTTGTACTTTGATGATTGACTTTAAAAATTAGATTCTTAGAGCATCTCCAATATATTACTTCATATTTTATTCTAAAATGGTGCAACAGTAAAATAGAGTAAAGTTTTACTCTAATGTATTACTCAATTTTCTACTCTAAAAATAATATATTTTATTAAAAATTGTTAATAATACTGTATAGTTATAAAAAGATAATAATTAACCCCAACTATTTTACGTTTACAAAAATTATTTAAAATATAATTTATTTAAATTAAACATTTATTATTAAAAAGTACAAAAAATCATAAAAATAAAATAAAAGACAATATATATGTTGGTTTAATAATGGCATTAGAATATTTTTCTCACAAATGATCAACTAATGCATTTCGTAATGAAACATACCTTCTTTATCTTTGATATTCCTAAATCGAACAAGAAAATTTTGAAAGCAGACATATTCATCTTCTGCAATTTCGATATCTTGATATCTAGAGGTGGAGCTTCTCTTACAAGTTCAGTTGGTGCATCGAATTCACGCTCATCCTCAATTATCATGTTATTTAAAATTATACATGTAGTCATGTAACACATTTTTTTCCAAAACCGAACAGGTCTTTTCACAATAGTGAAACACAATTGTAGATCTTTTTATGTTATCTTTATTTTATATTATTATTATTTTTTAATTATAGTATATACTTTTATGTAAAATTATTAAATAATGGAATATCTTGTTTATTTATGTTATTGTATCATTTTAAAATATTATTGAAGTAAAAAAAATTAAAAATATTAAAGATTTAAAAGACCATTTCACAGATAAAAATTTCAACACCAAAATGGAGTAATCCTAGCCATTACTCCATTTTGGGGTTGAAAATGGAATAGGGTTGGAGAAGATTTTACTCCAAAATAATGTTTGGAGTAGAAAGTAGAGTAGGTTTGAGATGCCCTTAGAAACAAAACACTAGGTGTCAAGATATATACATGATTGGGTGTATAATATTATAGAGATTGATTTGAACTTATTTCTATATTAGTTTATATATATATATATATATATATTTATTCTGAAATATAAGGAAAAATAGCAGTCATATTATCGAATATTAATTTAAATATAATTTAAAATTTAAAATAATTATCATTATCTTTATATCATAAAATTATGTAAATTTTGTATTTTCATAAAATTTGCATATGCAATTTTCACATTTTTGAAAATTAATACATAGCTTACATATCTTGTACCATGCTCTATATATATTTTAAAAATAATTGCACCATGCTATATAACGTGTACACTGTGCACTCTGCTACACAACTTATGCATCATGTAGCATGCTTAAGTATCTTTTTTTTTTAGAAAGCATGCTAAGTATCTTAACATTATGCAGTATATTATGCAACTTACTATGTCACATACATTTTTTTTATAAACAGCTATGTACGTAGTTTGCCAATTATAGAGACATAGTCAACTATATACCAAATAAACAATGATCATATAAAAGATTTGTAACAGTTTTTACCAAATTTTTTTTTTTGTAACAGCAAAGCCCTTTCTCAAAAAAAGAAAAAAAAATTGTAACAGCAAATTATGATTGAATAGGAACTGAATTACCGAACATAAGAAAAAGGAATTACTGAACATAAAAATTGTGTTTGTAATATCTATCTCAAATATGGTGTGAGCATCTCTAACCATACTATATAAATATGGTGTGAGCATCTCTAACCATACTATATATTTTCTGCAAAATGAAGTCAGAAATGAAATAATGAACAAAAAATCAAACATTATTCCATTTATACTCAAACCTTGTTTTAATGGAACATAATCACTCGTATGTGGCGATGATACTGTCGATTTTTTAATTTAAAAATCATTGGAGAGAAACCCCCCCCAAAAAAGGTTAAAAAAGGTTAAAATTCGGCAGTCTCGTTTACTATACACCATCCATTTACATTCACATTAAGATACAGTTTAAAGAAATCACGTAACCATTGAAATTATACTATAACTTTAGAGTGCTTTTCATGTGTTTGGTTGCTTATCTTTTGCGCTTTGTTTGTCTAAATTTCTTTAGTGGATTATAAGCAAGTGGACATTTCATATGGAGACTCTTAATCTCGACCCGCCGGACATCCTAGTCAATCAAAAAAAAATAATAACGGACTATTTATTCAAAGTAGATTGTATATATTGTAGTATATATCGCAACAAGTCGCTGCAACACTAGCAAATTAGCAATTAGCAAAACAGATCTTTCGTACATTCCATTGTAAAAGATCCCAAGTTGCAAAGCAACTTTATTCAACCCTTTTTCCTGATAGCCAAACACAAATTTCTCCCAATTTCATATAATTTAGCTTTTACAAATAATGTTTTGATTCCTGTAACCAAAAATATTCCGGAATACTCCCTATGACGTACCACAAAGGAATCTAACGGACGGACATAGAGAAACGGCTAGTACAGCCAACTATGCTACAACACATGTCCAACTAATCTAGAATTTTTCAAGAGAATCGTTTTTCTTTGAAGGAGGAACTGAAACGTATCGAGTTGTGATAATTAAGGACGTCGAGAGATTGATACCGTTGATTGATTATATTCTCTCTCGTGTCTTCTCGTCATCACATATCCTTAACCTTTTGTTTTCGTTCTTGCAAGGATATAGCTTTTGCTCTGTCTATCTAATTTGAGGATAAGGTTCGTCGGTTTCTAGCTGCAAGAATCCACTGGTAATAATTTTTTTTTGGTGAACAATAATCCAATGATTCGACTATTAATTCTCGTTTCAATCTTCAAACTTCGGAAAAATCAGATTCATAACATTTGTCATCAATCTTTGAATATAATATACATATATATATACACGGACTAATTTGATGATGGTATACGTCCCCTAAGTTTCACACTTAAAATTTTAATTCAAAACCAAATACATATTAAGAAAAGTCATTTTTGATCTTGAACTGAATCCATGCAAATCTTTTGACGTATGAAAGTAAGTTATTTTGGCCACATTTAAAGCAGTGATTGTAGCCGTCAGAAAATTGAAAATCATAATCCTATAAACCATAAGATGAATGCTTTAAGTACTGATCAGTGATCACCATCAACTGGTTAAACATCGTAAAAACGAAGAAGTTACATTTGCTAGGCTATTTTATGAAATGAAACAATAATAAGACAGAATGATTACATATATGTTTAGTGTCTTAATACTATATTCCGAAGATATTGTTGGTAATTGGTAAACAATCGATATATGCAGTTTCAAAGATTCTTTCATTCTCTACAACTAAAAAGCTGAACGTTTTGGATGGTCGTAGTTTTATCATGTAAAGGTGCTGTTTTCTTGTGAAATACAAGGAACAAAGAGAAAGAGTGATTCCATTTTTATATAACAAAAAGACAAGAAGATTCCATTTTCAAAACAAAAAGAAACCTTTTGTAGGGAATGTATAGTATGATTTAATAGTGTCAGCAACAAATCCGTTGTCGTCCAGCGGTTAGGATATCTGGCTTTCACCCAGGAGACCCGGGTTCGATTCCCGGCAACGGAGCTTTTTACCTCTCTTTTTTTTTGCGTTAGAAAAAACTTATAGTGCGTTCTTGGGGTTTAGGTGGTTTTAATCTGCCGGTTATGTTGCCGGCACGAGATATTTACTTAACAAGTGTTCAATTATAATAAGCCTTTCATTCTTTTTTTTTATAGTCTTCGTGAAGATGAATCATTGCAATGAGGGATAGTTAGGTAAAATATTCACAGATTGATATATTCAAGAGAAACATGTCGTCCTCTTCATGAAGACAATAACACTTTCTAGATGATACACTATTCACTTTTGTTCCCTGTGACTCTACTTTTGAGAACATACAATCATCAATTCAATGAATGAGTGATCTGTTTTTCAACTTTCACCAAACCAGCAAGTGAAACACGATGAACTCAAGGCTTTTGTCTAACGTCGTGAAGTTCGGGATTTGAACCTGGAAGGTCTCTGCAACGAAAGAGGAAATAAAAGGTTCAGTTTCAGACATTTCTCCAGGGAGGTCAGGTGAGTCAAAAAAGAGAGTTTGAAACCGAAGAGATGTACTTACTGTCAGAGAACTGAACTTGGCTCCTGAACCAGGTGAAGGACCTAAAGAGAAACAGATAACACAACTTGAGATTAAGACAAAGACAAACCTCTATACAAACTGTATCGTATTATGACTTTGTTGTACCTGCAAACTGTGGAGGCGTAGCAGGATTTGATGGAGATGGCGGGCCAAACAAAGATCCAGAAGCTGGTGGAGCACCGAAAACTAGTCTAACTGGTGTAGCAACGAGAGAAGACGAAGGTGCTGAAGCAGGTGTGTCAGGAAACAAGCCAGCTCCTGACCTTGGTAAGGCTGCAGGTGTTTGTGGAGCATTTGAAGACCCTGGAGTCGCTGAGTTATTAATAAACCCAGTAACTTGTGTTCTTGTACTAGTAGCAACAGGTAGATGGAGAGTTGGGTGGACCCTCTTAGCAGCAGCTTCCTGTTTCGCTGTTTCCCTTCGATCAGCCTCAAGAAACGGATCATTGCATTCTCCTCTCCGTCGCTGGTCAGCAAGATACGCTGTTCTCATCGATTCAATGTACTGGTGAATATTCTCTACCTGAAACACAACAAAATTTAAAACCGCTTACACGTGGTTTCTAAACTGAAGGTTCAGGATAACAAGTTAGTTACCTTAGCAGCCACATGAACAAAGAAGGCATGCACATTAGACATGACATTCGGAAGAGATTCCAAAACTAAAACATGTCGATTATACTTGTCAGAATCCAAAGCAAGTAACTGCTCCAGCTCCTCAACCCATTGCCGGCACTGGCCAAGATACTTCTCAAATCTCACAACTGTTTGGAGAAGAAAAGCTGTAGGCTTCTTAGGGATCCCACGGTAAAAGTAAGAAACTTGAACTGCTTGTTGTTCACCAGAGGAAGCTGGAGCTGAGTTAACTCCCTGTCCCTGCGCCTGAGGTTGCTGAGAATCACCACCACTAACAACAACAGCTCCTCTTCCTCCTCCTCCTCCTGGTTTAGAACGTCGGGATCTTGGCTGTAGCATCATGAAAGACCCAACAGCAACCTCTGAGTTACGAAACATATCTTTAACAGCCAACATAAGCTCGTGGAGAACAGCTTTCTGTCTGTCCATGGTAGTATTAATCCCACCAAGCTCCTACAAGTTTTATAAAAGACTGAGATAACTCACAAGAACAGTTCCTATATGATAATTAAGTGAATCATAATCATCTAAGAAACCTGAACAATGCGGCTTGCATCAAACCCAAAGCCTTCACTGGATAGAGACAAATCGTCAAGACGATTGCATTGATCTAACCTCTGGCTTTCACTACTGTACTCCAATATCTTCTTTCTAAGGATATTCACACAAACAATAAGATCAAGGTATCGTTAACCACGAAGAGCATCGAAAGATTCTAAATCTAACGAACTACGTTCTTCAAGATTTTGGCAATTGAACAAAGAAGAGCAATACTCAATCTCAAGGAGAAGTTTCTGAGAATCGGGATGAAGATCAGTCCACTCGGTGCTGTAACTCGCCGGAGCTTCATCGTTCGTGAACAAATACAGCTGCTGCTGCTGGAACTGTTGCGGCTGAAACGACGGTGGTTGCTGTTGCTGCGGTTGCGGATGAGAGAAGAAGGAGATGCTCTGCGGCTGAGGCGTCTGTTGCGGAGTCTGAAACGGTGATTGAGGTGTCTGCTGATGTCGCTGTGGGGTAGAGAATGGATTGAACGACGACATTGCTGGATGATCGACGGCTAACGGAATCTAGGGTTCGTATATCGCCGGCGAGGACTTTGGAGTCGAGGGAAAGATATTCAAAAGCCCTCTTTAAACAAGTGGAGGGAAAATATATAAATTAGTATTTAATGGCTTTAATTCACGTTTTTAACAAACTGGAGGGCTCTTTTGCAAATAAAGAAATATCTAATGAACTGTCAACTAAAACAAAACTGTAATGGCATTGAAGAAGAAGCACACGAGGATTTTGGAATCTTTAACGAGTTTTATTTTCTCTGTGGCTGCTTCTTGGCCCCGGTGACAAGTCGGAGAGCTTGGCTGGAGTTGTTGAGGATTGAAGATGATCTAGGGACTTGTGCTTTACGCTTCTTTAAGAAATCTAACCCTGTTTTCAAGCATTCTGGTGGTGGAATCTCCTTGTATAACGTCTCAATACTGCCACACACACACACACACACACAAGAGAGAGACAATGACATCAAATCAAATCAAAGAGTGGTTATAGAGTTTGTAAGAACCACGAAGATGATCATTACCCTGAGCTCTTTCGCTTTTTCTTTCTCGGGTGGTCTTTGTTGGCCTCCTCTTCTTCAGAATCCGAACTGTTTTTCTGTCTGTAAACGAGAGAAATTGTCAATCTTAAGTCCATTTTTCTTTAAGCACAAGGAAAAGGGATATAGAGTTTATATTACTTATCCCGCTGTGCAAGAAAGTCAATGATGTTTTTGGAAAGGAACCCCTTGTTTGCAAGAGCTTCAGGGTCTTCCTCATGCTCTTCTTCCTCTTCTATATCTTCGAAAGTTTCAACCTTTCGTGGTTTCCTTGGCGTTATCTTCTCTGCTAAACGCCTTCGACTCTCTTTCTTCTCGCGGGCAACCCTACAGAAGAGAAAGCAATCTCATTTAAGTAATCTATAGATTTCTAACTGAACAAATTCCACAAAAAAAGAGCAAAGTACTAATCTTTCAAGACAGTTACATCTTCCTCCATCAACTCCTAACCCAACACAAGCTTCAAAAGAGGGAAGGTGGTGAGAATACAAACCTAGCCTTATTCTCTCTCTCTATCTTCCTCAAGGCTGCATCTTCCAACTTTGCCTGAAAAAAAAAAAGCAAAACCCATTAGACGCTAAGCTAATGCAATTTCGACTTTACTGTTTCAGCTTAATCCACATAAAGACGGAAACATACCTGTTCCTGTGTGAATTCCTCCGGTGCACCGTCGGAGTCTGAGTCGGAGTTGTGGTCTTTGTTATCTGACATCTGATTATTATCTTCTTCTTCTTCACCGGTGCTTTCTTCTCCGTCAGACGACGACACGCACTAGGGTTTATTGGTTTAACGGCTCTGCAATTTCTCAAAACAAACGATTCCGATTCCAAGAGTTAGTTGCTTTTTCTCCTTTATGGTGGATTGCTATTGGGCCCTTGTTACAGCTTTTGTAAGCCCATTCATTAATCAAGCAAGTAAAACTAGTTATTCGATTTAAAATAACAACAGCTGGAATAGCTCAGTTGGTTAGAGCGTGTGGCTGTTAACCACAAGGTCGGAGGTTCGACCCCTCCTTCTAGCGTTCTTTTTTATGTTTCCTTCTAGTATTTTTTTGTTTTTGTTTCATTTCATAGTTACCCAAATCTGTTGAGTTTCACATCTGGTAGAATACTCACCTAGACACATTAATCCTCTATGAAATCAAGAGAGAGAGAGAGAGAGTTCTTGTTTGTTACATGGAGATCACACTCACATTTTTTCTTTCTTGAATACTGTCATCCTACTGTCAAAAGTCGTTCAAAAAAAGAATAGTGTCATACTACTGTCATCCTAAACAATGAAGTATTATTGTGTGAATCTGGACTATATACTTCTGTGTCTTCCTACATATTAAATACTTTAGTACGTAACTTTCACATGAAAGAAGTTTAAAGGCAAAAAAAAGAAGGTTATATACTATCAAGCTGGCCCAAACACCCACATGGTATGAGACAAGAATGCTATCAGCAAAAATGGCAAGAGACAAGAAAAAAACAAATGAGACAAAATCTACTCTAAATTGTATGAACAAATAAATGGTGTACACATATAATAACATTGCAGATAAAACAAATGAGACAAAGTCTAGTCTAAAAACAAATAAATGGTGTACACATATATATAGCATTGTAGATAAAATCAATTGAGAATAAATTGCTATCACTCTATAGTTTATTCACTTTATTGTAAAGAACACAAACATATGACTATATATCTACTCTCAGCCAACCAATAACAAATTTTAACTTTTGCTCTACTTTACACTCTCCAACCCAAATCTATACAAGGTTCCACTTCCACATTTTTGAAACATTATTATCATTACAAATCATCAAACCTTTTTTTCATTGATGCAAAAGCAACCTGAAACTGAAGTCATATGGTACTACTTGAACCAACGCCATGAGTGATTCTTTGTTCTTTCTTTCCACACACTTCATAGCTTCTTCTCTGAGTTTATCAGGCAACTGAAGGCAAACCCAATCTAACAAAGATTCCACATCTTTTGCAAAATCTAGCAAATACCAATCTAATACCTTTGGAATCATTAGTTTGTTCTTCTTTGAGATCCATACAGATGCTTGAAGATAATCCCTCTTTGCAGCTTCTAACTCTTTTTCTACACTTGCTGCTGTATAAACCCTTACCTAAATACCAAAAACAAGTTGTGTGTGAAAATGCTATAAACTTTTCCAAATTTGAGTGTGTATGATTCTAAAGCACACTTACAGCAGGAGAAGACCAGCTTCCACAGGAGAGAGCAAAAGTGACCAAAGGTTCTGACCATTCCAATCCAAATGTGCTATGAGCTTTCATCTCTTCATGTGTTGCAGTTTTGGGACAATTCTTTTTAAGAGAATAAGATAATAAGCATTAAATTCGGAGTCAGCATATAAAAATCAAAGAGAAGAAGATAACATAAACTTACAAACTTTAAGTGATATGGAAGTCTCAAGATGAAGTGTTCAATTGTGATAGCATTAAGTGAGTGTCCTCCTACAACTATTTTTGCCTGACACAACAAAGAAAAGATGATTATACTAAAACAGCAAACACAGTGAAGCACAATGGTTTCAAGTTTTGGTTTTGAGTATAAACCTTTTGCATAAGGGCAACAACCATCTCAGGGGTCTCAGGGATCCCATGCTCCAAGAAACCCTGTGAAGATAAATTGCAAACAAGACATCAGCCTTTTTTAACAACATCTTACAGACATGTCTCTCTATCTATCGTACTAAGAAGTCTCACATTCATCACACATGAGTTATAAGTATTTATCCAGAATGCAAGCTTCTGTTGGTGGCTAAGACCATCTAGATTTACAACTGAAAGCTTATTAAGCAGGAACCTGTAGATAGGAACAGTTACACAAACATGAGTTTAGAGTATTCAATTTCAATCATTCTAAAAAGACTTTCACAGTTTCATGTCATTTGTTTAGGCGAGATGAGATACTTACTTGAGACGATGGATCAGAAATAAAGCATTGATTCTTCTCCCAAGATTAATGGAAGATGCATCAACTGAGCAAAGATTCTTGTATGCACCAAGCTCTCTTGTTCTCCATTCTGAACAGTTACTATATGGATCCAACACAATGTCCTTGGACGAGCTAATCCTCAAGATAATACTCACCACGCATCTCAGTAATTCCTCTGAAACTCTGTTTGCTGCAGTTCCACTTTGCACCGGTTCCGAGACACTCTCCTGTGCTTTGTCTTGGTCTGCTAATCTATCATCTAGCTTACTCAAAGGTTTCATAAGTCTCTTCTCAGGTGATTCTTTAATCTTCTTGTCTTTTAAACCGTTACTAGAGGTCTGATTCTCTTTCCCTCTCACATCAACTGGCTTAGTAACAACACTGCTTACATTTGGTTTAGGCGATGCTTGTTTGTCATTAACTGTCTGATCAGAGGAGAAGAGTTTCCTACTTGAGATGCTTCTGCTAGGACTAAGAGACTGTTGATACTTTTTAGGAGGAGTGATCATAGATTTCAACTCATGTTGTGACATGGATTTAGATCTCTGGTGTTTAGTGCTTCTAACTGGAGAATTCTCGTTCAGACCGTTACTCTTTGAAGAAATGTAAACAGCTTCTTGGTATAGACCTTGTCTGAAGCTAACAACTTGCTCTTCTAACCGAACTACTTCCTCTTCAAGAACAGCTACTTCAGCAAGAAGCTCCAGTGTCTTTATCAGATAAAGAAACAAGATTCAGATACAAAGAAGCTCCAGTTTGATGATATTAATATTTTGGATCTTACATGTCGAGGGAGATAAGAGGGAAGACGAGGTAAAGCTCCTAAAGGTCTAGTGAAAGCTCTCTCCAATGCTCTATGCACATTCTCCTCTTGTCTCAGCTTCCTCTTTAGCTTATCAACCTGATCACAAAAAAAAAAAAAATTAGATGCGATTCATCATCAAATCAAGAAAGTTGTTTCTCAAGAACTTGTCATCATACATCTTGTAGCAAATCCATTTTCTTTTCTTTGTTAGCTCTGCGCCGATTAGCTAAAGTTTCATTGCCTTGGGACACCATCTTCTTCTTCTTTTCCTCCTTTGCGGATTTCAGAATACCACCAAACATTACTCATATAGAACAAAAAGGAGTTTGTAAAGAAACTATTGATAGTGGAAAACAACAAACAATCTTCTAGATAACAATTGAGTATCTATCACTTTCAATGTGACCAGTAACTTCACTAAGAATAACTATTCTATTAGTAGGATAGAAAATAAGCAAAGATTTTGTTGTGAAATAGTCCAATGTTGAAGCCAAGAATCTTAAAGAGATCACCAAGAAAGCAATCAAAATTGGGTTCAGAAGAATGGAAAGTGGTAGAGAGAGAGAAAGAAGAAAAGTTACTTGAGTGGTGACATGCTTCGAAGGAGCTTTCATGGAGGAAAAACCAGCTCGAACACTAGTGTTCATCGCTTATCTTTCTCTCTCTCTCTCTCTCTCTTCAACTATTGCTTTCTCTCTACTCTAACTGTGATATAAACCCAAGAGAGAGAGAGAGAGAGACCACATCAAGATAAAAAAAAAAACAAAACATAGAGACAGAAGTAAAAAGAAAGATAAGAGTTAAATGTTTTAAGTATGTGTCTGTAATAAAAAGTGTAGTACTAGCTCTTTGATATATGAAGACAGAGCGGGGAAACTTGAAGGTAAAGCGACCAAGAAGAAGCAGAGAATTGGTTTTAGTTGAAGCTTTGTGTTTCCCAAAGAACTACCATTGTTTTTTATTTAATCCATATAATGTATAGTTGTTGTATGTATAGATGACTTTGGTCATATAATCTCGAACAGAGCAAGGAAGAAAGTCAAGACACCACAGAATCTCTCATTGGATGTGAAGAAGTAGTAGATAACGACTTGATATCAACCATTTATGATGTCTTTAGATTTAGAAATTGTGAGAAATGAAAAGTATACTTTCTAGGAGTTGAATGAAGGATGTAAGATCTGAGTTAGTGAGGAGTTCTTGAGCTAGCTGGTTGGAAATTGTGAGAGATGTGGACAACCATAAAGAAACGACTTCTTTTGTCACTTATTAATTAAAATTTGGTATTTAGTGGCTTGGTGCTTTCGTTTTCTCTCAATCTTTTCAGTTCTTTCATTTATTTCATTTCAGTAGATTTTTTTTAAATGAATAATATAATGGTCCCAAATAGAATTATTTATTTATTTTTTAATTAAAAACCTATTTGTGAATTTTGCTTTACATTTCTAAATCTGAAATGCATCATTTCAAAGTCAATCTCATTTGCTAATTAGTTTAACTGGAGCCGAGCTTATAAATAACCAATTGATTATGGACTATATTTAACGTTTAAGTAATTGATTTGTAATAAGTTATGCAGGCTGCCTGTACTTAAATACAAGTGTGTTTTCAGAGTTAAATTATGATGCCTTTTAGAGAAAGCAAAGATAACGTGCTTATTAATTATGATGTTAGAAGAAAATAAATAAAAAGGTAAAAACTCTAAAGGTGCTGACATCTCCCTAGTATAACCTTTTTAACATTTGATTATTTTTCTTGATCAAACATTTGATTTTTCATTTCTCGCTTCTTCTGCTGTCAAAACGGGTGATTCGCATCAAAAAGGAGAGTGGTAGTATGTTATTATACCATCAATAATTTGATTATTTTAATCAACTAACAACGCTGTTATATAATTATTAATTAATGATAAGAAAAGAACCAGTGGATTAGGTATAAATTATGAACGTAAGTAAATGATACTTTGGCAGATTCAATCAAGCATTAGCACGTGACAAAGCTAACTTCGCTTTATAACTCATACTTCCACTTTCAAGTGGACCAACCATTCTCTATGTATGCATATAGTACATAATTTAACTTCCTTCCATGTTATCACATTCTAGTGACACAATTCTATGTTTTTATACCAAAAAAATGGGCGTATGTTTTACGGTTATCTGCTTGTTCAGCTTATCTCGTTAATTCCTTTGTAACAATATGCCATTGCCAGCTCAGCTGTTGTTAACCCATATAAGCATGGCTCTAAAAGAATGAATACTATTTTTAATGGGTATAGTTAATAACTAGATAGCATGTACACTACAAAAGGTCGACGTCTTTATTTCCCAATATGTAAATCACATCTTTCGCATATATTATTATGTCCATTTCCATTTAAATCGAATATTTGAAATGTAGCTAATAAACTCATCCGAGATAAGAACAATGACAACTCATTTACAAATTATAATCATTACCACTACAATCATTCTTGTATGATCATAACATGCTATTTGTAGACCTAATAAATATATTAGATAACACATAATTGTTTGCCTCTTGCCTCTTCTCATCACATGCCATCAATGGATCTATGTGGTGCTGATAGTAACGTATAACCATGACGTCTCATAAAAGGATCCTAACGCAATCAAAAACATAAACTTGCTCATGTGAATTTGTAATTACGTATAAGGTAACATTTTGGACCTATATAGCTCCTTTTCCCTTTCTCTGTATTGTTACCACAATTATACACATCAAGTCAGCTCATATCCATTGATCGGTCCCCAAGTTTTCAATGATTGGTCAATTTTTTCTTCATTTTGATAGCCATTGTGGTCCAATAAGACAAGTAAATAGGGTCCAACTAGGGCTAACGTACGTGGTAAATCGCATGTTCACTATCACTTATGAGCGCATGCAAGTGAAAGTACATGTCAAAACATTACGCCATATATATACACTTGTTTATATTTTCTTTTTGTCAATGACTCAATATATATATACTGTGCTATATACAAAACAAATAGCCTTTTTATCGACAGCATATTTTGTCAAAAACTGTTTGTTTTGTATCATTAGGATTTAGTCAGCCTAAAGAGTGTTTTTGTGTCAGATTTTTTTTTCTGATAAAACATTAAGGTTACAACTAGAATACAACATACATGGTAAGTAGCTTCGTTAAAAATGTACATGCAAACCAAAACTACTTAATTGGTTATACCAATGCAATGTTCTAAACTCAGTATAGTCAGCGCCTAAACGATTTTATTTTTAAAATGGTTACAGATGGCACATTTCCAAAATCAGTATAGACAGCGTTTAAAGACTACTCTTCTATAAAAGGCCTAATCACCATTTAGCAACTTTTTAAAACATTGGAACATATACAATAAAGAAGTTCAAGGTCTCCTAAACCAATACTACTTAATTTGCAAAGGTTCTGTGAGAAGAAATGAACTTCAGAGAATCAAGATCTCATAAACTCTAAACTCTAAATGTGATTTTTTGGCTCGTACCTAAAGTAATCTGTAACAGAGATTCACTATACTTTGCGAGCAAAAGAATAATTGAATATGAATATGATTTTCATACATACAATTTGACTTTGTATTCCACTTTAATAAAGATCAATATGAGACATATTTGGGAATCAAATTTCTAACAGTTGGTTAATATCTCAGCTCCATGTTTGGTTATAAGAATGGTATGCTCGAACTGCGCAGAGAGACTTGCATCTTCTGTTATCACGGTCCAATCATCATCCCACATAACCGGTTTTATGCTTCCTACCGTAAGCATCGGTTCTATGGTGAAGGTTTGATTCAACACCATGCGTCCAGCTTCATTGTTCCCTGTAGAGCAGATGCAAGTTTAGAAAGTATGTGAATGACCACAAAGCAATTCAACAAGAACAAACTTACGGAAGTGAAGAACAACAGGATCAGAATGGAAGACACGTCCAATACCATGGCCTACAAACTGTCTAACAACTCCATACTTATGTTTATCTGCATGATCACTTGATAAAGATATGATTTTTCAATATGAAGTAGATGAATAAACAAATACTAATTGCTCAAAGGGAATCAGTCTCTTACTGAATGGTTTTGCCGATTTTCTTGTACTTTACTCCAGCTCCACATATTGATATCGCTTTGTCTAGAGACTCCTTTGTCACCTACACCACACTCAAAGTCATAAAACTCTCATCAAACTATTATTATAAACCAGAGTTTTCATAGAACTGATTGTACCTGGACTAGCTTTTTAGCTTTCTCGTCGACATCTCCACAGAAGAAAGTAGCTGAAGTATCACCGTTATAACCCTGTAGAGACCAATACAACAAGCATCAGAGAGTAAACCTAGTGAAGGATTGTGAAACACGCAAAAGAAGACAACTTACGTTTAAGTAAACCGTGACATCAATGTTGATTATATCTCCATCCTGCAAAGTTCAAACATGGATACAACATTTTATTAACGATTCACAAGTAAAAGACACTCAAACACACACACAAACACACCTCAAGTGGTCGTGAATCAGGGATGCCATGGCAAATGCATTCACTGACAGAAGTGCAAACACTTTTAGGGAAACCTCCATAGCCAAGTGGAGAAGGATAAGCTCCATTCTCTATAATCATATTTTGAACCGCTTCATCAATCTCATCCGTGGTTACACCTGGCTGTCTCTCAAACCAGAAAACAAAACAAAACTGATGATTGTTCTGTAAGAGTGGGAAAACAATTAAAAGTGTCCGCAAAAAAAAACTTAAAAAAACACACACATTTCTATAAAAACACACTTTTCGGCCAAACCAATAAAACCGCACTCTTCGGCCAAAAATTTAGCACTTTCTCGTCAAAATCGTAAAAACGCATTTTTCCGCCAAAAACACAAAATAGCAAAAATGCATTTTTTTGCCAAAACCACAAAAATGCATGTTCTCGCAAAAACCACAAAAACGCATTTTCCCGCCAAAACCACACTCTTCGGCCAAAAAGGTAAGAACTACTATTAGCCATTTAAAATATAAAAAATGAGTGACATCTATTTTTTTTTATATTTCTGTAATTGTTTTTGTAAAATAGATTGAAGAGATTAGGTGTTCCAAAAAAAAAGTATAATAGATTAAAGACATGTTTTTTATTATGAGAGCGTTCTGAATTGCTTGGCCTGAGTTTCAAGTAACACATTATGTTGCACCTTATAAATCTTCCATTACTAAATTAGCGGTTCAAGTTCTCAGCAAAAGGGTTGAACAAACAAAGCTAAATGAACGAACGTTTAGCAACTTATGTACTTTTTTTTTTAAATACCTTATACTGCAAGCAATTAAATACATCTTACAAAGGAACTAAAAGATCCCTAACAATATATATATTTCTTAACAATTGTTGCTCCCCTTAGGTTAGACCTCTTCAATGAAATCTCCGGAACTCATGGAACCGGTTCGATTCAATCCCTGTTTCTCTAACCAATACGTTATTAGAGCCTTAACCACTTGCCTGAACCTTCTCCTATACGTTGGAAGCTTAGATACGCTCCGTACCATTCCCATCATTCTACAGCACAAAGAAGTAACGTCCAAGTTTCAGAACAGAATCAAAGAAACCATAAGGACTCATCTTTTCTATGTAAGAATCTTTACCTTCTGCTGATTCCTTGAATTTGAGCAGCTCTAAGGTTTTCTTGAGGTAAGTTACCACTATTGTCCCAAGCTTCCATCCTTTGTTCATGGTTTCCAAAGAGAACAACTTTCTCTAAGTACCTAACTTCACTTTCTCCAAGTTTAATCACTCTGATCTGATCTTTCAACACCATAATTGGGTTAAAGAACCAGTCCAAGAACTTGTCCTGGGGTCTATTCAAATGTGTCACTTCAGAGCCATCAAGCAGAAGCACTCCATGAGCACCAGCTTTAATAGATCTAAGCAATGTATGAAGCAAAGCATAAGAAGGAAGGCCGACACTGATAATTGATGATTCGTTTCCATGTCTTCCCTTTAAAGACTCGTATAGATCAGCTGGTGTTAGCACTCCTTGGTCTAATAGTTCTTTGCCTTCCATCTCAAACCACCCCATCATATGCTCCCAAATCTGTTGAAAAAGATCTCAAGTGATGAATGTAAGAACTAATGTGCTAAGTTCAAAATGAAGATTGAGATATACCTGAACCATCCTCACTTCTTGTATTGCTCCTCTAACAGATACAGACCGAACCAGGCTTGGTACTAGCATAGCTGGAGGTTCTACAGAACCTGAACTATTGACTCTGCTAACAGCTGAAGGGTGAACAACCACAGATACTTCACTTGAGAAGGATCCGTTTGTCATTCTATATCTTGGCCTATGTGTAGTAAAGTTTATTGGTGTTAGAAGTATGTATGCAAGAGAAAAAATATGTAATAAAGGGTTGAAAAGAGACATACTTTGGGAAGATAGTTCCTTCTCTAAGGTAAAGCCAATCATTTGTGTACTCATCAAACTCTCCAACCACTGCAATCACATAAGACACTCCTCTTCTAAATGACCTTTCCTGAAACACAACTACAGCTCCATACAACCCGACAAAGATGCTGGCGAAGATGGTCGTCAAGACAAATCCAATGACGATAATAGGCCATAGAAGTATTGTTAAACCAGCAACTGGGATGCAAGCTATCTCAAGGAATGGTCCTTCTCGGTTAATCGCATCTTGAGCTAGTCTGAACCATCCTTTGAACAGAAGGTAAGGGCTTTTGACGACAGCTATTGCAGTGAAAAGAGGGATGTCTATAACTAGTCCTATGATTCCTACAATGATGCATCCAGGAACATGAATCAACCTGCAAGAAGAGACCAGACATCAATACACAAAAATCAGCAAAAAGTAAAACTATATGTTATAATATTGAGCCCCTTTACCTAAGAGTTTGAAGCTCATCTGAGGCAGGGGATTCTCGCAGTTCCTTTAAGTAAAGTGGATAAGAATGGTAACAAAGATCTGCAAAATCGGTAACCACTGTACAACTTCCTTTGATTGTTCCCCAAGTTCCATCCTAATAGTACATAATAAACAGAGTCAAAGTGATATGGTTCACTAAAGAAGTACTCAAGTGAAAGTTATTTTAAAGTACCACAAGACAGTGGAAGAACTTGTTGGACTCAGTGTCTTGTCTGAATGCTTCAAAAGCAGAGATCCATGGAGTGAAGAATCCATAGCCAACACCAACAAGGACACTAACTGCTATACTTAGACCTAACCATATACCAAACAGTGCAGGAAGGGCTACCAAGATTGCTAGTTTCAGAGGGATATCAAATCGGTTTGTCCTGAAATTTGGAAAAAAAAAACACAAAAAGACCATTGTTTATGGAAGTATTCTCATTGAGAAATTTTTTTGCAGGAGAATATGAGAAATAGAGTTGAATATATACTTTGCAACAGTGTAAACAGTCCAAGTAACATGTGCAGGGAACAAACCAAGAATCACTCCAACGTTTCCTGCTATTAATGTTAATCCAGCAATTGGACCAACGATCAAACCTGCATGTATAAGAGAATCCATTATCAATGAGATCAATCATGGAAGCAGAGCAAAACAGAGCTTGAAGACAGAACCAAGAAAGATTGAAACCTTTGAGAGCACCGAGAAAGAAAGCAGAACAGAAAGCAAATATAACATAAGAGATCTTCAGACAGCTTCCGAGGTTATTGACGACAGCCATATAGTCTCATGGAAAGAAAATCTCAGATATTCTTGGGTCAATTTTACAAACTTATAGCTCTGGAAAAGATCAGAGAGAGAGAGAGAGAGAGACGTGTTGTACAAGTCTGCGAATGAGATGATATCAGAAAAGTACAAAGAGGGGTGAAGACAAGAAGAAGACTCAAACCCAAGAACCCGTTTAGAGAAAGAAATAAATGTTCAGAGAAAGTTTGAATTACTTTGGAAATGACATGAAATAATGGAGTAAATTAATTAGGTGATAGGAGAAACTTGTTGGTCATACGTGTGTAAATACGCTATTGGGTTTTGGCAATATATGGTTGCAGGTAATTACAACATGGCGTGCCCAGCAAACTATACTGATTTTGACATCCTTATGCCTATATTTTTAATATATTTCAGCATATATTTTCTTATGTTCTTCACCTTTTGGGGATTTTATATTAAAATAATTGTGTATATTTATAAGAAATGAACTCTTATTATTAATGAAAGAGGATTCATACTCTGTCAAAAGACTCAGAACATTATTTCGTCTGTTAAAACATTATGTAAGTTAATTCTGACATCAAACTTCAAACATATAGAAGTTTCCTGTTTGATAATGAACAATATTAATATCATCTGTTCTTGTATATAGATACCACCACATGCTATAGTTTAATGTTGTTTACCTTTTAAGTTACGGCCGTGTAATTACTGAAAGACTTTGTGTTATGGTCAAAACGATTTAATTATATTCAAAGGCATTGGAGATGGTCTAAGGCTATTGTAATTCGACAAACTCATTTTCAAAGTCAAAACTAAGGAATGTTCTTCTACATGTACGGGCTCTTATATTATTGCTATACAATATACAATTACTAGGATCGGCCCGCCCTACGGGCGGGATATTAGTTAATTTGATATTCACTAAATGCTCGAGTTGAAATTTGTTTTAAGATTCAAAAATTTGGTTATCTTTTATGTCTTACTTATTAGTATGTGGTGGTATAGTTGTTTTTCGATTATTCTTGATTTGGTATTGTATCAAATTAACTAATTGTCCAACTCATAATTATAGATGTACAAATGTGGATTTGTGATAAAGTTTGATGACAATACTGTTTTTTTTTTAATTATTATTCATAGTGGAGTGTGCATGTGTCAAAAAGAGGCCTATAACAATTTTTATGTTTTTGTGTATGAATTTTAAATATATATTATTTTGTATAATGCATACTTGCTCTACAACATTTGCTTGTAGACTAAAAAAATTGTTTTCTATATTTTTAAAAGAGAAAATATTTAGTCTAAAATATAACATGGACATATGTATTGACTATATATAGAAGTTGAGTGTTATTTTAAAATGACATATGTATATAGATTTTTCAACCATTACTTCACTGACACAAAATATTTATAACTGTAAATACCTTCTTTTAAAAGCAAAACTAATAAAAGCGTGTACAACAAATGTATTTTGATATATATTATATGCATCGAGTTATAAAGGTTGGAAACATTGCAAAACTGTTTGGAGCAAAGTTTTTAATTTCACGATCTTCATCTTGACGTCAGTTCAGTGTCGGCCCTGGCCACAAGCAGAAAAAGCTTGGGCTTCCAGCTGACACGATAATAAGTATTTTCGCGGCCACATATTTATAAAAATTGACTTTAGCCTAGTGGTTCTAAGAGAAATTACCAGTGCTAGAGGTGCTGGGTTCAATTAACCCTTAACTACATTCATTTATTTTGGCCCTAAATATAAAATGAGACACGTGTCACTCCCAGAACGCACAAATTGATGACGTGGCTTCACGGGAGAGAGGCGAACATTTCTTTATATATATAGATTATTACAAGTATAAACTATATGACAAATTTTCTTCATTTAGAGTTTTGACCTTCAGAAAGTAGAAAACTGGTCGCAAAATTCAAATGCGATAGTCATATCATAACAGTACTAAATGATCAAGAAGACATTCAAACGGGTATGTTGCAAAAGATGTTATTATCCGTAAATATTTTTGAAGATTTGTACGAATAATTGAATCATTTTAGTCAAGAGTTTGCTGTTTCTGTATTTCAATTCAGGTTAGCAGATAAAATAAAGTTTGAAAATTCTTCAAACGGATCTATACGAATACCAAGTTCTTATAAAAAAGACATCAACTTTGATTATTATCTATTTAAATGAAATTCGTATCAAAATTTCTAGAAATTAATTTATAAATGTAAGCGGTATGGGTACAAGTTAACGCGCAAGCAATAGTTCTACCAAACAAAAGCTATATAGGTCATATGTATATAGCAATCCCTTTATAGAAACTAACACGTATAAAACAAATCAGACAAGATTATAAATTTGATAGTTACATAATAATCACAGTCACATGTCAACTATTGCACAGTTGATTTATTTATGCCTTTATCCAAATGTTCCAAAAGAAAAATTCTTCCGAGATGAATAAAACTGTGGAAACGCAGCGTTATGAACAAAAGTGATCAAGCCAATAGCTAAAAGTGCAGCAGAGAGACAGGCAGCTTATGTGTATCAGCACAAAATATTGATGTCTCTAGAAAGAAAAGTCATGAACATACATTTTGAAGCCCGCTTAGTCAAATAGACAGTCCTTCAGATCGTAGGAGGCATGCATTGTTATAAGATCTCAGAAATCTGCAAAACGAAAGCATATTTTAAGCCAATCATCAAAGATAAAAAAAAAACAGCAGAAAGTTCATGGAATGAATATAATATATACATTGATTGGCATCTCCGCGATGATAATGCCGCTGCTCTCTTCAAGGCTTCTGAGAGTAGTTACTCCACCTCCAACAACCATGTTTATGACAATCCCACCTTTAAAAAGAGAGAAAGTTTCAAAATGTTAAAAAAATAGGCTTCGATGATGATAATGAAGAAAGGAGTTTTGTTTTCACCTGAAGCTAAGCAAGATGTTAAACGCCTAGTATAAGTTTCCTTCTTAGTAGGAAGCTCGTAGTTGATGAGAACTCGCGAGGAAAGAGAAGACTCTCCAGATGAAAGCATGGGAAGACAAACATCAGTCACAACCACCAAATGAGATTTCTTTTCATCTTCTTCTTCTCTGGTTTCACTCTCTTCCAGACCTTCTTCTACTACTGCAGAGTTAAGTTGCTGGTTCCAGTTGATTGTCGCTTGTCGGAATTTATCTAAAACCGAAGCTCGTTCTCTCTCTCCCAGATCACTGTACTGCGCACACACGCAACAGACACTGAATGTGAACATAATCTAGAGGAAGTAACCTAATGTTCAAATTGAACACTACACTAACCACGATGAACAAGTAAGTGAGTCAACAAGAAGGAGCAGTTTGTTGTCGAGTACATTAGATCTCAAATGATACATACAGTTCACAAAGAATCCAGTAGATAAAATAAACCAAATTATACAATCTAATGTCAGATCGAAGACTGATCATTGTGAACAAACAAATGATGCAACAACAAAGTATGTTTCGAATCAATAATGGTGGATTCTCTACAGATACAGAACACTACAGGAAGACGTTCAGTGTGAAACTTAGTCTAGAGGAAGGACAATGTAACATAATCTAATGCTGAAGTGAAGAACAATGATCATGATGAAGCAAGCAAGCAAGTAATTTACAAGGAAGGGTCTTTTGGAATCAAGAACATTAGATTCTCTATGGATACATAATAATACTACGGAATTCAAAATCAAAAACCGAAGAAACCAGCTCTGCTCTGATACCATACAAAACTGTATGAACTTAATCCGTTAAATCATCAATGTTCGTATATATACACTGAGTAAGAAGCTAAAGGAAACTTAAACCAGTGTTGGTTATCACTACAATATAACCGAATTAAACCGGGAGTAGTATACTCAATACCAACCAAAAAAATCAAGAGGTTGACATGTGAAAGCTGAGAAAGGAGAAGAAGAGAGTAGTACCAAAGCAGCAAAGGAGATGTAAGGGAGAGTGGATAAGGAAGAGGAGACGGCGTCGAGTTCATCGCGAGAGCTGCAACACACTACAATGGGAAGCCATGGACGACGTCCTAGCACTCCTAGTAACTCCACTACTGTCTCCTGTGCGTCGAGTTCAAAAATCTGAAATTGTTCTCTTTAATAAATGAAAAATTGGAGAAATACCATTTTGAATAGGGGACGGTCCACGGCGAGGTAGAAATGCAATTGCTGACTGACAAATGAATAATAAGAACACAAAAGAGGAGTTTTTGAGATTCATAAACCTCAGAAAAGAAAACTATGTGGAAGGTGAACCTGGAACGAGAAGGAGATTGAAAAGCTGGAGATTGAGCTTCCATGGACTCCATAACTACTCTTACGATACACGGCGCCCGCTTCGAAACTCAGGTCAGGTCACGACTCAAACAGAGAAGAGAAGCTCTGTTTCTTTTGGTGTCAGTCAACAACCTAAATGACGTCGTTTGGGCGTTTCATATTTGTTTACTTTTTTTCTTTTTTTTTCGGGGCAATTAAATATAAGCAATTTTCTCAAATAAATATTTTTAAAATTTATCACAAAAATAACACTTAACAACATAAATTGATTAAAATAATATTTTTTGTTTTGAAAATTTTAATATTTATTTTTTTATCTTTTAAAATTTGAAACTTTATTCTAAATCTAGATTAGTTAAACTTTGAGTGTTACTTTTTAATAAAATTTATTTAGGTTATTTTTTGAGAAAAAGACTAAGATAACACCAAACCAAGTTTTTGTTCCCAAAATAGCACTCAAGGCTCAAAGTCACAAAAATAGGTTTCATTAAAGAGGTAAATATACACTTATACTCCTTGGGTTAATTAATCCAAACCTTAGGATTTAGAGTTAAGGGGTGAGGTTTTGGAATTAAGGTTTAAAATTTTATAAAAAATAAATATTAAAATAAAAAATAAAAAATTTAAAAACAGTTTCAAAAAGTATTTTAAATTATAAAAAGAAAAATTTGAAAAAAAAATAAAAAAAAAATTCAAAAAAAAAATTTCAAAAAAAAATTATAAAAATTTCGAATCTGAAAACATATAATCTGAAACCAAGGGTATTAGAGATATTTTATCCTTTAATGAATGTCATTTTTGTGACTTTCTCTTTTTAGTGCTATTTTTGAGATATAAACTTCAAAATGTGCTATTATTGACAATTGCCCTTATTTTTTTGTGAAAATAAACTAACTGGAAAAAAAAGGCTAAGGAAATTTCTCATTAAATATCTTTATCTCTTTGATACCTCTCTTTTTCCGCGAAACTTTCTTTCTTTTGCTTTCTCTATCTTTTATCTCTCAGTCTCAGCAACGTTTCTGTGTTAGTATGTGTAACACATAGCCGCCTCGCCTCTTTGTTAATTCTTCCTCCTAGCTCCGAGATCTTGAGCCTCTCTTCATCATCATTCCTTGACTATGGATTCTTATTTTGTTTCCCTTGCTGCTGCTGCTGCAATCAGCTTCTACGCCCTTTTTGGTACAATGTTTTTCAACCGAAAATCAAGACCCCTTCAAAAAAATAAAACAGTGGCTTCTTCTTCTTTATCTCTTTTGGCTCCTCAGTCTTCTTTGCCTCGTAATTGGATACATCATGTCTTTCCAAGCTTCCACGGGGCAGATGTCCGCACAAACTTTCTCAGCCACGTTCTCAAGGAGCTCAAGAGCAAAGCAATCGACCTATTCATTGACAACGATATAGAGAGGAGTAAGTCGATTGGTCCTGAGCTCATAGAAGCTATTAGAGGATCTAGGATTGCTATTCTCTTTTTCTCGAAGAACTACGCATCGTCGACATGGTGCTTGAACGAGTTGGTGGAGATCATGACGTGCAGAGAAGAGTTTGGTCAAACAGTGATTTCTCTATTCTATGAAGTGGATCCAACTCATGTAAAGAAGCAAACTGGTGATTTTGGGAAAGTCTTCAAAAAAACTTGTGTAGGAAAAACGAAGGATGAGATTCAAAGATGGAAACATGCTTTGACGGAAGTGGCTCAAATCGCAGGTTTCCATTCATCCAACTGGTTTGTTCTCTTCATTCAATCTTACCTACTTTTAATCGTTCTAACATATGTTTTGCTTTCTGTACTATTGGTTAACGTTTACTATTAGAGTTTCATTACAATAAAAAAATAATAATTATAACTAATAGTAGAAATGATGTTGTAGAAACTTTAAATCTATGTAGTAATTTTATATATAAACTATAGCTTGACATTGACATGTACGTCCACTCGGATGTTAATTTATTTTTCTTATAAATTGTTGTATGATATTTTTAAATATATAGGTTTTTGTTCATTTTTAAGTTTTTACACATCAGAACCGAACACACCCATAGCTAGAAGGACCTGATTCAAACTCCACCCAAAAATTTATAATACCCGAGTGGAACCTAATTTCAAAATCCTAAAAGCTCGATACCCAAAAAAACCAATATGTACCTGAACGGATACCTGAATACTCATACTTAATTGATTAGATAAAAAAATTAAAAAATTCTTCGTTAATTGTTTTGAATTTTTGTCACGGATAGAGAAAATTTATTCAAACATGGATAACTATTAAAGTTAACACATAAAATAATTGATGTCAAATTATTATGGTGAAGACAATTAATTAAATAGTTAAAAAATGTGCAACATGAATGTAAAAGATATAATAACCACTAAAAATAGGTAAGTTATGTTTTTACTACTATAATAAATATTGTCAAATTATTTGGGAAATAACAATTAATAAAGTATTTAAGATGAATTAAAATAAAGAAATAACAGATCTAATAAATATGTTGAAAATAAGGTTAGCTCGATTTTGTATATAGATATGAGTTACTATGTTTTTTTAATAATTGATTGGTATAAATAAATTAAAATAAACTAAACTGAAAATAAAGGAATATAAAAAAGGTATGTAAATATTTATATATAATTTCATGTATGGAAAATTTTTAGTTACCAAACAGAATTAACAATTGAAATTATATAAGAAAAAAAAGTGAATGGAAATGAGAAAGGTAATCATATGTAACTCATGTCATCATTCAAAACAATAAAAACAGTATATGTAATTTTTTGGATTAGATAATTTAAATGTCGATGATCATCGTGTTCAGGAAAACTGAAGCAAAGATGATTGAAGTTATTGCCATTGATGTTTCTAACAAGTTGAACAATTTCGCACCATCAAGTGATTTCAACGGATTAATTGGGATGGAATCTTACACAACAGAAATGGAACCGTTGTTACAGCTAGATTCGAATGAGGTGAGAAAAATAGGGATCTTGGGTCCACTTGGAATTGGTAAGACAACCATTGCTAGATATCTGTTCAACCAACACTCCCAAGATTTCCAACTGAGCGTCTTTATGGATAATATCAAAAGAAACTACCAGGCAGCAGCAGCTTTTTCCGATGACTATAGTGTGATGTTGGATTTACAAAAGCAGTTTATGTCTCAACTAACCAATGAGGCATGTATTAAGGTTCCACATTTGGGAGTTGTCAAAGACAGGTTGAAAGACAAGAAAGTTCTTGTTGTCCTTGATGATGTGGATCAGTTAATACAACTGGAAGCCATGGCAAAAGAAACTTGTTGGTTTGGTCCTGGGAGTCGGATTATCATCACAACCCAAAATCAAAAGATTTTAAAAGCAAGTGGGATCAACCATATATACAAGGTCAATTTACCATCAAATGATGCAGCCCTTCAAATGTTCTGCATGTATGCTTTTGGTCAGAAAGACCCTAAGGATGGTTTCACAGAGCTTGCTTGTGAAGTTAGGAGTCTTGTAGGTAGACTTCCATTGGGGCTAAGGGTTATGGGATCATATTTTCGGGGAATGTCCGAGCAAGATTGGATAGAGGCACTACCGAGGTTAAGGAGGCACCTTGATCGAGATGGAGAAATTGCCAGCATTTTAGAGTTTAGTTATGATGCCTTACGTGATGAAGATAAAAGTTTATTTCTTCATATAGCCTGCTTTTTCCATTATGAAAAAGTTGATATAGTAGAAGGCTATCTAGAAAAATGTTATTTGGATGTGAGACATGGGCTTCACGTCCTAGCTGAAAAATCTCTCATATCTATAGACTCGGGAAGGACAAATATGTCTAATTTGCTAATCCAACTGGGAAGAAAAATAATGCGAGAACAGTCTGATATTGAGCCTGGAAATCGTCAATTTTTGAATGATGCCATCGATGTTGGTGAAGGGCTCATTTATGATAAAGCCGTAAGTATTGAGATTGGTAATTTCATTGCAGTGCTCTTTACAGATTTGATATTGTTTAATAACTAACCATCTCTATTTATTTATGTTTCATTGGGTTCTTTTATAGGGTATTAGCAGTGTCATTGGAAGAGATCTTGATGAGAAGATAACATGTGCAAGTGAAAGAGCCTTTATAAGATTGTCTAATCTTCAATTCTTAAGAACTAAAAGAGATGGCGTTAATCTGCAAAGTATGAATTTCATATCCCCAAAACTAAGAGTACTAAGTTCCCCGATGTTCCACAGGACATGTTTTCCTTCAAGTTTTAATCCAACGTTTCAAGTCAAGCTAGAGATGCCATTTAGCAAGCTTGAGAAATTGTGGGGGGGAAACTAAAGTAAGTAATATTTTATTTTTGAAAAATAATAGGATATATAACCAATTTTTCTTATGTGTTTCATGCTAACTGAATCAACATGTTGGTGTTGTGTGCTTCCTTTATTTGTCATTACAGCCGCTCAATCTTAAGTGGATGGAGTTGAGTTATTCCAATTGTTTGAAAGAGCTTCCTGATTTCTCAACTGCCACTAATCTATATGAACTGGATCTCACACACAGTTCAAGTCTGGTGAAACTCTCTTCCTCTATTGGAAATGCAATTAATCTCCAAAATTTGAATCTCAGTCATTGCTCAGATCTGGTGGAGATCCCTTCATCTATTATCACTAATCTCAAATCTCTTGATTTCTATGGATACTCAAGTTTGGTGGAGGTTCCCTTCAATATCGAAGAAGTCATTGATTCTATTTACATTAATCTCAGTTATTGCTCAAGTATGGTGGAAGTCCCTTCCTCTACTGAAAATGCAATTAATCTCAAGGAACTGAATCTCAAAGATTGCTCAAGGCTGGTGGAAATCCCTTTCTCTATTGGGAATGCATTTTATCTCCAAAAACTGAATATGAGTTATTGTGCAAGTCTGGTGGAACTCCCTTCCTCTACTGGCAATACAGCTAATTTCGAAGAACAGGACCTCGATCATTGTCGGGTGGAACTCCCTTCATCTATGAGAAAACTTGGTGGATTGTCCGAACTGGAATTAAAGGAATGTTCAAAGTTAGAGGTTCTTCTGGCCAGCATCAACTTGGAATCTCTAGGAGAAGTCAATATCTCAGATTGGTCTTTGTTGAAAAATTATCCTGAGAATTCCACAGACGTTCAAGAGACTGATCCATGGATGGGGAGAATATCTGGTCTACGTAAACTTGTACAAAGCGGGATGGAGAAGCTTGAATCACTCCCACCGCTTCCGGATTCGCTATGGGCACTAGATGCAGAGAATGGTGAGTCCCTAGAGAGACTAGGTAGCTCCTTTAGGAACCCAGATATCCATCTCAGCTTCCTTAACTACTTCAAACTAAATCAAGAAGAGAAAGATCTCATCATCCAGACGCCGAGTAATGAATATGCGGTCTTTCCTGGTGGAGAAATGCCTCAGTGCTTCACTTACCGATCATCTGGGAGTTCATTAACTGTGAAGTTGAATCAAATGCCTATTGGCACATCAACCAAATTCAAGGCTTGCATCTTATGTGCTGGTGAGGACGAAAAGGGCCTTAGAGAATGGGAACGAGCATCTGTCTGTTGTAGCATCACCACGTCAGGAGGGATCGCCCTCAGTTCTTGTCTTAAAACAATAGAACAGTTTTTGCCGGGGAATCTGTACACATTCGAGTTTGAGGTTGAAACAGATGAGGTGACTTCCACTGAGCTTGTTTTTGAGTTCGAGGTTGGCTATGCGGATTTGATCAAAAAGGGCAAAACACTGGAGATAAAAGAATGTGGGATTATGCTGGTAAACATGATTGAGAGCTTCGGAAATGACAACAGTAGCGGAGCAATCAACGGAGCTAGAGAGTCAGCTGACCCCTACCAACTCTTATATTTTATTTAAGGGAAGTTTACTAGAATGACTCAAATTAGTTGTGTAATTACTAGAATGACTCATATTTTTTGAAAATTATTAGAATATTTTTCTGGTCGAAATTGCCCTTGAACATAGTTATAACAAAAAAAAATATTACCAAAATATCCTTATTATTTATCGACGGCAGATTTGTTTTTCAAAAAAATAAATCTGTCGAGTAATAAGTCTGTTTATAAAATCTGTGTAGAAAAATAAATCTACTGTTAGAGTGGTGTCAGACTTTCTTAAAAACGTCAGATTTGTTCACACGACAGAGTTAATTGTCTGATTTAAATGGAAAATAGATTTTAAAGAATATATATGTCGAATGATGTAGCAGACTTGTTATAAACGGTAGATTTATGTGGTCAACTTATTTTCTTATTGACCGATTTATTTTTTATGTTAGACTTACTTTTTTACGACAGATTTTTATATCTGATTTAAAATTGTTGGCAGGCTTTTTGTTTATGTGGTGACAGATTTTTTAATTTATGTTGTAACAGATTTATTGACGAAAATCTGGGTTTATGTAAACCAAACTTAATTAATTTAATATTCAATTTCAATCCGGTTTACATTAATTTCGAATCTGATTTATTTTTAGGTTAATTAAGATCAGAATTAGGTAAATTTTTGATAACTGTCATGATTTCTTTCATCCCTCTTTTCTTGAACGTCTGTTCATGGCTGGTGGAGCTAAACATATGTTCCCACATTTATAGTTTCTTGAACAATCTGTTGTCATCGGAAAAAAAGAACAATCTATTGTCAAAGCCACAAATAAATACTGTGAGGTTTTACAGGAATGAGTTTCTTACCATGCGATTAAAATTATCTTGCTCTTCTGGCAGTCCTCAACAGTGACAAAGTCAAAATCATAAATGGCATAACGACATTCTTCAGCAGAGAGGCGTTCAGCAAAGTCCTTATATGTAAGAATAGGTTCTTGAATTTGACATGTTCTTGAGTTTGTATCAGATACTGCTCTCTTTCAATTCATATTACATATCTATAAAGTTCAGAAGTACTAGTAGTAGTTATCACTATCGATGAACTGATTCACAATATCATGATCAAAGAGACAAGGAATGTGGACAGCAACCAGCTTACTCCTTTTTTAAAAAAATATCATTCTGAGAAAAAAAACATAACAGTGGAGGTGTTTCAAGCAAGAAACCGAACTAACCATGAAAAATCTTTGTAACCTATAAAAATTTGTCTGAAATCACAAAACATAGCTTTTTCAGAAGTAAAATGTTCAGTCAATGGCCAAATCTTCAAGCCTGCATGTTCCTCTTTTTGAGATGAGACTTGGCGACTCTAAGGCCTTTGCTGATCACGCTGTGCCTAGCAAGTGTTGTCTTCTTTAAATCAGGTTTGTAGTAGTTGTCCACTGTCTAAATAGATAAGACAACAAATGACGAATACTGAGAGACAAAGAGTGAAAAAAGAGGAGACATGAAAGAATATATCCCAGAGCCAAGCATAACAAATATATTTCATATAAGAGGTACTCCACAAAGGAGTCCTCTTCTTACGTGTTAGCTTTCTCATCACAGCTCCTAAAACAAAAACTACAATAAAAAAGTATCAATTCAATGCAACATTAGACAAGACTAACCAATATAGAGGATAACCTATAGGCTATAGGCAACCAAACATAACAACGCACAACAATCACTGATTGAAAGAAAAGAGTTATACCTGGTTGGCAACAGCTTTCGCCATCCTGGGGAACTCCTTATTGAGGACAAACTTGTTAACATAGAGCTTAAGCTCGTTTTGTTTATTTGTTTTGGTGGTTCCAAGTACCACACTAGTTCATACAACTTTTAATAAAACAGAGAGTAAATGTTAATTATCAAATACCATAAAATTTAACATCTGAAAGTCAAAGTTTAAATGAAACTGGGAATTAGGGTTCCAAAATTGCAACATGCAATCAATTAATCTATGATAACAACAACTCAAATAGCATAGATTAAAGATTCACAGATTAGAGTGACTTGTAGTTGAAGCCGAATGTGACCGAGGTGAAATCGATTTCGGGTTTGTCAAACAGGAAAGAGACGAAGGTGAGTTAACGTGGAGGATGGCGGAGACAAAGTCGAGTCACTAAGAGGTGACGGAAACAGAGCCGGTGAGAGAAAAGGGAGCGTCGAAGATGGAGTTGACGAGACAACGATGAGAGGTTTCGTCGACATCGGTGGAGAAACGCTACAAACCTAAATTGTTTTTTTTTTCTTTCTTATAATATTAAATATGTTAATTCTTAATTCTTATTAATGGTAAAATCGTAAATTTGCATGCCTCAAGAGTTACTCTAGTAATTTCAAAATTATATGAGTTAATCTAGTCATTTTATGACTAATTAGAGTCATTTTAAGTAATTTCTCTTTATTTAATGTATGCATTTAACTATAATATAGTACTACATTTGATTAGTTGGTTCATTTTTAGTGGCTTTGATGTCTTTGTTAGTTTCGAAGCCTCCAATACTATATCTATTGTTATGAATCTGAAACAAACCTTGAAGATTGAGCAATGTAATGTAAGCATCATAAGCTCCACGTCCACACTGTTATGATCGTAGATCGTAAGTCTCTCTAAACTCCAAATCCTCTGCTTTACTGAACGTATCAAACGAATAAAAAATTCATCATTCTTATATTCATTGCCAAAAATTCGAAAACTCACGCACTGACATTTCAAATCTCGCTAGCTCTCTTCCCTGGAGGAATTAACACATCTTTCTTTTGTCTGGATTTGGTTGCTAAAATGTCTGTCAACGGAAACAAGATGGGGAATATTCCCGCGTTAAAACGTTCACGTGTTTAAGATAAGAATATTCCGGCGATGCAATTTATCTTCTCATTTTATTATTAGAGATCAATACATTTCAAGCTCAACTGCTCAAATACAATATAAATATAATTTTAGGGTAGTGTCATGTGAACGCCATTGGGTTTGGTCCAAGTGCTTGGCAATGTGTATGCATATTCCACCGATTCAACTATTTACTTTTCGCACAAAGAATAATCTAACATGTCTGTACAGGAGGAAACGTCAACGATGACCCGGTCTAAATTCGGGTAGCACATGACATTTATATGCATATACAAATCCACTTGGGTTGATAGATAAATACTATTTGAAAACAAAAAGTAAACTACCTCATTATTAATTTGAAAAACAATTAAGTAAACGATCAACAGTTCCTTGTTGGTATATACAGAGAGTCTCTTTGTTCGTTAATTCTTCCACCTTATTTAGAAAGCTCTGAGATCTTGATTCTCTCTTCATCATACTAGTATGGATTCTTATTTTTCCCTTACCAATCCCAATCTTGTTGCTGCTGCAATAGGCTTCTTGGCGCTCTTGTATACACTATTTTTCTACAGAAAGTCCAGATCCCATCAAGAAAAAAAAACTATGGCTACGTCTTCTTTAACTCTTTTGGCTCCTCGCAATTGGAAATATCATGTTTTCCCAAGCTTCCATGGGGCAGATGTACGCACAAACTTTCTCAGCCACGTTCTCAAGGAGCTCAGAAACAAAGGAATCGACTCTTTCATTGACAATGATATAGAGAGGAGTAAGCTGATTGGTCCTGAGCTCGTAGAAGCTATTAGAGGATCTAGGATTGCGATTGTCTTGCTCTCGAGGAACTATGCTTCTTCGACATGGTGCTTGAACGAGCTGGTGGAGATCATGAAGGGCAGAGAAGAGTTTGGTCAAACAGTAGTGCCTCTTTTCTATGAAGTGGATCCAACTGATGTAAAGAAGCAAACTGGTGATTTTGGGAAAGTCTTGGGAAAAACTTGTAGAGGAAAAGAAAAGGAAGACATCCAAAGGTGGAAACGTGCTTTGACGGAAGTGGCCCAAATCGCAGGTTTCCATTCAGCAAACGGGTTCGTCCTCTTGATTCCCACTTACTCTTAATCTTTCTAACACATCAACGACCTCTATATATTTGTAGCTTTAAAACAACAACCTTAATGAAATTTTATAGTTTTTAGAAAAAATGTGTATGTAAGTACTAAAGTATGTAGTCATCGAAGAAGTGTTGATCATCCACAAGTATGTGCAATTTTTCATGACTATATAACATAACTATTGATCATCCACTTGTTCAGGGAGAATGAAGCAGAGCTGATTGAATATATTGCCACTGATGTTTCGAACAAGTTGAACCTTTCAGCACCATGCAGTGACTTTGACGGCTTAGTTGGGATGGAATCTCGTATGGCAGAAATGAGACAAGTGTTACAGCTAGATTCGGATGAGGTGAGAAAAATAGGGATCTTGGGTCCGCCTGGGATTGGTAAGACCACCATTGCTAGATCTTTATTCAACCGACACTCCCAGGATTTCCAACTAAGTGTCTTTATGGACAATATCAAAAGAAAGTTTGTGATAATGGCTTGTTCCGATGACTACAGTGTGAAGTTGGATTTTCAGAAGCAGTTTATGTCTCAACTAACCAACGAGACGGGTATCAAGATTCCACATTTGGGAGTTGCCAAAGACAGGTTGAAAGACAAGAAAGTTCTTGTCATCCTTGATGATGTGGATCAGTTAGTACAACTAGAAGCCATGGCAAAAGAAACTAGTTGGTTTGGTCCTGGGAGTCGGATTATCATCACAACACAAGATGAAAAGGTTTTAAAAGCGAGTGGGATCGACCATATCCACAGGGTGAATTTACCATCAGATGATGAGGCTCTTCAAATGTTTTGCATGTATGCTTTTGATCAGAAATACCCAAAGGATGGTTTCAAGAAGCTTGCTTGTGAAGTTAGGAATCTTGTAGGTGGACTTCCGTTGGGGTTGAGGGTTATGGGATCCTATTTTCGAGGAATGTCCGAGCAAGATTGGAGAGAAGCACTACCAAGGTTAAAGATTCACCTTGATCGAAATGGAGAAATTTCGAGCATTTTAAAGTTTAGTTATGATGCTTTAAATGATGAAGATAAAAGATTATTTCTTCATATAGCCTGCTTTTTCAGTGGTGAACCAGTTGAAATGGTGGAAAGATGTCTAGAAAAATGTTTTCAGGATGTGAGACAAGGACTTCGTGTCTTATCTGAAAAATCTCTCATATATAGCAAATCAGGATTGATAATGATGTCTACGTTACTATTCCAACTAGGAAGACAAATTGTGCAAAAAGAATCTATTAGCGAACCTGGAAAACGCCAGTTTTTGAATGATGCAATTGATATTGGTGAAGTACTTAGTGATGATAAAGCAGTAAGTTTTGAGATTGGTATTTTCAATGCTGTGCTCTCTAAAATGTGAGTTTATTTAATAACTAACCATCTTCTATTTATATTTTATTGGGTTGTTTTATAGGGTAATAGCAGTGTCATAGGAATAGATCTCGAGTGGAATAAGGACATAACATGGACAAGTGAAAGAGCCTTTGAAAGATTGTCTAATCTTCAATTCATAAGAATCCTCGGCAAAGGCGTTAACCCGCTAAGTATGAACTACATATCCCGAAAACTTAAAGTACTAATTTGGCCGATGTTCCCCATGCCATGTTTTCCTTCAAGATTTAATCCAGAGTTCCTAGTCAACCTATTCGTGCGGAATAGCAATCTTGAGAAACTGTGGGAAGAAAATAAAGTAAGTAATATTTTATTTTTGAAAATAAATGCCTAATTTAGGCTATCTATCCGATTTTCTTATGTGTTTAGTAGTAATTGTGTCAACGTGTTGTTATTGTGTGCTTCATTTATTTGTCATTACAGCCGCTCAAAAATATAAAGTGGATGGATTTGGCTCTTTCAAGAAGATTGAAGGAGCTTCCTGATCTCTCAACTGCCATTAATTTATATTATTTGGATCTCAGCTATTGCTCAAGCCTGGTGAAGCTCCCTTCCTCTATTGGGAATGCAACTAATCTTGAAAAATTGAGTCTCAACTATTGCTCAAGTCTGGTGAAGCTCCCTTCCTCTATTGGGAATGCAATTAATCTCAAAACATTGAGTCTCAAAGGTTGCTCAAGTATGGTGAAACTTCCTTCCTCTATTTGGAATATAGTTAATCTTGAAGAGTTGAATCTCGAAAATTGCTCGAATCTTGTGGAGCTCCCTAGCTTGTTGAGATCGGAAATAGAGAAATGCACCAAGTCAGATTGCTCGAGAGGTAGTGGAAAGATCATCGACCATCTCCCTTTTATAGCGGGCTTACTTCCCAACCCGCAATTCGAAAAGAATAACACCATTACGTATTATGAGAGTTCAACAAACATTGAAGAGCTTGATCCGTGGATAGGGAGAATACTTCGTCTACGTCGACTTGTACTAAGCGGAATGAGGAAGCTGGTATCACTCCCTCAGCTACCGGATTCGTTATTGGAACTAGATGCAGAAAATTGTGAGTCCCTAGAGAGACTACATTGCTCCTTTCCCAATCAAGATATTCGTCTCAACTTTGCAAACTGCTTTCAACTAAATCAAGAAGCAAGAGATCTCATCATCCAGACGCCAACTAATAAATATGCCGTGTTTCCCACTGAAAAAGTGCCTATATGCTTCAGTTACCGATCTTCTGGGAGCTCCTTGACTGTGAAGTTGAATCGATTGCCCGTTGGCAAATCAACCAAATTTAAGGCTTGCATTTTATGTTCTTATGATGAAGAAAATAACTTTGGACTTTGGGAAACCGCATCTGTCTTTTGTACCATCACGTTCGGAGGGAATGCTTCCATTGCTTGTAATAAAAGGGTAGAACGAGTTTTGCCGGGGAATCTGTGCACATTCGAGGTAGAGGTTGAAACAGAGGAGGTCACTTCCACCAAGCTTGTTTTTGATTTTGGGCTCCTCAATTTGGATTTCAAAACATGGAAGATAAAAGGATGCGGGATACTCCAACTCCTGGAGGGCCCTTTTGAAGATTTTGAACCTTCAGATATTGAGCTTGTTCGTGAAGATGATGGTGACGAGAGACTACCTCTTTTGTGATCCTGTCTCATTTTTGATTCCCTAATAAATATTTACTTCTACGTCCTTCAGTTTCTTGAATTGTAGCATATTTAGGGTACTTCTTGAGTATGTAATAAATAGCAAAGTCCCAACTAGTCAATCACGACAGAAATGTCTCATTCATATCAGATCACAAATCCTCAAGATGTTTTTTTTTTTTAAACTCCTCAAGATGTAGCCACTTCTGGAATTGGTCGATATAGAACACAAGAGAAGATTAAGCAATTCATTTTAGCAAATTTTTGAATTTCAACCTCATTATCACCATTCAATTGTATTCTCTCCCTTTTCGATAAACCATTGCAGTTAGTGAACATGCCATGAAGCAGCCTAATTTCACCACAGTTGACTTTACAATGTGTTCTTTGTAATCAAACATTTTTGTTGACCAACATTTACTAGATTTATAATGCTTTTAAATAGCCTGGAAGTTGAAGTTTCAGTCTCTTGTTTTTTATGACAGTAGGAGCTGCTGGTGACGCAAACGGTCGTCTCACATCTTGTCAAATTTAAAGCCTTTGGAGGAAAGAAAAAAGCATAGCCCATTATTTGTGATCTGAATTTAGTATTTTTGATTAGCTTCGTAATGATTCAGTGGATTCATCAGGGAATTTACCGAAATATCTCACATATATTGATGTATCCCTCTTTCAAGAAGAGATTATAGACAAGTTTGTGTTGGTTGATTCGCCGTTCTTGCATTTTCCATCAGCGTCTTTTTTGAGGAAAAAAACTTTTCACCATATCTTATTTCTATAAAAAGGAATCTGGACTCGTTACCAAACATTTTTTTCAGCCAATCCATCGGTTTGATATTTTGTGTAGCTATTTATACAGAGCCAGAAGATACGATCAAAATTTAGCGATTTTCTTTGGTGAGGATTGGATTTCAACGTCACAAAAAATGACTAAATCTTAGCTGTTTCATTTTGTCGTGAATGTTTCTTCGCTGTCATCTTTTGACTTTTATGGAAGATCTATTTGAGTTAATTTTCTTTGCATTTAAAGTTTGTGTTGTTTATCAAAGAGGATAAAAATTTTCCACAACTGGTTGTATTAAAAAAAATTGAATAAATGAAATTAAGTGAGGAAAAAGTTAATAGCTGTATAGTGAAATAAATTTCAAAATACAGCGAAAATAATCGACACATGTACTGTAGAAACATCAATTCCATAACTCTTGTATTTTCCACGAATCTTTTTGATGGAACTTGAAAGATGAGTCTGGTTATTGTATATAATTGCATTTGTTGAGCATTAGCATTCCACAATTTCCATCATAACTTTTACTTTCCATTTTCTCATCTTAGCTTTTGCGTCTTCAAAACTACTCATGAACACTTGCAAAATGCAACATAAACTAACATTATGAATAAAAATAATATCGATGAGAAACATCCCACATCGAAAATATAAGAATTAATCTACCACTATATAAAGGGTTATGGTCAATCTACTAATAGCCAATTGGTTTTAAGTTGGAAGCCTATAATAAATCCGAATTTAACATGGTATCAGAGCGATAAGATCCTTTAACCTAATTTACTACAGCTACTACTATACCGATGTTCCCACATTGTCCACGCTTCAAACCTAGATGTCTGAGCGTGAGGAAGGGTATTGATGAGAAACATCCCACATCGGAAATATAAGAATTAATCTATTACTATATAAAGGGTTATGGTCAATCCACTAATAGCCAAAGTTTTAAGTTGGAAGCCCGTAATAAACCCGAATCTAACAAATAAAAATCACATAACGTTTCTTCAAATAAAAAAGCTTGAGTGTGTCTCAAACCCTTTATGCCCAGTTGCCCACTGAAACCTCACTCTTCTTTTTGCACAAAATTCTAATTAATACAAACTTGGTGAAGGATGGTGCATCTGATCATGATAAACGGTCGATTTTAAAATAAAAAGGGATAGAATTCGCCATGCAATTGTTCTCGTTTAATCATGTGCCAGATATTTGTCGGCCATAAATTTCGCGTGGAAATTGAACTTGCAGTCGACATGACAAGAGATATGCTCTATACTTATGGTTATGCATACATCATGAGACTGTAAGACAGACCGATTTATACAACAAACATGTCTTAACTGGAATAGCACGGACAAAAAGTTATATATGAAATTCAGAAAATAACAAAGATTTCGAAGTCGTGGTCTTATTATTACACTATGAATCTTTATATATACCTCTGATTGTAATAGGGAGAATATAGATAAATGGTGATAAAATAATCACTATTACAAGAATTCACTCCAAAAAGAATCAATATTCAAGAATTTTGGCAGGCCTGCATGTTAGGTAGATCCACTGACTTTGTTGGCCAACAAAATATCGCGTGGAAAAGTGATAATGTTTCCACGAAGCTAGCTTTCTTTCCTTTTCAGTCAATGGGATCAACAGTTCCGTTTTGGTATATACAAAGAGTCTCTTTGTTTGGTAATCTTCCTCCTCACTAGAAATCTCTACGATCTTGATACTCTCTTCTTCATACTAATGGATTATTATTTTTCCTTTACCAATCTTGTTGCTGCTGCAATCTGCTTCTTGGTGCTTTTGGGTACAATTTTTTTCTATATGAAATCAAGATCCCATCAAAGAAACCAAACAGCTGCTTCGTCTTTAACTCTTTTGGCTCCTCCGTCTTCTTTGCCACACAACTCGAAGCACCATGTCTTCCCGAGCTTCCACGGGGCAGATGTACGCAAAACCTTCCTTAGCCACGTTCTCAAGGAGTTCAGGAGCAAAGGAATCGACCTATTCATTGACAAAGATATAGAGAGAAGTAAGTCAATCGGTCCTGCCCTTATAGAAGCTATTAGAGGATCGAGGATTGCTATTGTCTTGCTCTCGGAGAACTATGCTTCGTCTACATGGTGCTTGAACGAGCTGGTGGAGATCATCAAGTGCAGACAAGAGTTTGGTCAAACAGTTATGCCCATTTTCTATCAAGTGAATCCAACTGATATAAAGAAGCAGAAGGGATATTTTGGGAAGGTCTTCAGAAAAACTTGTAAAGGAAAAAGAAAGGAGGAGATCCAAAGATGGAAACATGCTTTAACCCAAGTGGCTCAAATCGAAGGTTACCATTCAAAAAACTGGTTCGTTTTCTTGGATTCCCACTAGCTGTTAATTTTTCTAGTACATGAACCTCTATATGTTTGTAGCTTTTAAACAACAACCATCTTGAATAAGTACTGCCTTCTTTTTATATTCTTCAGTATGTACGATTCTTTTCCTGAATATAACAGGACTAATGATCATCCCCTTGTCCAGGGAAACTGAAGCAGAAATGATTGACGATATTGCCACTGATGTTTCAAACAAGTTGAACAATTCTGCACCGTCAAGTGACTTCGACGGCTTAGTTGGGATAGAATCTCATATGACAAAAATGGGACCATTGTTACAACTAGATTCGGACGAGGTGAGAAAAATAGGGATATTGGGCCCACCTGGGATTGGTAAGACCACCATCGCTAGATGTCTATTCAACCAACACTCGCGAGATTTTCAATTGAGTGTCTTTATGGATAATATCAAAAGAAAGTATGTGAGACTAGCTTGTTCCGATGACTACAATGTGAAGTTGGATTTGCAGAAGCAGTTTATGTCTCAGCTAACCAATGAACCGTGTATCAGGATTCCACATTTGGGAGTTGCCAAAGACAGGTTGAAAGACAAGAAAGTTCTTGTCGTCCTTGATGATGTGGATCATTTAGTACAACTGGAAGCCATGGCGAATGAAACTAGTTGGTTTGGTCCGGGAAGTCGAATTATCATCACAACACAAGATCAAAAGGTTTTAAACGCAAGTGGGATCGACCATATATACAGGGTGGATTTACCATCATATGATGAGGCTCTTCAGATATTCTGCATGTATGCTTTTGGGCATAACTACCCCAAGGATGGTTTTGAGACGCTTGCTTGTCAAGTTAGAAATCTTGTAGGTAGACTTCCGTTGGGGCTAAGGGTTATGGGCTCCTATTTTCGGGGAATGTCTGAGCAAAATTGGACAGAAGCCCTGCCAAGGTTAAGGTCTCACCTTGACAGAGATGGAGAAATTGCTAACATTTTAAAGTTTAGTTATGATGCTTTGTGTAGTGAAGATAAAAGTTTATTTCTTCATGTAGCATGCCTTTTCGATTATGATGAAGTTGATACAGTGGAAGCTTGTCTAGCAAGTTGTTTTTTGAATGTGAAACAAGGGCTTCGTGTCTTAGCTGAAAAATCTCTTATATCTATCGAATCAAGATGGATAAAGATGTCTGAGTTGCTAGTCCAACTAGGAAGAAAAATTGTGCGAGAACAATATGTTAGCGAGCCTTGGAAACGCCAGTTTTTGAATGAAGCAATTGATATTGGTGAAGTACTTAGTGATGATAAAGCAGTAAGTTTTGAGACTGGTAATTACATTACAACACTCTCCACAAATTTGAGATTATATAATAACCAACAATCTCTATTTATTGGGTCGTTTTACAGGATAGCAGAAGTGTCATAGGAATCAATCTTAATGAGGAAATAACATCATGTACAAGTGAAAGAGCCTTTGAAAGATTGTCTAATCTTCAATTCTTAAGAATCCGAAGCTATCGCACTAATCTGCGTAGTATAGACTACGTATCCCGAAAACTTAAATTACTAATTTGGCCGATGTTCCCTTCTTTTTTTTTTGAACATACTTAAATTCATTGAAAGCGGTTAGATGGGATCATTAAACTCCCCAACTACTATCGTGTTTGTTACACTCAATGCCATTTTGGCTAAGTTGTCTGCAAGGGAGTTCCTCTCACGAGGAATCCAAGCAAAGCTTACATTTTCAAAGTTAGCTACCAAAGATAAAATGTCAGAGATGACTCCATATAGCTCCAAGACAGCTTTCCCAGAGTTGAGAGCTTTGATTAGTTGTACAGAATCAGATTCAAATCTGACTGTTCTAATTTCCAGTGCTGAGCAGCTACTAACCGCTTTCCGCATCGCCATTCCTTCCGCCAGGAGGGGAGAATGAAGAAAGGAAGAAACCTCCCGGTGTTGTTGAATTCCCTCTGCAGTGAATATAGCCCATCCCAGTCCCGCCTTTTCCGTTTGTATATCCCACGCTGCATCTGTATATTCCAGTGCTGAGCAGCTACCACGGCCGATGTTCCCAATGACATGTTTTCCTTATAGTTTTAACCCAAATTTCCTAGTCAAACTAGAGATGCCATTTAGTAAGCTTGAGAAATTGTGGGAAGAAAATAAAGTAAGCAATATTTTATTTTTGAAAAATAACTGCCCAAGTTAGGCTATAAAACCAATTTTTCTTATGTGTTTAATACTAATTTAACATATCATTTTTGTGTGTTTCCTTTATTGGTCATTACAGCCGCTCAGCAATCTCAAGTGGATGGATTTGACAAATTCAAGCAATTTGAAAGAGCTTCCTAATCTCTCAACGGCCACTAATCTCCAAGAATTGGATCTCAGCTATTGTTCAAGGCTGGAAGAGCTTCCTGATCTCTCAACTGCCACTAATCTCCAAAAATTGGAACTCAGACATTGCTCAAGTCTGGTTGAGCTCCCTTACTCTATTGGGAATGCAGTTAATCTCAGAGAATTGGATCTCAATAATTGCTCAAGTCTGGTGAAGCTCCCTTCCTCTATTGGGAATGCAGTTAATCTCAAAGAAATGAATCTCAGTCATTGCTCAAATCTGGTGGAGATCCCTTCTTCTATTGGGAATGCAGTTAATCTCAGAGAATTGGATCTCAATAATTGCTCAAGTCTGGTGAAGCTCCCTTCCTCTATTGGGAATGCAGTTAATCTCAAAGAAATGAATCTCAGTCATTGTTCAAGTCTGGTGGAGCTCCCTTCATCTATGAGAAACCTTGGTAGATTGTCGGAATTGAAATTAAAGGAATGCTCGAAGTTAGAGGTTGTTCTGACCAACATCAACTTGGAATCTCTGAAAGAACTCAATCTCTCAGGTTGCTCATTGTTAAAGATTTATCATGAGAGTTCCACGGACATTCAGGAGCTTGATCCATGGCTTTGGAGAAAATCTTGTCTACAGTTTCTTGCACTAAGAGGAATGAAGAAGCTGGTATCGCTCCTACCGCTTCCGGATTCGCTATTGGAACTCGATGCAGAAGATTGCGAGTCCCTGGAGAGACTAGATTGCTTGTTTCCCAATCCAAATATTCGTCTCAATTTCCTTAACTGCTTCAAACTGAATCAAGAAGCAAGAGATCTCATCATCCGGACGCCAACTAATCAATATGCGGTCTTTCCCGCTGGAGAAGTGCCTATGTGCTTCACTTACCGATCTTATGGGAGTTCTGTAACTGTGAATTTGAATCAAAATCCTCTTGGGACATCAACCAAATTCAAGGCTTGTTTCATTTGTGCTGTTGAGGACGAAGAGGACTTTCAAAATTCGGAATCTGTCTTTTGTAGCATCACTTCCGGAGGGATTGCTCTCACTGCTTTTTTCAAAATATTACATAGATTTTCGCCGGGGCATCTGTACACATTCGATGTTGAGGTTGAAACAGAGGAGGTCACTTCCACCGAGCTTGTTTTTGAGTTCGACCTTGGCTATTCAGATACGAACGTAAAGATAAAAGAATGCGGGATATTCCAACTTCTGGAGGTCCCTCTATTGAGCTTCAGAGATGGCGATGAGGATTAGGAGTCTTTAGACATTGAGAAGAGACTATTTACTTTGTGATTACTTCTCATATTTGAGTCACATATAAGAAATGAAATTCAAGTAGGATATGTTGCTTATCTATAAATTACAAATGGGTCTCTCACTACGTTCGATATTGCGAATATGATGGTGGAAATTTACATCCCACCTTAAACATACATATAAAACTAGCAATTACTTTGTAATAAAAAAAACTTAGGGTCTGACTGGTTACTATTCTGGAAACAAGAGGAACGAATAGAAAAAGAACGTAGAGGAATAGAATTGCAGGAATGAAAATGAATGGTTGTTCCATCCCATATTTAACAAGGAATTAATTTGTTCTTTATTTCTCTACAAAAAAAAAGGAATGGTAGGGAATGAGAAAGAAAAATTATTCCTTATGAATGGTGATTTCTTAAAGGAATGTTAGGGAATGCATTTGTTCCTCGTCATTCCTTGGTCACCATTCATACCTTTAGATTTTTTGCTAAAGTAGCTAATTAGATTCAAAGACTAGGCTCTAGAGTTCGTGTTAACAACGATTTATAAGGAAATAGAAACCTAAATGAATTTTCATTGACAGGCTTTGTTGCTTGCCTCCTAAGAAATAAGAACCCAGAGTTGAGATGCTTCTGTTCAACTAAGTCGATCTTTTAGGTCAGGTTGTTGACCATTAAGCGCAGCTTGTCTCCCTGAAAATCCCCAAACATGGTAACAATTTAACATTGTCATCCATACCTTAAAACTTCTTGAGGGATTTAAAATCAGATATTTTACCGGTTAAGTTTGTATTGGAATGACCAACGTTTAACCGTGAATGAGTTAACACTCCTTCACCACTCATCTCCTTTTGAGAGACAAAACAATTCTAGTAAGCAAACTAGCTTTTGCAAAGCATAAAATGATGTTACTGAACTACGCACCGCAGGTGAAGTAAGGAGAGGGAAAGGTCCAAAGTGACTGCGAATGGAAGGTTCCAACGCGTCTGTGTTGATCATTGCCGGTGCATTAGAAGTGGAAGCAAAATGATTGGTGTGATTAAACAGAGAATCATTGGTTGCTTCTGGAGGAACCACAGGTAGGAGCTGAGAGAGTTGCAATGGGTGTAATGTAGTTCCAGGTAAGCACAGAGGATGTAAGTTTACCCCATTCCTCATTGTCAACATCTGCAAAGATCAGAAACAAAAAACGAATATTATTATTTCATCGTCTGACAGAGAATAGGCTAAAAATTCTTAAGAACAGCCAAACTTAGTGAATAGTGTGACCTGAACTTGGAGCTGAAGCTGTTTCAGATACTCTATGGCTTCATCAAGCATTGAAGCCTTATCCGTCTTCCCGCAAATGTCATTACATTGAATAATATATTTCAGAGACAATAAGAAACAAAAGAGAGAAAAATGATTCATGTGAATGAATATGTATCTTACCTTATTTGAATTAGGGATGAGACTTTGTAAAGCTTTCATCTTTTCATTGATCCTACTTCTTCTTTTCTGTCAGAACATAGTCACATAAGTCTCAAGTAAGCGTATTGTATGAAACAAAAAAAGACAAGAAAAACAAAACCTTTTCAGACAAGTTATGAACTTCAGCAGCTCTGCATCTCTTTGATGAGGTACGAGACTTGCAGAGAAGTTCATCGTCAAACACAACTTCTACTCCTTCCTGTTTTGAATTCATTCAAATTAACAAACTTTCATTACAATCCACACAAAGTTTTTTTTTTTGCTAAATTTTGAAATCCACACAAAGTTAAGATCCGTTAGAGAGAACCACTGTTGAAGATTTTGTCGGAAAACAGACAAAGATGGAAACTTTTAGAAAATGCAGAGACAGAGATAAGAGAGAGGAGTTTCAAAGCACCTCGCTTTCACAGTCATACTCGTCGGTCTCGTTCCCGCTAGCTCCAACTGCCGAAGACGAAACACGAGTCCCTGAGCTGTTTCCTTGCGCAATGTTATTATTACCACCACCAACCCTGGAGAAACCATAACACGCGGTGGCGGAGCTTGATCCAACGCCGGAGCCGACTAAAACCTTCGACGTTTGGGGAGAAACGAAACGTCTCGGGTTTTCTGCATGTGGGTCACCGTGAACCACCGTAGTCATCGTCGCCGGAGAATAGTAGGAAGGTAAAGGAGAAGAACGGTCGAAAATATGCCGGAGAAACAGAGAAATCTCGTCGGAAGAAGACGGTGGATTATGATGATTACTATTATTACTACTACGAGTATCGTAAATCGATGTAGTTGAAGAAGAAGAAGATGAAATCAATTTCTTATCAGCCATTACTCTCTCTTCTCTCCTTTGTTATGGCAAGTAAGAAAAAAAAAAAACAGAGTTTTTGATTTTATGGGGAAGTGGAGAGAGAAGAGAGTTATTGTCACGCGCCAGGTTGGAGACAGAGGTTAAAATGATTGGACTGTCATATAGTAAAACGTGACGGTAGCTGTAACATTAACATAAGCAATGAGCTTATGTCAGCTCACGGTATGTAAATAAAAAAGGGTTTCCTCGTCGCACGTGAGACACACTACTAAACTAGTACTAGCAGTTTTTTTTTTTTAACGTCTAATTAATTATGCTATTACAACGATGAAAAATATTACATAGACGATTCTACAGTCGACAATTCTACCATCATATGAGAATGCACGTCTGACTGCATCGCTCCGAGCCGCCCTATGAGATCCATGTTCGATGATACGTCCTTGCATCATGCTGAAGATCTCTTGTAACCATTTTTCTCTATGATCTACATAATTTGCGTTTTCTGGAGTTTAAACCCCAGATCTCTTGATGTAAAAGCATTAATGAACCCTTAATCAAACCACTGAATTAAGGGGACTTCCACACTAGTACTAGCAGTTAATTTATGATTTGTTTTCCTTTCATTTATGTTTTTTTTTTCTTTGGTAACAAATTATACAACCTTTTATATGGTTTATCATAGTCCAATATTTAAAATAGAAATCTGTTAAGATGCATATGTATATTCTTCTTCTTGATATGGATGGAACACAATAGAAATGAAGATTAATTTAGTTTATTAAAAACAAATGAATTATATTTTATTGGAGACACTTTGAACAATTTCGTTAGTTTATAGAAAACGAAGTTATACGTTTTCCGTTGTTTGACAAAAACATTATCCACTTTTAGTAATTTGAACGACAATTCCAATTCTTACTTGCTAGGAATTCAAAAGGAATTAGCATTCAAAACATGTGTGTTTATTGTATAATATGAAATATTATTTATTTTCAAAAATTATAATCTTACTCATATGTAATATTTACAAGAAATACCACTCAATTTATATTTATATAAGATTTTCTTTAAAAATATAGTCATTCAAATTTTAATCAACATAACTAGAAAATTAGAAATAGTCTTTAGAAATTTAAGTTTATAAATTTTATTTTACAGTACAGATCTTTAGTAATATTACCCTTACTTAATAAAAAAAGAATGGTTAGTTAACTAAAAATAGTTTCGAACGCAGCATCTCAAGAAAAAAAAATATCGCACAAAACCATTAGAAACTATTATGTAATATTAATAATACACAAAAGGTTTACAAAACTATTTCCCGACTAATCTTCGTATAATTACCAAATAACTGATTCGGTGCTAGGTTAGGGCCAAGCGTACGTGTCCGTACGCCTAGGTTAACCAAAAAGTTTAATACTATTTTTAAAACCGAATATACAATTCTGTCTATAGTTGCCTTAGAAGTTGCACACCAAAATAGACAATGAACACCTTTTATTATTCAGAAGAAAAAAATAAACATCTAAGTGTATCTGTTTGTTAATATGTAAATATTAGTAAGATAAACAATCCTCTAATTTGTTCGTATTACTCATCCAATAGCAGCTTATAACAGTTTTATTCAAGTTATCTAGTAACTTGTACTACTAAAATTTCACCATTTGATACTCTTACTCCTCTATATAGTTTTTCTCTGCGCTGAAAACATCACTCGTACTTGTTCCATTGATGAACGCGCGCTAACTTCATCATTTGTTTCACTGCAACATTCAACTCAAGTACATTTATCCTCGTATTTACAATTTCTGAACCACAGAAAAAGCAAACGGGAGACAATTACTGAAAGCCTGCAGCAATTTTTCATCGTCCGCTTTTCAATTATTTTATCAGGGTCCTTTTGTTCTTCTGTTTTTTTTTTTTAATATTTAAGTAATCAGAGTGACATGGTAGACAGGTAGAGTCTGGTTAAGTGATTGTAATTTTATATGGAAAACATACACAAGTGCAACATAAAGATAGCTAATGGTGGTTTGGCTTTAAACGGATACTATAGAAAGGGAAATTTAAACTATTTTGCTTATGTTAAAACTTAAAACCTGGAACAACTAAATCACATCTGTTTTTCATCTTCAATAAACAAATTAACGGGACAAAGCCTCCATAAACAAAAAATGTTACAAAAAGTTGAAATCACCTTCAGATTACTTTAACGAGACTGCTGGTTTAGTTTATTAAGGATGTTTTTTTTTCGTTTTACTATATTTGAATTCAGGTAACGCTTGTTAAATTTTCCAAATAGAATGCATATCTCAACTGATAATTGAAGTTATCTTATTAAAATTCAAAATGTAAGCATATGATAGATATGAGAAAGACAAGATTTACACGGCTTCTATAATTTTCAAAGATGTCAATGAAAGGATGGCTGAGATCTTCAATAGCTTTTTCAAAATCAGCATGATGCACTTTTATAATTTTGTCTGGATTCTAACAAGATAGTTGAATGTTTTCTCTTCTCTTTTTGGGGTGGTTTGATGGAATTTCAAGTGAGTCTCGGTATGGTAAAAGACTCATACCTCGTTGTCTTGTCTCCTTTGAAAGTCAGTAAACAAAACAAAATTTTAAAAAATGTGATCCTAAACATCCTTTTCACCTTTTATCCAGGCTCTGTCTTTTCTTATATTGATTATATCCATGCAGCATATCAAATAACCACCTAATTAAGACGTATGATACAGGATACGTAGTTCAAAGTCACGCTACTAGAGTGAGATTATGTTTTTCATCTTAAAAAGTTACTTATCAGAGTCTTCGGAAAATTATATACAATCAGCCACTGCAAAATTTTATCGATCATTTTGGTTTGTGTCCTACAGCCTCTTAAGCGAATGCCACCACCTAATGCGTATCTTTAAGCTTCTGATTTTCACTATTAATCTTCATTTTGCTGATTTATTGATTACTTTAAGGCTCCGAATGGAGAAAGCGGATTTGCGGATCTAGCGGATCGAGCGGAACAAGAGTAGATCAAGCGTTTCGAGTGGTACAAGTGTGGATCGAGCGGATTTTGCGGTTCAAAACATATATTTAAATGGTGAATGCGGATAAAAAGTGATCTATATTACTGTACAAGTTTATATTGATATATATAAAATGTTATATTATTAATTATTTTTTCATAGTTAAAATTATTATATTAATTTATAGACGTAATACATTAAAATTTCTATACATATTATTATTATTATTTATATAAGTATTATTATAACTTGTATTAAACTAAAAATTCATTTATTATTTACTCATATTATTTAGTTTTTATGTACTACATATTTAAATAAAAATACTAATATTTTAAGATTCTATATAAATAAGCTAACGAAAAAATAAACATATTACATTTTAAATAAAATTGTTAATAAAATAATAAAAAGTTTGATAAAACATTAAATAAATAGAAGTAACATACATATAAAAGTGTGTTTCTTTTTGTTTAAGTAGTTCATTATATTTCTATAAAATAAATCAAACTAAAATATAAAACAGTATAAACATACTTGGAACACTCCATATTGTTGACATATCTACTGTAGATAGCAGTTCTTTAGTTTTTGTTCATAATATAGAACCACTAGTGATTCTTTATTAATTTATTATTTTAAAAGCAGTCTAATTTTAACTAGAAAAAAAATAGTGAATCGAGAAGAGAAGGTGGTGCATCCGTTTGGGGTGGGTGATCCACTTTTTATATGCTCTCCATTCCTATTCCTAGCCTAATGGGATACTTTTTTTGTTCACTTACTTTAAAGGGATACTTAAAAACATAACATGATCGATATATATATATCCTGCGAGAGGGACCCCGAGATTGTTAGGGTCTCTTACATAAATTCATCATCACACGTAAAAATTCAAATGAGACCCCGAGACAACTCCCCACTTGGAACCTTTTTTTTTTATTTTTAAAAAGGCTAGTTGTATATTTTGAAAAGGAATTTACAGTAAGACCATCTCTAATGTATTTTGATATTTTCACCTCTAAAATAGGGGAACTCTATAATAGAGGTGAGATATGCTCAAATGTATTCTCCTAAAATAGTAATTTCTAAAATATAGAGTAAAAGATAGATGAATGCTATTTCTTTCTCTATAAATAGAGGAAAAAATAGAAATCTTTATTATAGAGGAAAAAATAGAGGTGGGTTGGAGCATTTTCACCTCTATAATAGCATTTAGCAATGAGTCGGAGATGCTCTGGTTTCAACTTCTGTAAAAAGTGTAGTATATCCTCACTACATGACCTCTTTCCAATAAAAAAAAAGTATCCTCACTCCGTAAGTTAGAGTCGCTAATGACTAAAGTCTGATAGTACCAAACAACGCAATCATTCATAGAACGTAAGCTGATATTATTATTAAGGCAGTACGCGAGGCCTTTTTAAGCGTCGTTCATTTTGCAATCATATTGTTAACAACTTAACATTAAATAGTGATAAAAAGTTATCAGCCCAGTCAAATTAAATATATTAAATTGTGTCCAGGTAAATTGATCATTTTTTATATTTTTGGTCAAGATGATATAATTTCAGTTTGAAGATTTTCCACCAAAGTAAAGATTGGACGATTAAGTCGACAAAAAAAAAAAGATTGGACGGTTGGGTAAGCAAGTGGATTGAGGGAGCCTAGAGATGCGCAAAAACTAAACTTAATTTCACAAAACCTTGCATGATCTGACGGTGGGGGTTTCACGAGAGAAGGTGGTGGAAGGTGCTGAGAATCTGGTGTGAGTGACATCGTCCTTTTAAAGGTATTCCCAAGATGAATATAAAGTAGATGTGTCGTAGTTTCATACTTTCATTGGCATATAAGTACAAGATTGAAGTAGGATTGGACTTTCGTTGTGTACTTCGTTAATACGTACTCTAAAGTCTTTAACTTCTTACAACAATCCAATCACTTTGACTCTCTATGTTACGCGTGAATATTGGCGCGTTAATCACACACGTAGAGGCAGTCGAAAGAATCATGGTTGTCAGAAGAATCTTGTTAAAAGATATGAAAGTGTAAAACTGACTCAAGTATTCATAGTTAAAGTTTTTTGGGTGTTATATTTTCTATATATAATCTTAAGTTGGACGAACACAATAGATACATAATTTACCGTTTAGTTTATAGAATTTTGATTAAATCTGTTGTACATGTCTGACTAAATGTTTAAGGCGCCAAGCGTTGATTCACAGTTTCGCGTTGATTCACCGTCCGTTTAGCGCATAGAGCTTTTTGGAACACTGATTATAATGGTCAATCCGAAGGTTTTATACAATTATTTATGAAGTATTATTAGTTTATATATTTTGATTGATTTTGAAATTCATATAGTATTTACAAATTCAAGTAAAATATATAGATTTTCAAACTTTCTCGGATTAGATTTATAAATCTTGAGGTTTTCAGATTTGAGTCTTTGTATTTTTAACAAAGAAATCTATATAAATCTATTCAAATTCATTATAAAATCAAATCTATTAATAAATTTGTATGATTGAATAACACTTGATTTGAAATTGAATTTATAAATCATAAAACCAATAACACTTGATTTCAATACGAATTTAAAAATCATATAACCAATAATACTAGATTTAGTTTAGATTTTCGAATCCATAAAAATGCACCCACCAATGACCTCCACTAATATTACACTGTCAAACCTATTGTAGGCCGAGGCCAATACCACTAATATTACACTGTCAAACCTATTGTAGGCCAAGCCATTACATTGGCCTGCTTCCCTATCAGATATATTCCCGTGGAAATTAACAAACAATAGGTGTTTAAGCCTTAGCTCATCATTTGATTGATATATAAGGCCCATAGCGAATAGTCCCATTCTTTTTAAGGCCTTAGCTAATAAGCCATTTTGTGCAAACCATTTTGTCTTTCTCATAGTTTTTTACCGGAAAAATGATTTATTCATGTCTACTAACGAGACGAAAAAATACATACTCAAACTATATTAACGTGTTAAAACAATTCTAAACTAAATAAGAATTTGAATTGCATATCTAAACTCATAATACATATCTAAAGCATGCCTATAGCCGGTCATATGATGACTTGGACTACTTTTTTATTTTAGATTTTTGTAGTTTAGTCCATGTAATTCTACTTTTTGTTAATATATCTTAAATAACTTAAATAATCAAATTTATTGAATTTCTATTTTTAATTTGAAAAGTACAATTTTATTTTTACCAGATTTTAATTAAATTTAAATGCTAAATTTAATTATTTAGCAGAAATTTAGATAGTTATCATATACAAAATATTAATTAATTTAGTAAGTATGTTATCTACCTTACTAAAAGATGAGCATTAATTATAAATAATCTTACTCATATGTAATATTTACAAGAAATACCACTCAATTTATATTTATATAAGATTTTCTTTAAAAATAGTCATTCAAATTTTAATAACCATAACTAAAAATAGTCTTTAGAAATTTAAGTTTAAAAGTTTTATCTTACAGTAGAGATCTTTAATAATATTACCCTCACTTAATAAAAAAAAAGAATGGTTAGTTAACCAAAAATAGTTTCGAACGCAGCATCTCAAGAAAAAAAACATCGCACAAAACCACTAGACCATATTACATTATTTTTATTCTTACAAAACTAGTATGTAATATTAATAATACACAAAAAGTTTACAAAACTATTCCCCGACTAATCCTCGTATAGTTACCAAATAATTGATTCAGTGCTAGGTTAGGGCCAAGCGCACGTGTTACGCCTAGCGTAATTAATATTGGTTTTGATAACTACAAAAAATTACAAATTTTAATTGTATTTATATTATATATATCACACAAACATATAATAACATTTGCAACTAAAATAACCTAAGAAAATATAGAAAATTATTTTATAAACTTTAGTGAGATTAAATTAGGCTTTAAATTATGATATTGTTTTTATGTTGTTTTCTATTGATTAAATTTTGTTTGTATCAAATATTTTAATATGAAATAATAATAATACATTTATATTATTAAATCTATTTATTTGATAAAAAATATTTTTATTTTATATATCACCATATATTAAAATTTATTTCCAATTTTAAAATTATAAATAAGGCCAAGTTGATGATTTTAATTATTTGAGGTACTTTACAAACAAATAAAATGATAAAGACTAAAATTTAATAATTTTAAAAAATAAATCAATATATTTTAGAATGGACTGACACATGTCAGTTACGAGACATGTTTTAGCTATTGATTATGAGTTTATGTATGCAATTCAAATTCTTATTTAGTTTAGGAATGTTTTGGCAAAATAATATAGTGTGAGTATGTATTTTTCTCGCCTTCCTAGTTCATGAATAAACCGTTTTTCCGTTTTTCACCTGTCATTTCAATTTTTTTTAAGATTTGGTTATGTTATCTTTCAAGATTGGTTTGCTGTTATATGATTTGTTTTTAACATCCCCTATATATTAATCCTGGAGATTTACAACATGTTTTCGTAGCCACGTGTCATCACGAGAATGATTCTTAGAATTGTTAGAAAAATAAGTTGGTCCATATAAACATATACTATCGTAAAGGTGGGCATTCGGATACACGTTCGTGTTCGTATCGGGTATTTCAATATAAAGGTATAGAACCCGTTCGGGTATTTCTACAATTCGAGTCGGGTTCAGGTATTTGATGTTCGGGTTCAGATATTTAAATTTGAAGAAAAATTAATAAATTATTCACTGTTTAAGTTTTTTATATTTAAAAAATATTTTAACTTAACAAGCTTTCTAATTTTTAAAATATTAAACTATTAATAGGTTTGGAGATAAAATTTTAAAAATAGAAAAACACTAATTTAGTTGTTGTTTTAAAAATTTAGATGCAACTTTTTTTAATGCAAAAAACAAGAGCTTGATATGTATTTTAAGTGAGTTGCAAATGATTTTGTCCATAATTATATGTATATTATCTAATTTTGAGCAATAAGCATCATTAATATAAATATTTTAAATAAAATAAGAGAGGCAAACTAGAAATATAGGGTTAAGTATACTTATGTTTGGTTATCTTCGAATATTCATTCGGGTTCGGATATTACCCGTTTAGATTCAGATATTACCTGAACTGGTGAAATAAGTAATTTGTTTTGTTGTTTTAGAATTAGATGTTTTTTAGACTGAGCTGGTGAATATATATTATACAAACATTTATATTTCGATTATGCACTTATATTCTATAACAACTTGATATATTAGATTTGACCACTAACCTGTTAATATAGTTTGCCAGTGATTTTTTTCCAAAATTTTGATTCTTAGATATGTGTCTGGAGTGAAACTAATTTTTACAGATATCCATTTTTTTTAAATTGACACTTATGTAATTCACCGATCATAGAAAAAGTTAAAAAGGAAACATAACTCATATCAATGAAATAAAGACGAGAACGAAACCACAATTTTATAAAGGTAGAAAATGAAATCACTTACGGAGAGTCAATAGTAAACAAATTGAGAGAAGAAAACCTAATCCACTTTTATCATTATACGATCGATGTTGCCTATTTGGTTTTGGTGATTTGTGTCAGCCGCAAAACTTAATTTCCTTTTGTGCATATGAAGTCTTAAAAATAATAATGAAATGTAATATGTTAACTCTTCAACAACGATAATATATTTAAGAGAACAATATTTGTTTCGTCACTTATGAGCGATAAATATTGTAGTATTGTAAAATGTTAAAACCATTTTATAAACAAACATTATTATAAAAACTCACTCCGCGCATACATGAGAGCTATCATCTAGTATTTAGATATTTACGAGAAGCTTTCCCAAAAAAAAAGAAAAAAAAAACGGTCTAGGGATTGCCATCACACACTCAAACAAACCGAGAAAAATCTCTAAAACCAAAATCTGCCAATAACAAGCTAGCACTTACGTGTATATCGCTGTCGTTTTCCTCAGCTTCCCTTATTCCTCCTATGGCGTTGTACCCTAGCATCAGATGGTATGGTGGGAGCAAGAAACAAAAGAGATTATCGAACTGCTTAACATCGCGAGGTTAAAGTAATCCTTCAGCTCACATAACGAGAAGGAAGAAGAAAGAGATTAACGAGAGAGAGAGAGAACATGAAGCTCTCTGCTATACGGTACATCAAAGCTACTTAACTAGCCGTAACAACACCTTCGTAATCGTAGTTCAGACTTTCCAGGCTTTGCATTTGAGCGGTGTGTGTGATGCATTCGTTGATGCTTGTACTGCACGTACGATGTCGTTTGGATCGTGGTGGAAGCTGGTGGTGTGAGTTATGAGACTCGTTTGATCATTGCTAAGTCAGGGCTTAGGGTGATTCATGATGGGTTTGATCAGAGGATGCCTAATACTTTGGGAGGGTCGTATTAAAGTTGAGGTCTTGATGAGACTTCAAGCTTTGAGGTCAAGTTAAAGGCTTTCTTGTTGGGCTTAGTTTGGTTTTGTTAGAGGTGAAAGTAAAGTTCTTGTTTTTCTTTTCTTTTTGTAATTAGAGTTGTGAGGGAAGGAAAGCGTGATAGGGTTGTGGTGTTTGTGGATGATGGTAACATGCATAGTATGAAGTGAAGTTCTTTGTTGAGATTCAGAATGTGAAAGTGGTTACGCTGACGGCTACTATTGTTATTCATTTGTTGCGAAAGTGTATAGAGAATTTCCAGAGATCATCGTCTCCTCCAGATACCGCAAATATTATGTTGGAGCTCCCAAAGAAAAGGTATACGTGTTTTTCGGAGAATGATGATAATTCGTTTCTTCAAATATCGTTTCTTTTTGAGTCCTATAAAAAACTTATCTTCATTACTTACAAAGATTGTTTTGTTTCAATGTTCTTGCGGTTACAGAAGAAGTGTAGAAATAAATTTTTTTGTGTTGTATAGTTTTTGTAAGCATATTTATCCATTTCTGTTTCCTCACCAATGAATCGTATCATGGACCCAAAACTTCAAAGCCTTAGTTTCACTTATGGATTATGTAAACCAAATACTCTTAAAAGTCCACTTAGAAATCAAACATAAAATTTCTTTCCTTTTTAAAAGAATGGTTGCTTGACGCAATTCAAATTCTTTCAAAATTGTATGTATTCAGAATTTCAGATGATTTGGTCATTGATTATGTCACATCATTTATCCACAAGTTGTTTTGTAAAAAAAAATTGATTACGAAAATGACTTGTTCACGTGGAAATGAACGACGTTAGAAGGCTAGAAGCTACGAGTGACGGTAATTATATATGTAAGAAAATATTGGAGATGAAGACATCGGAAAAGATACCTTCATGAGAAGGTATCGTGAAGAAAGTAAATACAAAACAGAATCATTTTCGTTGAACTAAGAGAATTTTAAAGAAAAACAGAAAAGGAGACAAAGACTGCAACTAATAACTGAATAATGGAGTTCGGTGAGTTCTTGACCGAACTCTCCCTGGCCATTCTCTTGCTTCATCTGGTTTATATCAAGTAGAGTAAGAAGAGTTATGATTAGGGTGGTTATATTGTTGTTTTGCTTGATCTTTTCCCTATTAATTACAAGTTTTCTGTGTTAGAAACTTGGAATTAATATCTATGTATCCTAGTGGTTTTTTTATTTTTTTTGCGGTCACTAGGATCAAATTGGCTTTTAGCAGATTGTGGTTTCAATTAAATTTGTAACCGAACTTTCATTTTCATAATGATATTTACAATTTAGCAAAAAAAACTGAATAATGGAGGATGGGGATTGGGCGGTTTTGTCAGATTATCACATGACTTCTTTAACCACGAAAAAATAAACTAAGGATCCTAACTCTAACACCATCTCTAAATGGTCTCTATTTTCTTATCAAAATATAAGAATTCTGTTTTAAAATAAAGGTGGCTTCACTATTAAGTGGAAGTAAAATTCATATCTAAAAAAAACATATATATCTTGGACTTTTTAATTGAGTGTAAGTTCGGTATATATAACATGAGACGACTGCTAGCGGTAGTGGTGGATCATGGACACAAACTAAAGTTGGATGACAAAAAAAACTAGTTGAACTTTGTCTTCCCTATTAATCGAACTTTTTTCACTTAGTAAAAACACAATCAACATTTCTATGCATTTTAACATTATTTGGGACGGTTTTAATCCAATATTTAAGCGACAATAAAAACGGTCGGTGAAATTTCCATGCTTCATAGCCTAAAGCTGCCATACAAAATGATATCAAAACTGAACAGAATATTAAAACAGAAACGGGCACCTTCAGTTGTCACAGGCCAGAAGCACGAGCGAGACATTTTTGTTTCTTAGACCTTATCAAAGGCCACCCACTTCGGTTTGAAACTTGGTTAAAGACACATCTTTGCCTCCCATTTCCTCCAATCACCATTTTTCTCTTATTTTTTGTAGATAAAATTTACTCATATTATTTTATCTTTTGAGAACTTACTTCATATTATATGAAACAATCAATCGTCAGGATGGGCCGCCGCCTCGTGACAAGAGAATCTGCCGTGAAATGGGAACGTGACATCCACCCCATTCATTCAAGATTCTTCTATGAATCTTCAAGTTTTCTATTTATATCTACTAAAAATATAGAGATGTATAGGTATACTTAAGAAAATTGCACAATTGCTAGCCAAAAAAAAAAAGAAAAGAAAAAGAAAGAACACACTTGATTGCTTGGAAGTCAAAAACTATAGACACAAACCACATCTTTGAACCATCATGTATTCATTGTTTTCTAGCTTTCGTCCGTCTCATATAGATTCTTGGAAATTGTTGTAACGTAAATTCAGAAGTTCACAGACATCCATATACCTAACTATACGATTCTCAAAACAATTACTGCCAATATGCATGTCTGTGGATTAACGTTTACAACTTAAAAATACTCCCTCTATTTTTAAAATATATGTTTTAGACTTTTACTTATATTAAAAATATTAAATTTTGATTACTAATACATAATTTTTTATAACTAACTGTCTATATAATTTTTAACCAATAGAATTTTAATAACCATAATTAAGTTTTTTTTTAATTTACAACTTACCATTAATTAATACATTAAAAATGTAAAAAAAAATATACATTTGAAACAAGTTTTTCTAAACATATATCTTTTCGAAACGTAAGAAGCATCTAAGGGCATCTCCATCCCTACTCTATTCTTTCCTCTAAAATGGAGTAAAAGTGAAAATGAAGTAAGAGATGCTACAATCCAACTCCAAATCTCACTCCATAATAAAATTTACTCCATAAATGGAGTAATCTAGTTTTTGTTTGTTCATCACTCTATTATGGAGTAGGAAATAGAGTAGGGTTGGAGCAATTTTACTCTATTTTACTTTTACTCCATTTTAGAGGAAAAAATGAAGTTTTACATCGAAGATGCTCTAATAACTCCACATCGCATCCTCTAGATTTAGACACACAGACATACTAATATTATACATAAACTTAGTTAATTTGACGTAAGGAAATCAACCACACGAAAAGGTGTAATTGTTTGGTTAGGTAAAGATTTGCACCTGAATACTGCCAGATTGAATGGTCTTCAAGTCCCCATGTGTCAGCAACTGAAAAAACGGGAATCGTTTGTTTTGCTTATAATGACGTTAAAAAGTAAAAATAAACGGCTCACAAAATTGTTCTAACCGCTTGAAAAATACATGTATATATACGTAACATATTCGCTTATTATACAGTATTAACTGGATTCAACATGTCTGAGTGAACAATAACTTCATAAGTCGTAAGCCATGACAGACTTTCTGAAATGTACATACAGTATATGTGAACACCATCTCGAGAAACATAATTATGTGATTTGACAAGTTTTTTTTTCTTAAAGAAATAACTAATAGCAAAAACAAAACTAAACAACCAAGTCGAAAAAGCAAACCTATTAACCAGCTAAGCATCGGAACGGGGTAAAGACCAAAGCTAGAAAAAGAAGCCGTAGAGAAAATTTTCTATAAATGTACTTTGAAACAAACTATATCTGAATAGAGTTTTCTAAATTTTTTTAAAAAAAATCGATTTTTAATAAGAAGAAGATAACTATATAAAATTACAAACCTAGGGTACGAATGACAATATGCAAAACTACTACGATTCGCTCCTAATAGTACAAAAACATATATATATATATATATATATATATATATATATATTCTATGGTGCGGCGAAGCCTCAATAATAATGTATATATATCTTATTTTGAATGAATTATCATCTACAGTATATAGATCAACGTTTATTTATATATGGTGATGTGAACAATAAATTAAAGACAACAAACTATTTATGTGAAGAAATATATAAAATTGTCTTTACTTTGTGTCTGAGACGATATAAATTTACAATCTACAAGATAATTCCATCAGAAAGCTAGAAAAGAATATTTTTTCAAAAAAAAAAAGCTGGAAAAGAATAGTAAACTTCTTGAATTACAGACGAAGGATTTGACCGCATAGATCTTTGAAGTTTGAACTTTTGGTGAAGTACATATGTCGAAGGAGAATTGTGTTCCCGAGTCCTTTGTTTGGTCGGCTGAACCGCAACTTTCTGCTTTCTTTACGAATTTTAAATTACTTTGTATTTTTATATAAATAGAATGGTTGGTATTTAATCTTTTTCGTGTGAAATAAATATGATAGATATGTGTGAAATCACCCTAGATATTATGAATAAGACGGTAAATTGTGAAATAACCCTAGATATGTGTGAAATAACCCTAGATATTATGAATATGTGTGAAATAACCCTAGTATTTAATCTTTTTATATAAATATGTGTGAAATAACCCTAGATATTATGAATAAGACGGTAAATTGAACAACTTATTAATTTTATCTTTTAATATTAAAATTTTATACTGAATAAGATAGTTACAAAATTTTAACATTTAGACCCCTATAAATATGGTTACATAAGAAAAACTTAGTATCTTCTTACCAAGCAACTTACATGTATAATACGACCACTACAGGCTTCCCCTAAGCAAAAGATCATGCAAGATAGAAATCGTTACATTCGACTAAACACAAGTTTAACGAGAACGGTCAACTTGATCGAATTTGTTACAGTGAATAAGAGAAAGAAACAATCGTTATAGATATGGTTCTACAAATTGGTATAGACAGTGTCTAGATGGCAAATCGGTGTTAACCGAAATATTTTTTTAAACATCCAATTTATATAATTCAAACCGATTTAAATCATTCTAAATCAGTTTAAATTATTTTAAATTGACTTATATTGTTTTAAGTCGATCTAAACTAAGACTAAACAAATTTAATCAACGAATAATATTAGTATAAATCTATAAAATTTGTCTATTTTCCTTTTTATATATCTATTTTGATACATCAAAATTATTTTAATTAAAACTAAAATTAAAATATTTTATATTATGTAAAATATATATAAAATAAATCAATAATTTGTTAACTCCAGTTTTTAAACGGCACGAATGATTTGCCAATCACTAGTATTGTACAAACACCAAGTTATCCATATATATTTCTTGAATATTGGTTATAAATATTAAAAGATCTATAAGATTAACTTCACAACAATCAAGATTAAATATATCTCGATATAAATCAATATTTTGGAATATAAAATGTAGCATTATCCATAATATATTAATTATCTATAATATATTATTTCTATTGTTTTATATTAGGTTTTTATTTAAAATAAATTTATACGTATTATAATATATTCTTTTTAAAAGTTAATCCAATTTCTAAACTCTCATCAATCTATCAATAACAAGCAGCAGAAGACTTAATTTTATAAAGAAAAAGTCTATACTGACATAGTTAAAATTTAGTACATTATGTGTGTGATTGTATGATCATTATAGAGTAAATGTTTACTCCCAACTTTTTGTTATTCCAAATTCCATTGAAAAAAAATATCAATTAAGCGGAATATTATTTTTGCTTATTTATTTTTGTTACTATTCAAAAAGAGAAAAACACACACAAGTAACTAGTTTACTCTGAGTTTAAGTAAAATAATTTATTATATTTTCTTTTTTATTTCTTTTTTTCTTCCGGCTGTCCACCTTTTTTTACTTCATATTACTCCCACTAATACCAATCAAACCCTATAATGTGTATAAAAGCCGGAAAAAGGAGAAAAAGGAATAAAGATAAATTCATATATTATAGATCAGCCAACCGTATTTATTGTTATCGTTATATTGTATATAATTAAATAGAATTAAATCTCTAAAATTATAAAATATACATAAATATCTCCACGCCTATTATTATCACACAACGTTCTTACGTGGGGAATGTATATATTTAAGGTGTAAAATTAATTTCATTCATATTTCCGGCAATATCCATTTGAACCGTCCACCATCTTGCATGCCCATTACTACATTTTATTATAATAGAAAAGTATACCAACTTGAAATATTAAAAGTCCAAGACTTTCGTTATAAATAGCTCCTCTCAGCCTCCAACGAAATCAAGCCATATCAACTATCAGAACCAGAACCAGAACAAGCAAACAAACATACAGTATGGCTTCCTCAACAAAACTCCTTTCTTCACTTCTCCTATTCGTCGTCGTTTCACTGGCCTCAGGTGATGAGTTCACCACCATTAACAACCATCTCAATCTTCCATCGGACGGCTCATGGAGAACCGATGAAGAAGTGAGGTCCATCTACTTACAGTGGTGTGCGGAGCACGGGAAAACTAGCAACAACAACGGTATCATCAACCAACAAGACGAAAGGTTCAATATTTTCAAAGACAACCTAAGGTTCATCGATCTACACAACGAGAACAACAAGAACGCTACTTACAAGCTTGGTCTCACCATATTCGCTGATCTTACTAACGATGAGTACCGGAGGTTATACCTCGGGGCAAGAACCGAGTCTGTCCGCCGCATCACTAAGGCCAAGAACGTTAACATAAAATACTCGGCCGCAGTAAACGACGTGGAGGTTCCGGAGACGGTTGATTGGAGACAGAAAGGAGCCGTTAATGCCATTAAAAACCAAGGAACTTGCGGTAATTAATATTATGCACATGCTTCACATAATCATTTATAAATTTGTATATAATCCGTTTTATAATTAACACAGTTTATCTTCATTCTAAGTATTTATGAAAGTATATTTGTATTCAGATTACAGAGTAGGTTTATATCTAAATTTTGACCATGGCTCATAAATTTTTGATATTTACATATTAGATAGTATATTTATGTAAGAAAAAACAAAAAAAAAACCAAAAAAAAAGCGTTGCTAGGTATCAACTTCCTATTCTACGAGTAATCTTCCAATATATAATTATCAACTTTGTTTAAAATTTCAAGACGTTGATAATCTTAGCGTGTGTTTAGATTTACAAATGTCATTCATTGTTTCATCTAAACTCTAATCTAGCATGCAACACATGAAGTTGTGTATTGAGTACTGATCTTACTATGTGTTGATCGGAAACAGGAAGTTGTTGGGCGTTTTCGACAGCTGCAGCAGTAGAAGGTATAAACAAGATCGTAACAGGAGAACTCATATCTCTGTCCGAACAAGAACTTGTCGACTGCGACAGATCCTACAACCAAGGCTGCAACGGTGGTTTAATGGACTATGCTTTTCAATTCATCATGAAAAACGGCGGTTTGAACACCGAGCAAGATTATCCTTACCGTGGTTCCAATGGAAAATGCAATTCTTTACTGGTAAGGGACATAAAACAGAGTAACTCTGTTTTTTCTTTATACATTTTAAAGAACTGCTTCAAAATCTGTTTCGTCGTGTTGGCAGAAGAATTCAAGAGTTGTAACTATTGATGGTTACGAAGATGTTCCTACTGAAGATGAAACGGCGTTGAAGAGAGCAGTTTCATACCAGCCCGTGAGTGTTGCCATTGAAGCTGGTGGAAGAGTTTTCCAACATTACCAATCGGTAAGGGAACCAACCTTAAACCGGGATTAATTGTTTTGTATAAATTTAGGTAATAAAACCCCGTTTTTGGATATTTAATAACCGGTTTGGTTATGTTGGCAGGGGATCTTCACTGGGAAGTGTGGGACAAATCTAGATCATGCAGTGGTGGCTGTTGGTTATGGTTCAGAGAACGGTATTGACTATTGGATTGTAAGGAACTCGTGGGGTACACGTTGGGGAGAGGATGGTTACATTAGAATGGAGAGAAACTTGGCAAGGTCCAAGTCCGGCAAGTGTGGAATTGCGGTTGAAGCCTCGTACCCGGTTAAGTACAGTCCAAACCCGGTTCGTGGAACCAGCAGTGTTTGAAGTTTTTTTAAAATAAAACTCAATAATCACTTGGGAGTTTTATAACTAAGATTTAATCTCATATTATTGTTTGTATGTATAGTATATCAAAAAAGAAGGTATTTGATCCACCATACGGATTTAATCTGTATGGATCCTTATGTCGATCAATATCATTTCGTTTAAAGAAAGATTAATTTGGTTGTTTATGTATTAAGAGAAGTATAATAAAATGATATATTTCTCTTAACCTCATTGGTTGATCTTAATTTATCAAAGTATGGACTGAACCGAATCATAAACATACATGTTCTCGATACATACACAGAGTGATCGGTTAAGTAGTATTTAAGAGGAGAGCAATGTTGTGAGCTAGCGTTCAACTGAATAAACGTTTGGAGTGAAGGGACCAATCGTTCATTTTAGTTAAGAAAAACTAATGGAAAATGTGGTGGAACAGAGACGGCCACACGAAGCGGAAGAAGCAAGTGCTTGCGGACGTATTTTAATTAAGAATTTAACCAGCCACAAAATTTACGTAAAATGTCTTTAGCCCAGTGGCACTAAGGCTAAATATGTTTCAACATGTCATGGGTCCGAACAATGTCTGTGCTTGATGAATTTTTCGGCCATTTTTTTTGTGTTTGGCTTGTAGCCTTAAATAAAAAAGGACCGGCTGGCAACACCTCGAGCCAAGTTTTTTTTTTTTTTTAACTAACCTCAAGCTAAGTTGAAACATCATAATCAAACCATCAATAACAGCCATGCGGTCTATTAGAGGAACGTGAAAAATAAAAGGTGTACTTGAAAGGACGAACGATGACAGCCGAACGAAAATTGCCCATAATATTGAGCTTTTTAAGCTAACAATTTTCTCTACGGCCTTTCCTTTTGTGATAAATTTACTTTTATTGTGAGCACTACAGAAGTTCCTAGCTTCGGAACACTGCAAAAGTTAGCGGTTTTATTTACAAACATAAGTTATTTGTTTATTAATGAGTGTTAGCTTTGGCTAATGACGACACTCGACATAGTCATTGTCAGCTTTATTCTCAGATTATCTATAATCTATTTCTTATTGTGGGGGATTTGTTTTATAGTGGTCCAGTGGTGGTAAAATTCATAGCTACATGGATGCTCTTATTTGGTCGATACATATAGCTTCTTTTTTTTTTCTGAGCAACGGTCGATACATGTATGCGATGTAGTATATATTTTTCATTTAAGTCCTACTAGATCTCGATCCGCGCAACCGCGCGGATTATTGGTTTTATTTATTTTTATATAAACATTTTTTTATTTTAAATTGGTATGTATTATAATATATATGTGTTTATCAGTTTTCAAAACATAATAAGTTTACGGTATATTTTTTCATTGAATAGATTGTTTCAAACTTTCACGTGTATTTGTATCTTCTTCTATATATATATTAACTATATATATAAAGATTAGTAAATATTATTTTATTGTTATATCCAAAAATATTGTAACATTTCAAAAATTTAGAAATTTTTTTAAAAATTAAACTTTTCGCTTCATAGATTTATATTATCGAGTAAATATTTAAACATTAAGTTTTTGTTTAATTTTTAAAATAAACTATATAGTTTAGAATTTGTTTTCATTGGTTTAAGGTAGTAAAGATTAATCATTGTTAGATAATATGATTTTTGTTATTTAAAAAAATCTTTATAATTTTAAAAGTTAACATCAACAAATATTTAAATAATTAACATATCGAGGTATAATATTACAACATTAAAATTATATCTATTTAATTTATATTATCTATAAATCTAATGAATCATCTATTGTTTAAATCTAATTATTGATAGCCCAATAAAAAATTTTAGTAGGTCCAAAATTTAAATGATAAGATTATAGATTAAATGTAATATGACTTTTTAGAAATAGGTCCATTAGGTCTATTTTTAAAAAAAATCACACATGAATCAAATTTGTGACTTCTGTTTTAATATATAAGATTCGATGCAAGTTTCGAACAATGTTTAACCTTAAAACCATTTTTATAAAATATCATTGATAAGGTGATACCACAAAAAATAACTATTGTTTGATTCCTTCAGCGAATCCTCTTCTTACCATGATTGAATCATGAGGAATCGTAAACAGACTAATCTTTAACCAGAGGTTCGACAAGTATCAAAGGATGACGGAACAATGTGGGCATGTGTTCCACGTGCCTTTTTGCTAACGGAGCAAGAATTCAGAACGAACACTCTGATCTGACTTTGAGGAACACAATAGTGGCCGGTATGGATCAATTCTGTCTGTTTTCTTTGACTAATCCGATGCATATCGTTAAATATTATTTTCATTTTAAAAAAAATATTGTTACCTTTTATAATGTATTTAGTTTGGGTGATGAAACAACATTTTGTTTGAAAATCCACATAAATATGTGAAACAATTTACTAGTATTAAAGAAAGAAACAAATATTTTTTTGGAAAATATAGTAATAATTTATTTAGATTAATTAAGAAACGAAAACTACCGATAGAACAAATAAAACTGAAATCTAGTGAACTTAACAAACATTATTAAAATATAACTATTTTCAAAAAGAAATTTTTTTTTTCTAATAAATATTAAATTTATTCAACTCAAATACTTATGTACAATAGCTGTAACAATGTGTAAAAGGATTGAAATACTTTGAAAGAATGATCTTAAATCAATACTTCTAATTTTCATTCATCTGGTATCAAACTGCAACCCCCAAGAGCTGTTATACCTGTCCCCTCCTCTATGAGTCTAGGAAAAATAGCGCAATTAGAAAGAACAAAATAAGAAATAAGAGAAAAAAATAAATGTCAAAATAAAATTTTACACTGAAGAAAAGAGAAGAGAAACTTTACTCTAAAAATCATAATAGGACAAAAATATTTACGCTAAAAATACTTACTCTGAACGAGCGTAACTATTTCATTGAATCAATGTTACCGTAACTTGGTGAAAATTACTTTTACTCTAAAAATATTACTCCAAAAGTAACTTACAGTCAGAGCCAATATATATATAAACTATATATATAAACTAGAAATAAGTTTGGTACATTGATAATGCTTTTCACTATCGAAATGATCAAAAGGTTAACTAAAGAAGCTCAAGTAAAAAGATTGAAATACTTTGAAAGAGTGATCTTAAATCAATACTTTTAATTTTCACTCATCTGGTATTAAACTGAAACCCCAAAGAGTTGTTGTACCTGCCCCCTCCTCTATGAGTCTGATTTGGAAAATAGTGCAATTAGAAAGAATAAAAAGGTGAAAAATGAACAAAATAAAAAATAAGAAATAAGAGAAAAAATAAATGTCAGAATAAAATTTTACACTGGATAAAAGAGAAGAGAAACTTTACTCTAAAAATCATAATAGGACAAAAATATTTACGCTAAAACTATTTACTCTGAACGAGCATAACTATTTTCATTTGATTGAATCAATTTAGCGTAACTTGGTGAAAATTACTTTTACTCTAAAAAAATTACTCCAAAAGTAACTTACAGTCAGAGCCAATATATATAAACTATATATATAAAGAAGAATATAAACCATAAATAAGTTTGGTACATCGACAATGCTTTTCACTATCGAAATGATCAAAAGGTTAACTAAGGAAGCTAAAGTGTAAAAGGATTGAAATACTCTTTGAAAGAATGATCTTAAATCAATACTTCTAATTTTCACTCATCTGGTATCAAACTGCAACCCCAAAGAGCTATTGTACCTGCCCCCTCCTCTATGAGTCTGATTTGGAAAATATTGCAATTAGAAAGAATCAAAGGTGAAAAAATGAACAAAATAAGAAATAAGAAATAAGAAAAAAAAATAAACGTAAATTTTACACTGGATAAAAGAGAAGAGAAACTTTACTCTAAAAATCATAATATGACAAAAATATTTATGCTAAAAATATTTACTCTGAACGAGCGTATCTATTTTCATTTTGATTGAATCAATGTTACCGTAACTTGGTGAAAATTACTTTTACTCAAAAAATATTACTCCAAAAGTAACTTACAGTGAAAACCAATATATATAAACTATGAGGGTGATTGGTTGAGTTGTAACTATAAAAAATTTACTTTAGCATTTTGTCTGTAGGATTTTTGATTTAGATTTAAGTAATGTAGTTTTAAAATTTCCTACAGCTAAAAAAATAGGGTTTTAGAAAATAAGATGTTAACAACCATTTTTTGTCTGTTTTTGCTGTAGCTTTAATTTTTTTGTTGTAGTTTTAAGAACTAAGATAAAGCATGATTGGTAATATTTAAGGTTGTAGATGAAAATTAAAGCTAAAGTCACTTCTTACATCCCAACCAATCACCCCCATATAAAGAAGTATATAAATCAGAAATAATTTTGGTACATCGATAATGCTTTTCACTATCGAAATGATCAAAAAGGTTAACTAAGGAAGCTAGCCACCATCATGAAATACAAAAATCATAAAAATTTGTGGAGGACAAAAACACTTTCTCTCTCTTCCCAAAATCACTTAGTTCTTTCTTGCGCGTGTGTGGACTTCGGCTTTGGTGAGCGTGGCGGCCGGCGCTGGAAGCACCCCTCTCTCACTTACTCTTCTTTTCCTGTTGGTACTTGCTGATTCTTCTGTCTCTTTGCCGATATGCTTCAGAGCTAAGGCATTGTTTCCATATGGTTTCTTCACTGCTCGCGAGGTGGGAGTCGCCGTAGACGTCTCTGCTACTATTGGATTCTCGGTGAGGCTGCGAAGGTGGTGTCTTAGGGGTTGGTCAGATTTTAGGTCTATGAAATAGATTGATTTTTCCCTTTAGATCTGGTTCTGATTTTGATGTTGTTGTCGGGGTGAGACGACGGGTTTCTTATCTCGGTTTTGCTGGTGCTCTGTGCTAGTTCGGGTGGAGGAAGCACGCTTCAGCGGTGGTTGGTTCATGGCCCTCTTCGGTGTTGGAGTGGTCCAACCCTTATCGATTTGTTGTTAGATGAGCTTCCTCGGGTCTCTCACCACCAAGGTGAGTCTAGAGGTCTGGTTCACAGGCGAGGATGGTTATGGGTTTCTATCAAGACTTATGTGGTTCAATAGGTAGTGGCTACGACGGTCTTCTATGGCCGGTAGTTAGGTGTACTTGTCGCGCTACGTTATCGTATTCTCTCCTGATGTTAGGAGTTTCAAGGCTCCTAATCAAATGTTGTAGTATAAAGGATGTCAAACCAGTTCTAAGTGATTATGATGCAAAGAGAATGCAAGACCATGCTTAATCTAAGTGCTACCAGTTTTTGAGATGTTTTTAAACTAGATTTCTACCTAAAATGCAATAAATGACAAAGCTTTCTTTCTTATAAAATGGGAGAACTCATGGGCTATGGGAATTGATCTTGGGTGATCAAGATTCAACCTAAAGGTGTCAACTTTCAACCAATCTATATCTACCTTAGACTTAGACACAATCCTAAGCAAACTCTATCCCTAGATGAATGCTCATTTACCTAGATAACTCAAGCATCAAATTCCTTTGGTTGAATGTTATCTAAGTAATCATTAATCTCAAGTCTACTAGCCATCTTAACACCTTTAACAACAAATCCCTTTGGTAAAGAATGTTAAAAGCTTAGGAGAGTTGGTTCAGGCATTTCATCAAACACCTTCCGGGTATGAAATGCCTAAAGCTCAACTTTAGAGAGGTCAACTCTAAAATGGCATTAAAATCACTCTACTAGCAAGGAATAAGATGGATCTATACTAAAACACCTTAGATCTAGCTTAATCACCCTTAATCTCCCTAACCCATGAATCCAAAGATGACTACTCACTAATTATCATGATAAACCCAAGAATCAATGATGATTTAGTGTTAATCATGATTAGTGATCAATATAATCTAAGCAATCACAAAAGATAATGATCAAAATTAGATCTTTTCTCTTAAAGTTCTTTGTGATTAGATAGAAAATAAGATAAGATCCTAACTTTAGGATTACAAGAGTATTTATATGTCTTTGGTAAACCTAATGGTTCCCATTAAAAAGTCTAAAAAGCCCTTTTAAAACATTAAAATTCGACTAAGATAAAGAATGCTCGGAGCGGGTGCATGACCTCGCTCCCGTAGGTCGCTCCAAAGATCACCTCCACTTCTTCAAATTGCGCGCGGGTAATGGAACCCGCGGCCTTCACCCCGCGTCAATCGTCGTTGCGTCTTCTTGGTTCGTGCGTGCGGGTAAGGGAACCCGCGGCCTTCACCCCGCATCAGACCGTCGACACTCTCTCTCTCTGTGCACGCGAGACACGATCCCGCGTTGCTCGACCCCGCGTGGAAGCTCCGGAATCGCCATCGGGAGTGGTCAGCCACGAGTTCTCCATCTCCACCGCAATACACGCCATCGTCGTCATCAACAAGTCGCAGCGCCGGAGTGCTTCTCGCCGTCGCAGCTATCAAGCTTCAATCGTCGTCTCTCCTCCGCCAAGCTTTCCACCGTAGCTCAAGCCGTGGTATCCGCCTCCGCCGTCGTGCTCGTCATCTTCTCGCAACGACCAAGAAGCTCGTGCTCTTCCTCGACGTGGTAAGCTCTCCGTCGTGCTCTCAGCCTCCGCCTTCAACGGAATCGAGCTTCGCCGTCGGCTCCGGATCGACCAAGAGAAAGCTCGTTCTCCCCAATGGTGATTTCTTCAGTATTTGCAAGACAGGTCCCCGGAGTCTTGACTATTCACGTATTCGCCCCAAACTTTTGGATTGTGTACAAAGGACCTCCCGAATTGACCCAGAAACTTTCAATTGAACATTTAGACCCTTCGGTATTTGCAGAATGGTCCCCGAGCTTTTGATGACTTCGTTTCCGACCCCAGACTTATTAAATTGCAGAAATGACTTTGCAAATTGACCCAAAACTCACAAATGTGCTTTCCAAACCCTGTTAAATGCAAATGGACAAATGTATGCTATATATACACCTAAATGCAATCTAGAATGATCATAATAATCTAAATTATGAATCTAAAACTCATCAAACTCACTAGATATCAAATTCCTCCAAACTTGCTCTTTACTTGTCCACAAGTAAACTTTAAAAACAATCAAGAAAGAGATATTTAAAATTGGGAGCTTATAACCAAAAGAAACACTTTCTAGCCTTCAATATGACATCCCAAAGAAAACATAGCAAATAGCATGAGCAACTCCCTTATTATACTCTAGCTTCTCTAGGCCTATCCATACTCTTATGCCTCTACTCAAGTTGCAATACTCATCAACTAACAAGTTCCTTCAACCAACTCTCACATTGATTCACACACACACACACAAGGTGAATTCTCACAAATGGGCACATGATCTCAATCATTTGGCTAGGTGAGCAATGATCTAATATGAATGAAAAGAAGGATTCAAATGTTTTCATTTAAAGGTGGTTATCACTCAAAACAAGGAGCTTGATCATTATGCAAAATTTATCTAAGATTAGAAGCAATTCATGCATACATAGATTTATTCTCATCATTCTACCCTTTTCCTAAGTGATTACAAGTTCTACCCTTTTATCATCATCTCAAAACCAAAATAAAACCCACTCACATCACTCACCCAATGAACAACTCTCTTTTTCTTTTGACTCAACCAACTAGGGACTTTAATTCATTTTCTTTACAACACTCAGCTCTAACTCTTCCTCATTTCCTTCCCCACCTTCTCTTTGATTCTCTTTTTTTTTTTTTTTTTTTTTTTTTTTTTTTACAAGGGGGAAGGTTCTTTTGTACATAACCTAGAGCTTCATATTTTTCTTTTGTCCCTAGAGTTTTCTTTTCTAATAACACTCTTTTGTTCATCTTTCTCATCTTTCTCACTCTCTAAACCCAAGATATTAAAATTTAGATCACACAAACCCCTCTCACCATCCCTAAATGCTAGCTCATTATGCTAGCAAGAGATGAGAATAAACCTATGTCGCCTCCAATACTCTCAAGATTTTGCACATGACAAGCTATCAAAAGAGGCCTCACTCATGCAATTCAATGTTTGGTCTCAAAGAATGGCTAGGGTTGTAGGGTATGGAATGCCATTTGGGTTAACAAAGATTGATATAAAAGAATAAGATAACCCAAATGTGTATGAGATCCATGATCAAGTATGCAAATGCCCATATGCAAGAGATATTAAGTTCATTCAAGCCAAGTTAAGATTGGAGCTGATCTTAAGAACAATGCCAACATCAAGCAAGCAAACAAGTTTCAAGAAGAGTTTTCAAGGCTCGAAGTTTACAAGCTTTTTCAAAAGATGCTTAAGCTACTTGATATGTTTAGCTAGGATGTCAAATTGAGTTCTAGGAATGTGTTCTTTACAAGGTATCTCCAATGCATGAATGCAATCTAAATGCTTCTAGACTCAATCCTAAAGATGCAAATGATGCAACTAAATGCTTATTTTTGTGATTTTCGAAATTTTTTAATTTTTGTGGGTTTTCTATGCAAATAATTATTTACAATGCAATGCATGAGACTTAATGGCAAGTAGACAAAACAGAACACAATGTGAGATAGTAGACTCTCCCCCAAACTTACTTCACACAGTCTCTTGTGTGAGAATAAGCTCAAAGAAGAGATCTAAGGGAAAGAGATAAACATGAAAAGTAAAAATTTACAAGGGTGGAATGCACTTACTTGAAGTTGGCTGTCATAAGAGAAGGGAAATGAAGAGGGAGGACTTGTTGTCACCTTGGAATTTTCGACATGACCTTTGGGAATTTGTTGAGAATTCCCCCAAACTTGTCCCTAAGCTTATTCAAACACACTTAAGAAAGAAAAAGATATATAAAAATATATACAAAGGATATCATGGGACTTCCTCCCAAGTGAGCTTGTTTTAAGTCTCTAGCTTGACTTTCCTTCCAATTGGCTAGTGAGGAGGAGGATCTTTCCCACCTTCAAAAGTGATGGTGAGGACTTGAGAAAGAAGCTCTTGAAGCTTGATTGGATCATTTTGGAGCTGAGGAGTGATGATGGCCCTTGCACTTGAGAATGGCTTAGACCTTCCCTTGCACTTGATTTTATACTCAATGGCCCCATCCTTAAGCTTCATTGGGTGAAGAGTGAGAGTGTGAAGAGTTTTATCAAGAGGTGAAGGATGAGGTTCTTTCACAATCTTCTTCTTGTCATGAGAAACCTTTGTAGCTCTACTCACCTCCTTCTTTTTAGCACTTTCCAAGTGCTCATCACACAGTTCTTTAGAAGACTCTCCAGCAAGACCTTCTTTATTAATACCAACCCCTTCAGCCTTGGTCTTCTCAATGGAGGATGCTCCACAAGTGATTGTTCCACAATACTCAGCATTCATCTTTGGAGATTGTAGTGGATAGGAGACAGCTTTGTTCACATTTAGGAGTGTGACCTTCTTGTTGGCAAAGTCTATGCAAGCTCCAACTGTTGTAAGGAATGGAGTGCCAAGGATCAATGGGACTCTCTTCTCAGTTGCCATCTTCAGAACAGTGAGGTCTATAGGAATTGTGCATGCTCCAATCTTCAAAGGAAAGTCCTTGATGAGACCAATAGGAGTTGTAGAAGAGGAATCTCCAAACTGTAGGGAAGATGTGTTTGGCTCCATGCTCTCAATCCCTAGGCTCTTCATCATCTCCATTGAGATCACATTTACACTTGCACCAGAATCAACAAGAGCATCATCAAAAGTGAACTTACCAAGGTTGCAAGGCAAGGTGAACATCCCTTGAGACTCAATCTTAAGGAGAAACTTTGGAGGGATTGGTGGATCAATCTTCATAATGGAGATGTCCAAAAGCTCAGCCACTTCAGCTTGGTGGTCTAGAATGTCATTGATGAGCATCATCTGGACATGAGCTTCACGCATACCCGAGATTTCTGGAAGCCTGACCCCAACATCACTAAGATCTTTTCTAAACTTAGAGAGCACCTTCTTCTGAGCTTTGGTGATAACTCTTTGGGGGAAAGGGAGTTGATCATAGGGTGATAGCTCAACTTTAGTTGCTTCCTCTAGCTTAACCTCTTTCAGCTTGTTGTCAGCTTTGTGCTCAGCTCTTTGCAGATTCGTTGCTTCAACCTTTGTGGCAGCATCTTTCACAATTTGTACTTCAGCTGTGGCTACAACAAATCTCTCAACTTCCCCAAACTCAGTTCCACATACTAGTCTTTCAATCTCATCCTCCTCTTTCTCATAATCACCCAGCTCAATCTTTGGAGAAGTAGTGGAGAAGACAGCATTGCAAGACTCCTTGAGGTTCTTTTCTAGTTTTCCTGGTAGAGACCCCATTGGCTGCTTAGAAGATGAAGGCATAGAAGCAACTTGACTCTCCAAAGCCTTGAGATGAGAGGCAAGTTGCATGTACTTGTTGTTGAGGTCAGAATAGTTCCCATCAATCTTTGCATGGATGTTCTTGAACTCATAAATCATGGTCTTCTCATTTCTGGCCTGAAATTCCAAGAGTTGTTTGAACATAGAATCCACACTTGAATCTGGAGCTTGAGCTTGAGAAGAGCTTCCTTGAGTCTGAGTAGACTGGTTGGCTTGGTAACCTCCTTGCTGATTGTTGTAAAGTGGTCTTTGCTGGTAGTTGTTTTGGTACTGAAAGTTGGGCTCTTTCTTGTACCATGTGCCATTAGCATTGATGAAACACAGCTCCTCTTGGCCTTCTAAACCATCAACCTCATTGATCACTGGAGGTGCCTCTTGTTTCTGGTCACCAACAAAGTTCATCTTCTCCTGCTTAGCCTTTTCTGCAAGAAGTAGATCCAACTTGGCTTGGAGAGACTTCAACTCTTTCTTTGTCTGCTGATCATCACTTCTGTTCATCCTATCATGCTCCTCACTGTAGACTGAGTCACTCTTGGCCATGTTCTCTACCAGTTCCTCTGCTTCTTCCTCAGTTCTTCCCAAGAAGAAACCATTGCTGGCAGTATCAAGTCTGTTTCTGCACTGTGGTAGAGCTCCTCTATAGAAGGTGCTAAGCAAACTCTCTTTGCTGAAACCATGATGAGGGCATTGAGACCAATAGCCCTTGAACCTCTCCCATGCTTCACTGAAGCTCTCTAGACCTTTCTGTTGAAACCCAGAGATTTCTTTCCTGATCTTAGCTGTCCTTGAAGTAGAGAAGAACTTGTCAAGAAAAGCTCTCTTGCACTCATCCCAAGTAGTGACAGTGTCACTTGGAAGAGTCTTCTCCCATTGGTGTGCCTTGTCTCCCAAAGAGAAAGGGAATAGCTTCAGCTTGAAAGCATCTTCAGAAACACCATTTATCTTGGACAAGCCACAATACTTATCAAACTTGTACAAGTGATCAAAAGGATCTTCAGCAGCAAGACCATGATACTTGTTGTTCTCTATAGTGTTGAGCAGCCCTGACTTGATCTCAAAGTTGTTGTTCTCCACAGCTGGTGCTCTGATTCCCAACCTATGACCATGAATGTGAGGTTGATCATAGGCTCCAATGGCACGAGCTTGGCGCTGTGGGTGTTGTGGCTGGCGCTGTGGTCTAAAAGGATCAACTCTTGGACCATTGCCTCCTTGGGCTTCACCATCTTGAGGCAGATTCTCCATATCAAGCCCCAACCTTTGCAAGTGAGCCTGTTGCTCTACTTCTCTTCTTTGTCTTGCTATCTCCCTCTCAAGTGCTCTAATGTATTCAACTCTTGGAACTAGGTTTGTTGGACCTCTGCTCCTTGTGTTCATACACCTGAAATGCAAAGGGAGAAGGACAAAGAGAAGCAATAACACAATTAAATAAAAATTGACTTAGTCTCAAGCAAATGACTAAATCCCAATGTCACAATCAACTTAGAATTTGGCAACGGCGCCAATTTGATGTTAGGAGTTTCAAGGCTCCTAATCAAATGTTGTAGTATAAAGGATGTCAAACCAGTTCTAAGTGATTATGATGCAAAGAGAATGCAAGACCATGCTTAATCTAAGTGCTACCAGTTTTTGAGATGTTTTTAAACTAGATTTCTACCTAAAATGCAATAAATGACAAAGCTTTCTTTCTTATAAAATGGGAGAACTCATGGGCTATGGGAATTGATCTTGGGTGATCAAGATTCAACCTAAAGGTGTCAACTTTCAACCAATCTATATCTACCTTAGACTTAGACACAATCCTAAGCAAACTCTATCCCTAGATGAATGCTCATTTACCTAGATAACTCAAGCATCAAATTCCTTTGGTTGAATGTTATCTAAGTAATCATTAATCTCAAGTCTACTAGCCATCTTAACACCTTTAACAACAAATCCCTTTGGTAAAGAATGTTAAAAGCTTAGGAGAGTTGGTTCAGGCATTTCATCAAACACCTTCCGGGTATGAAATGCCTAAAGCTCAACTTTAGAGAGGTCAACTCTAAAATGGCATTAAAATCACTCTACTAGCAAGGAATAAGATGGATCTATACTAAAACACCTTAGATCTAGCTTAATCACCCTTAATCTCCCTAACCCATGAATCCAAAGATGACTACTCACTAATTATCATGATAAACCCAAGAATCAATGATGATTTAGTGTTAATCATGATTAGTGATCAATATAATCTAAGCAATCACAAAAGATAATGATCAAAATTAGATCTTTTCTCTTAAAGTTCTTTGTGATTAGATAGAAAATAAGATAAGATCCTAACTTTAGGATTACAAGAGTATTTATATGTCTTTGGTAAACCTAATGGTTCCCATTAAAAAGTCTAAAAAGCCCTTTTAAAACATTAAAATTCGACTAAGATAAAGAATGCTCGGAGCGGGTGCATGACCTCGCTCCCGTAGGTCGCTCCAAAGATCACCTCCACTTCTTCAAATTGCGCGCGGGTAATGGAACCCGCGGCCTTCACCCCGCGTCAATCGTCGTTGCGTCTTCTTGGTTCGTGCGTGCGGGTAAGGGAACCCGCGGCCTTCACCCCGCATCAGACCGTCGACACTCTCTCTCTCTGTGCACGCGAGACACGATCCCGCGTTGCTCGACCCCGCGTGGAAGCTCCGGAATCGCCATCGGGAGTGGTCAGCCACGAGTTCTCCATCTCCACCGCAATACACGCCATCGTCGTCATCAACAAGTCGCAGCGCCGGAGTGCTTCTCGCCGTCGCAGCTATCAAGCTTCAATCGTCGTCTCTCCTCCGCCAAGCTTTCCACCGTAGCTCAAGCCGTGGTATCCGCCTCCGCCGTCGTGCTCGTCATCTTCTCGCAACGACCAAGAAGCTCGTGCTCTTCCTCGACGTGGTAAGCTCTCCGTCGTGCTCTCAGCCTCCGCCTTCAACGGAATCGAGCTTCGCCGTCGGCTCCGGATCGACCAAGAGAAAGCTCGTTCTCCCCAATGGTGATTTCTTCAGTATTTGCAAGACAGGTCCCCGGAGTCTTGACTATTCACGTATTCGCCCCAAACTTTTGGATTGTGTACAAAAGACCTCCCGAATTGACCCAGAAACTTTCAATTGAACATTTAGACCCTTCGGTATTTGCAGAATGGTCCCCGAGCTTTTGATGACTTCGTTTCCGACCCCAGACTTATTAAATTGCAGAAATGACTTTGCAAATTGACCCAAAACTCACAAATGTGCTTTCCAAACCCTGTTAAATGCAAATGGACAAATGTATGCTATATATACACCTAAATGCAATCTAGAATGATCATAATAATCTAAATTATGAATCTAAAACTCATCAAACTCACTAGATATCATCTCCTCTGATGGCCACCTTTCAATTTCAACTGTGGCAAAATAGAGGTTTCATAACGGTTTTTGTCTCTTGGTTTGTTCCGGAAGTACCTCTTTCTGGTGACACTAGTTAGGGGATTTTCGGCTCAGCTATGGGTTTTGGTTCTCGAAGTCCACAAGTGTCGAGTCGGTTCTCGGGAGTCATTGACCGGCTTGGTGTCAACACTTGGTCATCGAACACTTCCCGAAGTCGTGTTCTTGACTTTCTCTGCAGGTTATAGAGACGTTCTTGTCTGGTAGTGCAGCAAAAGTACCAACAAAAGTGTTAATAAAAAGATTTAATAGAAATAGTTTAAAAAAATATATAACGATAAGTACTAAAATATAATATATAAAAAGTTATTCATGTGATATATATTTGTAGGGACTAAAAAAAAAAATATAGTATTATAAAGGGGTGAATAACGCATTTTTAAATTTGAAAATATACTATTTACTCTTTCAAAATTTGAAGAGATGAAAGACTATTGGAATATAAAACCCTTTAAAAGTAAATGAATAAATAGCTGTTAAAAATGCTATGACAGCCACAACATATTTGCGTGAACTTTTATTTTAAGCTATAAGGTTTGTTTCCACACTGCGTTCGAAGTAAAATTTCATCCATACATATGAAGGTGTGAACTTCTAACCAAAAATTTTCCACCAATCATATTAATATTTAGTTTAAAAAATCTTTAAAATATAAAACTTATGTAAAATAATTAAATGAGAGATTCTGTCATGAATCTCTCAATTTTTTCAAAAACAAATTACAGTTAAACTTTAATATAATTAGTAAGAGACTTTGAAAATGTTTTTTATGACATTTTCTTCTCCACTCTATTTTTTACTTAAAAATAGAATATAGAGTGCCGCCAAAAAAAGTAGTATAGAGTAAAAAATATTTTAACTTTACTTCATTTCTCATTTTATAATGTGATTTACTCTATAAATGGAATGATCTATTTTTTTTTGTTCATTCATTACTTGATAATGGAGTAAGAGATGAAGTAAGGTTAGAGCATTTTAACTTTATATTCTATTTTACTCTATTTTGGAGAAAAAAAATAGTTTTGGATTAGAGATGCTTTTAATTGTATTAATGTGCTGTTAAATATAATATCAGCGATGTTCAAGAAGTGCAGATTTAATTTACAAGGTGCAGTTTTTTTTTTTTTTTTTTGCTGTCGGAACTCTGAACAAAAAACGTCGTGTACGTGTAGAGATGTTGGTATCGCTAAAACCACTAACTTTTTACAATGATTTCACTTTCCAAAGCAACCCTTTAAGTTATCGGGAAAAGTGCCAATTTCGACCCAAACTATTTCAGTCGTGCCAAATACGACCCGAACAATTGATCAGTGCCAAATACGACCTCAACTCAATTATAATTCAAAAAAACTACCCGAACTTCTTAAAACGTGCCTAAATCTACATTGACTCTAACAGAAGTTAGTCAACTGTTAACAAGATAAAACGACGTCGTTTGATATACGAGGAAATGTGACAATTTCGACCCCAACACTCTCAATCGTGCCAAATAAGACCCGAACAAATGGTCAGTGCCAAAAACGACCTCAACTCAATTATAATTTAAAAAAAAATTATCCAATTTTTTTCTAAAACGTGTCTAAATCTACATTAACTCTAACAGAAGTTAATCAACTTTTAACAAAGATAAGACGATGTTGTTTTGATATATGTATTTTTTAAAAAAATATGTTCATTTCGGGATTCAAATCCGTGCTGGGATACCCTTTTAAATGGGCACACTAACAACTAGATAAAAGTAACTTTTTAAAATCACCAAAGTTTTAAATTGGATAAGATGAACAAGAATAGTAGTTTATATAATGGAGAATTTCAATTTGTAATAATATTTCAAAAAATTATTTTAGTCTAGTTGTTAGTGTGCCCCTTTAAAAGGATATCCCAGCACGGATTTGAATCCCGAAATGAACATATTTTTTTAAAAAAATACATATATCAAAACAACATCGTCTTATCTTTATTATTACTTTTTCTGATTTATATAAATACATTAACGTGTTTTTCTTATTTATCATATCTTTAATAAAATTATATCTTACTAAAATATAAATAATAAAATATTTATTATTATATGATCTTAAATATGCTTACAACTTTGAATTTATTTATACAATTTTGTTATATAAATTATTTTTAATTTTTAAAATTAAGTGGGAATTTTTTTAGTTTTCAAAGTTGATATTATATATTTTGATATTTTGTTCAAAAATGTTAAGAGGACTTTTACCTTTCTTTCACTAAGATATGTTGTACAAAATATTAGACAAATTAAACAATAACTAAAATATATAAAGCAATCACCAAAGTTTTAAATTTGATAAGATGAACAAGAATAGTAGTTTATATAATGGAGAATTTTAATTTGTAATAATATTTCAAAAAATTATTTTAGTCTAGTTGTTAGTGTGCCCCTTTAAAAGGATATCCCAGCACGGATTTGAATCCCGAAATGAACATATTTTTAAAAAAAAATACATATATCAAAACAACATCGTCTTATCTTTGTTAAAAGTTGATTAACTTCTGTTAGAGTTAATGTAGATTTAGACACGTTTTAGAAAAAATTGGATAATTTTTTTTTAAATTATAATTGAGTTGAGGTCGTTTTTGGCACTGACCATTTGTTCGGGTCTTATTTGGCACGATTGAGAGTGTTGGGGTCGAAATTGGCACTTTTCCTCGTATATCAAACGACGTCGTTTTATCTTGTTAACGGTTGACTAACTTCTGTTAGAGTCAATGTAGATTTAGGCACGTTTTAAGAAGTTCGGGTAGTTTTTTTGAATTATAATTGAGTTGAGGTCGTATTTGACACTGATCAATTGTTCGGGTCGTATTTGGCACGATTGAAATAGTTTGGGTCGAAATTGGCACTTTTCCCTAAGTTATCCTTCTCCATTTAACATGAAATGTAAAAGAAAATATATCCCCCGACGTGTGTATGATGTTAAATTTGGGTCATATAACGAATGACTAACTATGGAGAATAAAAATGAGACTGTGGGTACTTGGTGGGAATCAAAGTTTTCACGTGTGTCGTATCAATAAACCCAACAACTATATCCAAGAGAAGATCTCTTTTCGTTCAGTCCCAAGGTCTCACAACCAAATTACATTTATATCCTTCCGTACCACGCCAACTTATACGACTTTCGTATGGTCAAATTTGTCCATCTAAACTTTTAATTCTTTTTAATTTTATTTTTAGTTATCTCTTTAGTATGCTTGTCGGATCGGTGGGAAGCAAATCGCACGTGTGTCTGCTTAAACCGCGTCGCCACCGTCACGTGATAAATCGTTTCTCTTTCTTCTGCGGTTGAAGCTCTCGTTGGTAACTTTGCAAAAACACAAAATAAAAATTTCATTAAGTGAAAAAGTAAATTTTAGTAGATTATTTATAAAATCAACATTTGCACATTATTAAATTATATGATTACATCATTTTAAAATTTTAAATAAATAGCAATAACAATTTCAGTGATAAATAGTTACTATATTGTAAATAAAATTATATTATAATTTTTATAATATTATAAAATGACAATATATTATTAAAACGTATTGAAAATAAGCTAATATTTATAATAAGAAGTAAAGTATTTTTAGCGAATTTCAGTTATTTTTACATTTTTTAATAATTAGTTTAATAATTAGTGTTTATTTTTCCTTATAAATATTTTAATTAATATTATATATATATAAACATTGTCGCAGATTAATTATATTTTTTCATAATTCCATGATTAAGCGATGTTTACCGATCGGAGCCTGAAAGTTGATAATAAAAATTTATGGTTGTACCTTGTTTAAAATTTTAGGAATAAAATGAATGTAACAATTCAGAAAAACAAAAATTAATAATGAAATTTAAAGAATAAATAATGGAATTATAAATATTTATGTAACATGAATGGTAGTTTTTTACAAAAATGTAGAGGAATGAAAACATATTTAGTTTAAATGTAATAAAAGTTTTTAATTAATACAACATTCTTATTTCTTTCATCTATTGTATTCATGAAATTTTTTGTTTCTAAATACTTTTTAATTTCATTTTATTTCTTTCCACATTTTCTACTGAAATTAGTGGAATAAGTTTTATTTTTCATTCAACTTAAATAGTACTACATCCGTTTCAAAATAGATGATGTTTAAAGAAGTTTTTGATGCTTTAAAATATATGATGTTTCCATATATTAATGTAATTTTGAATTTAAAAACTGTGCAACCAATACTATTTTTGTAATTAGTTGAATAACTTTTATTTTATATTTTAAAGATAGTTTTTAAATAAAAAACAAGTTTTTGTGCACTATCATAAAACTTCATCTATATTTGAACAAGGGAGAGGGAGTAATTTTTTGTGGAATATTATCTTCATAAATGACTCATCCCGTACAATTTTATTCCAAAACATGTACATTCAGGTGTATTGCAGTCTCTAATCTCTATGTTTTTGGAAAATAATCTGCTACGAGCAAAAAGACTGCACGAATAAATTATACTGCTGTATAACTGTTAGTTATACATTATGTGTGTGTTTAACATTGCACATACATTAGAAACATGCATCATAAACTATGCCCTTGATTCTTGAAGGCTTGTCTGCGTATGTCTTATCGTACTTCAATGGCAACATCTGAAAAAATTAGTCTAAAAAAAACATCTGAAAAATTAGTCGGTGAAAATTAAATGATACTGAAAGCCAGTTCAAAAAAAAAAATTAAATGATACTAAAAAACAGGAATTTTAGTTTCTTAAACAAATAAAAGCGGTCACCTAATAATATTCCATTTTCTTGAAGGAACTCGTGGATCGGTACTGGTTAGGTCCTACTTACGAGATATTCCAGACAATATCGTTTCAAACAAATATCTGATTTTGGATTACTAGTTCTCGAATAAAAAATGATGGAACTAATGATGCATCAACGAAAATTAATTTGATTGGTCCCAAAACATATACTGAACCTGGAATAATGTTATAATTATAGTACTCCATAAGATTATAAGCTGTTTTTGGAAACTACATTCGAAGTGAGCATACATTGATATTAGTATGTTTATAGTAGGTACGATGTACCTAAACCGGAAAATCTCTTACCGTATCTCCACTTGTCTTGGTTCACTAATCTCTTTCATAATACACAAATTTTGGATTCATTATTAACTCTGACCGAATCCTATCCCTTTTCCTTCTTCAATAATACTTTAGAATACTTAAATCATAAATACAATTATTTTAATTGCGTGACAAAAGTAGGAAGCTCGCAAGAAACTTCCCTTAGACTCTGAGCATGTGCCTCGTGTTCTGCAGTGCACGGCTGTATTAGTTTGTTAGCATTTCCTCGCACTTGACAGATCCTAGTTTTAATCACTTTAGTATTTCGATTCGATTCGTGTAATCACCGCGGTTCAAACGTAACTGGTGCGTTACTGTGATCAAGTTGCTTGAGACAATGATAGGTGAAGATAGTATAAAATTACGTACGTACGCAGTGATATTATTACTTACGTAGTCAAAGATGTTACATCCAAATTTTCATAAATCACTAGGTTAGAGATAAACATGGTTCAGCCGTTTAGCAATCAGCCCAACCGAGTTTAACTATGTTCTCGATTAATCCATATACCAGCACAATTAGCCTTAAACTTCGTTTTTTACAACAATATATATAAGCTTTAAACAGAGTTTCTTGATCAATCACCAAACCAAAGTGTTTTTTTTCCATCACAGCTTTTAAAGGAATGCTAATTAACTAATTAGTGAACTAATTAATTGAAAGTATCGAACAAAGGAAAGAAAGAAGGTGTTGACAAGTTAATCAAAAAGAAGGTGTTAGACAAAAAAAAAAAAAAACAAAAAAAAAAGAAGAAGAGTAACCGGCAGGTGAGGGAGTGGCCGTTAAAGGAAGGCAGAGTACAGCCTGTTTGTTTTCCTTTCTTCAGGACTTTCAAATTATAAAACCATAAAAGATGAAGAAAAAACCCATAAAATATCCTACGAATTTAAAGTGGTAACGATCACCCCGCGATCTATCTTGTCGTTTTGCGCCACATCAGCAACTGTATCTTTTAGGCATTTTTTAATTTATTTATTTTAAGATCGAGAAAATATCCAAAAAAAACAAAACTAATAATGGCATACAGGCTGGCTTCCTCAGTCAAAAAGTCACCGAATCGAACTAAAGCCACATACCTAACACTTTTTTCCTTTTTTTTGTGAAACGCCACATACCTAACCCTGAACTTCATCCTTTTTTCTTTTTGAAACACCCCTAAACTTCATCCTTATCTTCATTTTATATTCTCTGTATCATTATAACATTCTTTACTAAATTTTGGCTTCAGAATGTCATCTATCATCTATGTTTAGTGCAATATATATCAGTTCTATAGGTTTTTAACCTTTTCTGCCAATTGCACTTTTGTGAAAAAAAGTTAACACATCCTGAACAGTTTGCTTTGCTGCATATATCACACACGCACATTATAATGTAAAACTATTATACTTTTTTAAAAACTATTACCCGTTGCATGTAGCAGGAACTTGGTTTCTAGTGTGTCATTGTTTATCTTTTATTCATGAACACAATGTACAAGTTAGCAAAATTTTGACACTGGACCACGGTCCAACGTGCATTATTGTAACCACACATATCAATACACACAAGACAGTGACATGCAACAAGCACTCGAGCAGTGTAAAAAGATAGAAAACACATCACATCACTTTAGTTTGAAAGCAAAACATAACAAACTACTTTTTATTGACTGTATATAGGTTATGAATGGGAGGGGCAGGACAAGGACAGATCATATATGTTGCAGGAGAACTGCTTTTAAACCTCCATTCACTGTTTTTCTGTTCCTAAAAGTAAAAGGCAGGACATCTGCATATTTAATTATTTTTTTTGTCTTTTTGTGCAAAAGGCAGTTCTCCTGCCTCATTTTCTAAACACCCACTTTTTAAAGAGGTTTACCCATTGTCTCTTTCTTCTAACCAATAAAAGATTTTTTCTACAAATTAAATTCTTAAAAACTATTATACTCTTCTCTTTTATTTCCCATTATCATGTAACTTCACTTATTAAATACAAATACAGTAGATTTAATTCTTTTTTTCTTGTCAATATATAGTAGATTTTTCTACAAATTAATGTTTTTATTGTTTTATCTATAATATATGAATGTAAAAAACGACTAATATTTATGAGGCTTCAAATTTAGAACCACAGAGTTTAATAACAACGAAGTTTTCGTAGAAACCACATACGTTACATGGAATATATGTATTAGATATTTTTAAATATATAATCATCATCCAGATTTTTTATTTTTTTAAAAATTAAATATATATATATATATATATACAATAAGTATAAATCTAGCTATATAATAAACAAGAAAATATTATGTAAATTGAAATTGATAAAAACCCAATAATTAACGGTTCAAATTACCATATTTATGTATTCTTACAATTGAAGTCTTAAATTTTATGAATATAACAAAATGAGAATAGTATATGAGAACCAAAAAGGAGTTTTTTACATTCTTTTTTAAGAAAATAAAATTAAAGAGAAAATTAGTTAAATAGGGATAGTTAAACATTAACTATTAAATATTAAATTTAATAATAATTGAAAGCACATTAATTCTATGTTGATTTTTTAAAACCGGGTTTTGAAATTGAACATGTTCACTGGTTTTATCGGTTTTTAGCCGGTTTTACTTGTTTTTCTGAAATCCATGTTTTAAACCGAACCAGACTCGGCTTTTTCACTGAGTCACGGTTGGACCGGTTCGATCACCCGGTCCGATTTTCAAAACACTAGTTTAATATTGCAGATATGTTATGGGAAAATTTAAATATTTTTCAATAAATTCATTTATCTTTGTTATGTATTATTTATATTATATGTTGATATTTTGGTATAATTTTTATTGTTCAAATATATAATCTGCATTTTTAACTGCTTTTGCCATTCATAACTTCAAAAGTAACTTGTCCTGCTTGATCTGCATCTCTCCTGTATGATCCGCTTGATCTGCACTTGTCCTGCTTAATCTGCATGATCTGCTTGATCTGTCCTGCTTGAACTGCTTTTACCATTCGGAACCATAGTCTCTTTTGTTTTGTTTTGTTTTGCAAAAGCAATATGCCAATATGCGTTTGCCAGCATATTCTCATTTACTATATTCCTTCTACCAATGTTCAAGCTAGTGGTTTCGGAACCTAGTTACTTAGCTTAAAGTTTGGTTGTATTTGCATTGCCTTGTACCATGTTTGGGCTTCTGCTGCCCCTGTGTGGGTCTTAGTCTACGGAGACATCCTGTTGCCTATCGGCTTAGCTAACCACCGACATGCCTGCGTCTGTTGGTCTTGTATCATGGTTTCTTATCTACTCCCTCTGTTTCTTAATATTGTATATTCTAGGATTTTCACAGTTTTTAAGAAAGTTGTTGAAATGTCTATTTTAACCTTTTATCATTACTATTAAAAAAATATCGTAACAAAGAAATCTATGTTTAAACAAAAAGTGATCGATTAACTGTATCATTATTTTGTGTCATTATGTTCCGTTCCCCATATTTAAGATCCCTATATTCCATATTTATTGTAGTCAACATTCCAATGATGAAACTTTACATTTTTTTACTTACTAATTCACGTACATAATGCGAACTTCTTTAAAAAAAAAATTTGATCACCTTCTTTCATATTCATTTTTTCTTTCACCATCTTTTCCAAAAAAACTCATGAACTTTATAAAGAAAAAAGAGTTTTTTATGAGATAAGTAGAAAGGAATAATTTTATAGAATACGATTAGAACTTTTACATAGATATAATAATCAATAGAAAACAAAAATAATAATAAGTGAGGACAAAACAGACAAACTCAGACCAAATTTGCATAGAAAACTGAGAACATACATCTTTTTAAAACAATTTTTTTTTCCAAAACATGCATCTTTAAGGAACGGAGGGAGTATAATTTAGCCAGGTGACAAAAAAAAAAACAAACTGAAGATTCAGAGTTTCAAATAAAATGCCATTATTTTCAGAATTTTGTTAATTTAATTTACTTATTATTCATCAAAGCTCACAAACTAAGAGACATGAAAAGGATAAACGTAAAAGTTAACGAATGTGTGAGTTTCACAACTTTACTTTAGATGAAAACGAAATGATTGGGTAGAAACAATTCCACCTGTAAAACAGAGAGTGGAAGAGACGCTCCAGTACGAGCATACTCTTTATAGAAACTAATCTCTGAAGTTATGAATACAAAGCAAATCTCAAACTCAAAGTACATATACTTACTTGACACGCGTTGATATACAGCTGTATCCCAAGTTCCCAACCGTTTTTCCTGCAAGATTCTCTGCTCTCAAAGCTCGATATTAACCTCACACAGACGCTGTTCAGACAAATGCACTTTTCAATCGCGGACGTTTTCTAAAATATTTGTTACAATTCTACAAAACGCAATGTTTGAATTTTTTATCTATTTTCAATTTCAAAATTTGATTGATGAAATTTATAACTATATAATACATTAAGTAACTTGCCTAACAAATTAACTAATCAAGTGTTAAATTAGTTAGCCTTTTGCGTTAAATTAGTTAATTTCATCAAAATTTTGACTGAATTAGTCAAAGACGTAACGAGTAGGTTAGTAACGATCATAGTTATCCGTTGATATAGTTCTGTATTTATAGACAAAACGGTTTTCTTTGCTTAAGTTACAATAAATTATATTTTTTATGCAGTTAAAGAACTATTCAAAAATTACAAACTGCATAGTTTTAAGTTTTAACTACTTCAATAATTTTCTTGTACTCCCTCCGTTTTTTTATATATGACGCTTTACGATTGTGCACATAGATTAAGAAACATTTAATTTCTAAACAAAAACATCATTAATTGTTTACCTAACCACAATTTAACCAATAATAAAATAGAAACTATAATATCATTGGTCATCTAGTATTAATTAGTAATAAATTTTACATAGAAAATTGAAAACGTCAAATAATTTGGAACAAAAAAATTTCTCTAAAACGTCATATATAAAAAAACGGAGGGAGTATGTTTTATCGAGTATGAAAGATTACCTGTTGAAGCGGTAACCCCTTCGCCACTCCCTTCTCGTATAAATACTCTCTCTAGCTTGCTCTTATCCTCTCTTAAAACCTTTTGTCCCAACAAAACAAAAACTCTTATAACGACCAAAAAAAACAGAACACAACAAAACATCCAACGATGTCAAGTTCGGTCCGAAAGAACATGGAGCGGATTAAAGGTCCATGGAGTCCAGAAGAAGACGAACTATTACAGAGTCTGGTGCAGAAGCACGGTCCAAGAAACTGGTCTCTGATCAGCAAATCTATCCCCGGACGCTCCGGCAAATCTTGCCGTCTCCGATGGTGTAACCAGCTATCTCCGGAGGTCGAGCACCGTGGCTTTTCGCCGGAAGAAGACGAGACGATTATTCGAGCGCACGCTCGGTTCGGTAACAAGTGGGCGACGATCTCACGTCTCCTCAGTGGAAGAACCGACAACGCAATCAAGAATCATTGGAACTCAACGCTCAAGCGAAAATGCAACGGAGTTGCATCTGATGGGTATGACGGTAATATAGGAGAAGAGCAACCGTTGAAGCGTACGGCGAGTGGTGGTGGTGTGTCTACTGAGTTGTATATGAGCCCCAGAAGTCCTTCTGGATCTGACGTCAGCGAGCAATCTGGTGGTGGTCCACACGTGTTTAGATCTGGTGCTGTGAATGAGATGACGGCGTCATCGTCCGGTGAAGATCCGCCTACGTATCTAAGTTTATCTCTCCCTTGGAATAACCGTTATGAGACGGAGAATGTTAGAGTCAACGAGTCAACTGAACAAAACGAGAATACGGTTATTGATAATGGTTACACGGCGGAGCTATTTCCGGTTAGGAAGGAAGAGGTAGAAGAAGAGAAAGAGATGTCAGGATTTGGTGGTGAGTTCATGACGGCGGTGCAGGAGATGATTAGGACGGAGGTGAGGAGTTACATGGCGGATTTACAGCGAGGGAACATCGGAGGTGGTGGTGGTGGTTCGTGTATGCCGCAAAGCATAAACAGCCGTCGTGTCGGGTTTAGAGAGTTTATAGTGAACCAAATCGGTATCGGGAAGATCGAGTAGAGTGATGACTCATAAGTGAGTCTTCAAGCTTTTCATGTATAGAGCCGAGCCAGCAATGGTTAGAGAGACAGAAGCAAATCAAAAAATGTTTTGTAATCATATAATCTTTCTTGATTCAAATCAAAAGGAAGCAAGATTAGACATATTACATACAGTTTCACATGCTTCTGCAATAATTAGACAAACAAAAGAGCAAGTTACCTAATGTGCAGGCTCGTCAATTATGATTTTATAATTTATAACATTGAAAGCAAACGTCAAAACTTTCATATTCAGCTACAACAATTGTAAACTTACAATTATGAATTCATCAGAAAAATTAAGAAATTTTAAAATTACAACAACTCTAAGGGGGTAGATTCATACCGACGAATCTCAGGAGCTTGGCATCTCTTTCTCACTCGTCTTTGTCTTTGCCTTTACCATCTGAAACCTTCTCATAATCATATGCTGATGATTGCAAGAAACTGCTCTGGTTCTTTTGAATGAACCTGTAAAAGGTTTAAGAGTAATTGTAAATTTAACCGGTAAACCGAAATAGTAGATCAGTAGAGAAGGGAAAGGAGATTAAGTTAGATACTTGAGGAAGTGTAATAGTGTTTGTTGAATGCGACTCCATACTTAAGGAAGTCTAATAATGCTCTTCCATGTTTACATATGAAAAAAGCTCCCGAAATTTCACTGCAGGGGTAAAAAGTCAAGAATTTAGATCATCAAACATTTTACTGTCTGAATAAAGAACTTACTGAGATTTTTACCAAAGAGACGAAGTAAATGGTCTGCGCCATAAACTGCTGAAGGTGAAATATCATTCGTTTCTTGGTATTGTGGCTGCTCTTTCTTATATAAGAGCATCACAGGTAATGCCTTGTTGAAGTAACACCTTATACCTTTCAAGATTTCACCGACCGAATCAGTTATCCTGTACAATACACAATTTTGCTTCATGTGAATTCTGAAGATAATAAAATTGCATTAATCACACTCTTTGGTTAAATGCAGGATTCACATTCCATCCTTCTTGGTTTTGAGTTAGTTCAAGGTACTTTGACAATATCTCATCCACATTAGGTGAACGAGGAAGCTTCACAATCTACAATCATTAACAAACATTACTTTCATTCAACCACTTTGGCATATAACTCATTTGATTTAAATACACACTTATGTCTCTCATCATGGCTATGATTCTTTAACTATATCTAATTGTGGCAAAAAGTAGATGTAGAGAACATAGTAGATTGATGTACCTTGTCCTTCTGCGTAATATTCTCCCAGTCGCTTCCTTAGTGTTGCAGGAATTTGAATCTTGATTAGCTTCTCTGTTGATACGTTATCTTTCAATAAATCGCAAAAGCAGGCACAAGTCCCTGATTGATTTCAGAAGACCTGAAAGAGTGACCATGTTTGTATAATGTGTGCGAATATGCACGCATCACAATACATCAGCCATCTAATGTGTTCCTAACAGGTATGTAATAGCTACACTTTGTAACATGCAATGTAAATCAAACTATAATTAATAGCTGTGAGGAAAAGAGTTCTCACGAGGTAATGAACAAAGTACTTCTTCCACTCCTTCCGAAGCTCCACTTTTTGAACCTGTTAATTGAATGTTTTTTTTTTTGAAACTGGTGTTAATTGAATGTTGATACATCATCATGTAATAACCAATCTTGATTTGCAAAAGCTAGAGAGAGAGAGTTTGTTTGCCTTGGCTCCTTACTTCTTGCTTTGAAGCAGTGTCATGCGAAGGGTATATGTCATATTGTCATGGTAAGCTTTTAATAGTCTGAGCGCATTTGATCTTCATGATGCTGAACTGAATTGTGATTCGTGTGACTTTTCACTGTTTTTACCTTACTGATTTTGCATCCTTTAAACCCACTTATATTCCGTATGATGACCCCACCCCCTTCAGACTTCCTCCTTTTTTTGACACAAGTGAAGGAAGGCTTTGTTATCTGGCTCCAGAGGTATTATAGAACCGTTATCAATATTTATTCCTTTTATCTGATTGATGTAGATCTGTCTTATTGTTCTTATTGCACCTCTGCTGAGACCGTACTATAGAGTCACTATCAATGTTTTGTCCCTTCTTTTTACATGTTTAAGCAGATATTGTTGCTTAATTACAGAGATTAGATGAGCATGGAGGTGAGACCCAAGTAGTACAAGATGCTCCATTAAAGCCATCCATGGATATATTTTCTGTTGGGTGAGGCTTCTGTTTTACATCACTCTTATCTGTTCAATCCTTGTATTAGTAAAGCAAGATAAAGAAACTTCTGTTGGTTCAAACCCACATACTTTCAAGATACATCATTTTCTTACCTTACATTTGAGTTGATAACATATTGTAATAGTTTCATATTCATGCTTCAGGTGTGTGATAGCAGAGATTTTCCTTGAGGGTCAGCCACTATTTGAACTGGCTCAGCTTATCGCTTATCGAAGAGGGCAACATGATCCTAGCCAACACCTTGAAAAGGTATTTCCTGTTTTATCTCTCTTTTTTTTCCCTCTTGATTTTCTCTCTATGGGAATCAGTCTCTTCCCTGTTCAAATAACATTCTTTTCACCTTCCATGTGAGTGATACACTGGTACATGGGACTATTGACTTCAGTGGTTTTGAGTTGGATTTTTTTGGTTGATTGTTCTACCTCTAAACCATTCTTCTGGTGGCTACCAGGATCAGAGTTTTGGTTATGGCCACAACAACAATTGGAATACCTCTAAACCATTGTTGTTCCTCTGATTCATTTCAATCTCTTTTACTATGTTTTATTTAATAAAAAAATTTGTAATTTTAAACAAAAAATATTTAATAATTTTTAAGAACTCTTAAATAAGAAACTTGCAATGGAGGACATAAATGATCGGGTCTCTTAACGGAGTCTCTTAACACTTATTTATTGTTTAAAAATATTAAAAAATAAATAAGAGATCCTAATTGGATATGTGGATAAATAACACATATTTATTGCTTAGACACGTACACGCTCGCTTTTGGAGAAGAATCTGCCGTCATTGGAAGGCGATGTGCCACCACTGGTTGTGTCTCCGCCTCTTCCTTCGACGAGCTTTCCATTCTCTGGTACTGTTGTAATTAAATTGTTTTCTATTTCAGTCCCTTAATTTTTTACAATGTCTGATTTTAGTCTCTTAATGTTTTTGAATATCTTTATCGCCCATTTTGAATATAATGTCTTAAATCTCTTTTTTAAATAACTAAATGAAATATTTTCAGAAAAGTAAATACATTTTACTAGAAATGAATAGGTTATATTATTTATATGATGAAAACGTAAATTAGTTTCAAAATTTTATTATAAATAATTTAAAAATGTGATTTTTCAGTAATTTAGACAATATAATCATATTCACTTTGTAATGTTTATTATTAAATTAAAAGTCATATTGATCAGAATCAAAGTTCACATTGTACATTATCAAATAGAATTAAATAACTTACAAACGATAATTCTATTGACAGGAAAATATTAAGACATTCTCTTCTCGATTTTTCCCTCTCTTCTTTCTATGTAAAAATGTAATAAAAATGAAATAATGTTTTGGACCTAGACGTGGATGTAGTACTCTTAAACCGTCCCGGTATGAACTAAAGATTTGAATAATTAGTGACCGGGTCCGCTTGGGCTTGGGCCGGAGTGCTTATCAAACTGAAACGTATCGCTCCGGTCCACGAAATTATGACCCTTGCCTGGACTAGGACCTGAGCCTTTGATCGAACCAAGTGACAAGCCATCAAAGAAGCCAGCTACGAGCTTCTTCTCTCCAGTCTTAGTTAGATCAAGCGGACGAGTCTCAACAAGAACCGAACCAACCAACATCACGAACAGAATCGAACCTAGAACACCTTTGTTCACCATTATATTTGAAGACAGTTTAACTCACTCCTTTTCTCTCTCTCTCTCTGACTCTCTTTATTAGATAATGAAACTTGTTGTTAGTGTTTATGGATTTATAAGTATTTACTTATATAGTAGTGTTCGATTAGATGCAAAGTTTGAATGAAGTTTTGAATTCAACAGAACGTGGTGATTGAATATAGGCTGCTTCCCAGGAAGTTCCCCAACTGGTTTTTTGAGCGTTCAGTTGTATGTGTATGTTTTGAAAGAAAGAAAAAAATTAAAGCCATCAATGAGGAAAAGATAAGAGTTAAGACTATAGTCCGAGCATAATGTTTGATTGTTTGGAGCAGACGGCAGCTAAATTTAGCAGTTGTGGACCAAACATAGTTTAAATTTCAAACTTGGAAAAGTATACCAAATCAAACATATTGGTAGCCGGTTAGGTTGTTGGTAATAGTAAATTTATCAATCGAAAGTTTGGTTCAACATTTTCTGGTTTGTTTGACTTTTCAACTTGGTTTTTGAATAATATTTTTTCTGGTTTGGTTAAACCAGATGATTTGGACACTGAGGAGTGACATATGCTAATTTGGCTACTAAATCGCATCCCTACGTACTTGTTTAATTGTTGTCTTATTATAATGTTAGAGACACCAAACCTAATAATCAAGCCTTCTAAAGTTCAAACATTTTGCTTCTATTTTTCTTCCACGACTTTTATCACGTGGTTTGTCTTTCAAAAACATTGAACAACCTTTACTAAAATTTCAACATCTATATTTACGACTTTTGTTAGGTAGAAATCTATCCTATGAATACACAAAGGCATTGGTCTTTCTGTCAACTCTTGCTGCTAAATGGTGATGTATTTTCTCCATTTCAAGTTCAACACTGATTCATGATAAAAGAAAATATTTGTCAAAAGGGAGTTGGTTTAGTTTTTGAGGATAAAATTATTGATTGCAGGAAACTTGTTTCTTTGAGCCATTTAAATAAAATGCATATTCATCTCAAATTGTCCCTTTTTACAAAATTTTGGTTCCTTTGTTTCCGCAGTTATAGTAAGACAAATAAACCAATTTACTTAGAATCAGGAAACTTTTTTCATATTAAAACGAGGCGAAATCACACTATCATTCAAATTATTAAATAAATTTATAAGCAAATTACTTAGAATCCGGTCCGCTGTTTTCTCTCTTGGAATAAGGTGAAAGAAATTAATCAACTGGTCTGGCCAAAATAATATAGTTTATTAGTGGCGTAAGACCACACCAGAATATAATAGGGAGGATAAATGTTAACTATATATAGTTCGGACATGGTAGTCCATTAATATCGGAATCAAATTCTTCATTTGATAAATTCATCATCTAGATTCTACTCGTTTCTATTCGGTCCAATTACACGAAATAAATAGAGTTCTTGAAATAACATAGTTTAAGAAAGAAAAAGAAAAGAGAAAATAATCCAATTACCTTCTTGATTTACTTAAATCCATTCAAAAAGAAAATCTAAAATAATGAGTTTTTCAAAGGTTACTATGCAAGTATGCATATCTAAAAATACATGCATCATACTATTAAATAGAAACAGACGAGTATCTTATTTTGATAAATATATAAATAGTTGATAAAAACATACCAGTAAAATAATATTTTTGCTATTATTTACTCTATTCTTTATATTTAATTAGGCTAACAAAATAAACAAATCCAAACGTCTATTTCAAGTTTTCAACCCTACCGCCATGACGTACGTTGTAAATTGTCTACGTGCTTAAAACTAAGAATATGGATTTCAAAGGCACATTTTAATAATCAAATACGGGGATGGCTACTTGATAACACTATTTATTAAAATTAGTAGCATCTCTGAGATGTATCTTGGTATAATATTTTTGGATTTACACGTACAATAGTCTTAGCTAGTAAATAGTAATACATGTCTCCAATCTTGATGTAGTCGTTTACATATATGGTTCCTCCATTCTCTTTATATTCACATTTGGCCACTGAGATATTCACATAGTGACTACAACTTTCGAAGTTAAATTAATATAGACATTACTTCTATCAAAACTTTTTTTTTTGTAAAAACTTCTATCAAAACTTGATCATAAAAAGAAATGAAAAAAAAACAGATTCGAAGATGCACGATTGATGGTGAAATAAAATTGAGGGTACATGTGGGGAAGTGACGTTTAAAAACAAAAAGGGAAAGAGAAAGAAGATAGATAGATGCTTAGTTATTATCATGACAACTATGAAGCAACGTTAGAGTCCGTCCATGCAAGTATTTTGTGTGTGTACCACCGAATTTGTCTGTCTATGTTATCACCCTTCTTTTCTCATGCCCACGAGGCACAATGAAAGTTATGTTTTGTTCCTTTTCATTTTTATAATTTATATTTTTATGCAAACTTATATATAAATTTATATGCAAAGTTCAGATATGGTATTAAGATTCATCAAAAAATAAAACATAATCATCGAAAGAAAAAAGCGTGTTTGCAGTGCCATTGAAATTTCGAAATAATATTAGTTGTCTTTTCTCTTCTGTTGAATCTTTTTTATATCTTCTATTGAATCTTTGATTCAAAACATAATTGGATATGAATTCTAGTAAGTACTTTGCAAATGAGAGTACATCACTCAACTCTAACCGTAATTAATACACCATTAGTATATATTTACTAGCAAAACAAAACATTTATTAAAATAAATTTTTTTGGATCTATCTATACATGTGAAACGTTCTTTTATGCATTACAAGCCTCGAGGATTCGTCTGGTCAAATATATTCCGATCAAATTATTCGCGAAAGTGTTAGATAGAATACGTACTTTATATATCTCCCTTACATCCTCTACGTCACATCGACGCATTCGTGCCTTACTTTCATAAGTACTCACAATTTCTGAATTTCGAAACTGAGTCATGATCCACGACCGTAGATTAATTGATTGAGTAAAAATGAACTATTATAAATCTTCGCTCAAACTATTTCCATGTACAATGTTATGCTCAAAAGTCAAAATAAAGTAGATAAATGATATGAAATGAAATTGAACTGTTGTATAAGTCTAGTACATTTGGTTCACTTTATACTCATTTAGCTATTGCTATATACTGTTACAAAAAAAGAGCTATTGCTATATACATGGTGAACCGGTGATTATACTAACCTCCTTGTCGGTATAAAATTGTTTAGATCAAGAAACCAGGATATCCAAAATAGTGATATATTTTTCTTGCCTAACTCCACTGACAAAAGCTAACAATAGTATAATTACCACCTACTACTTGGTTTTTTGATTCATTGGTATCTTGTGTATACTATTCAATAAAAATCAAATATTATTTAGTATTATTGACATGGTAACAAATCCCACAAGTTCAAATTCTGATCTAATTACATATTCACATCTCAAAGCAAAAATTACTTATAAAAACTGTAATAGTTTCAGAGCTAATAATTTAGTAATTTGTATAATCAGCAGGTCAATAAAAACAATCAGCACTTTTCGAAAGGTCCACTTCCAAGGAAGCTAGAGACCGTCCTTTTTAATTAATTCGCCTGCACCATCCCCTTATATCGAGGGTCTAATTCCACATCTTATTCCTTCTTATATTCCCTAAGATTATTTTATTTCTAATCGGAGCTCCTATCTTGCTTGTCCTCCATTCTTTTTCATCTACCTTTGAATCTTTCATACTTGTATATAAAGCTTTACTTCCTCCTCTGCTACTCCTTTTCTATCAATCATCAAAACACATTCATTGTATTAAACCCTAAACCCCGAGAACCTGAAATACCACAAATGAGACCTTTTGGCTTGATCTTTACGGTCATGTTCTTGGTCTCAGCCTTTTCAGAATCAAGAACCGCCGATTGTAGGGTTCTCCTTGGTGGCTCATCGGAGGAAATAGGTCCATCAAAGAATCATGGGGTCGATTTTCAACGTAAAGAGTTGTTAGGGGTCGTGATGCGTGGTTATAAAAGGTTACGGTCGCTTTCTTCAGCTGGGGAGAGGATGCACACAATGGCTTCAGGACCGAGCAGGAAAGGTTCTGGTCACTAAAAGACTATTGATCCACTTAGATTATTTCTATACATCAATATTTGTTTAGCTCAGGTTATAGTAAAGGCTTTTCATTTGTTATATTGTATTTATTCAGTCGTGAAAAAAACAATGTAAAGTTTAGAAGGGAAATTTTTTGATCATACAGTCGGTTTCCTTCTGATAAACACCCATATATACACGTCCCAATAAATTTATGGTTTTGAATTCATGTTAACCGTGTAACATGAATCAATTATTTAGTTTCAGGAAATGTTATTGGCCATGATGGTGCAATACAACCACGCTATTATCATACACATAATACAATTATTATTTCATGCTTTATTATACATATTAGCTGGAAATTAGATTAAAATGCCGCAATTCATGATTCGAATATTGATGACATGCAAACCATGTTTTGGTACGGCCTTTCGAACTGAAATTGAATTTGGTCGCAGTTCCATGATTCGAATTTTGATGAGATGCAAACAATATTGTTTGTTTGTCTGAAGTGTTGGCCTTTGGGGTAGTAAAAGGGACATTTTGTTTATTGTTCTTCTATGGGACCCGGAAACGGAAAGCTTCATATACACACTATGTTCTGATTCTGAATAGGGTTCGACGATTATTAAATTGCCATCCAACTTTCAAAATTCGTATTCCCTAAAAAGTCAGGTAATTACAGAATTACTTCTAAAAAGTTGGTCGAACAAATCTAGACGAATTAATTATTTCTAGTTTTATTATATTTTCATGGTGTGCAAAACTGAATATAAGCACGCACAAAAAGAAATTTGTAAATGTAGAGTACTGTGTATGTATTATAATTTTCCTTAGACTAGCGGTGATGAGAGAATTGAAACAAAAAGTCCATTAAAGGCCCATTTTATTTCTTTTTTACACAATCAAAAACAGAAACTCTGGATCTTTCTCTACTTCCGACCAAACCAAATATATCCGGAAGCTGACAAGTTCCGATCTCTCCAGTCACAAACTCGTGTTCGCTTTTTCTTTAACCAAAGAGAAATTGGTTTACTGCCTAAAACTCCGACATCACCTAGTAAGAATTTAAAGAATCATATATTTGATTTCTATTAAGAGGAATACGTATGTTTTTCTAAATATAGTTAATTTAGCATGATTTAAGGTTCATTATATGAAGATGTATAGAACTTCGGATGTAGAACGTTCTAGTCATTCAAAAGAAAAACGATGATCGATTTCTCTAACACACTAAACCAAACCGGAGCGAGAGTCCTCGAATAAGATATTTCAAAGTGTGTCTTATCTTCTTTCAGATGTTGTGTGGTTCTTAAATTTGTTTTTTCTCATTAATCTAGAAATATCTCTAACCTTAGACCTAAACTAATTTTTAAAGGGAAGTACAATTCAGCGGATAAATCTTCTTTCCGAACTTTCAAATGGAGCCAATGCCCCCATTCTCCTTGTGGCCACGATGTGATTAATCTGAGTGTAGATTTCCAAACCCGTCGAACAACAAACCACAACCGTGTGGTTGTTTCTTGAATTTATTGTAATTTATTTTTTTCATTAATCTGAAAATAATAATTAAATAGTGATAATAGCAAAATTTTAAACTTTCAAATATCCATGATGAGAACACCTTTCTATGGACTGTATTACGTATAGCCTACTCAAAGAAAGTCTTTTCTCATGTTAGTACTACCGGCGAGAACACGTGCTCTACACATGGCTCGCAATGGCTCCTTTTTGGGCATCGTGACACCTTTCCCTTCCCTCATATCAATTTGTTCGACACTAACTCTCTCCCACTCGAAACACTGCACCAACGACGCAAGAGTCAAGCCCATTAACCGATGAGCAAGCCCAGCTCCAGGACAAGACCGTCTTCCAAGCCCAAACGGCATAACCTTTTGAGCTTCTCCTTCTTTATCAAACCTCTCCGGCTTGAACCGTTCTGACTCTTCCCATAGCTCCGGGTCTCTATGAATGGCCCACACATTCATCACTAACATTGTGCCTCGTGGCATGTCGTAACCTCCCACTTGGCAATCTTCAGATGACAAGTGAGGGAGTAGTAATGGAGCAGCAGGATACAGACGGAGTGTTTCTAATATTATGTTTTGAAGATAAGGAAGATTCACAATATCCGGTTCATCCACTAACCGGTCCAAACCTATCTTATTATCAATTTCAATTCTTGCTTTCTTAAGTATCTCTTGATGGTTTAACAAATTTGACAATGCCCATTCTAACGTTATAGCTACTGTATCCGTACCCGCAATTATCAAATCCTGCACATTAAACAACCTCAGATATAGACATAAAATTAAGTTTGTATATGTAGTGTAGCTGTTTGGTGCTTACAAGGATGATTCCTTTGATGATAACATCTGTATAGCAATCAGGTTGGGTTTCTTGGAGAGAAAGCAAATGATTGATCATGGTCTTACTTTTTACTTTTTCCGCACGTTTCTCATCAACTAGTTTTTGTAAGAATGCGTCGAAACGATGCGCTACGTCTTTGATTCGTGTTTCACTATCTGTGAACCAACGCAAAAACGAAAGATAATCAGCTGGGTTTCTTCCACTGTCGCCGGCCATAGCCTCAGACACCAAGTACCTCGCCAATTTGGCCTCTTCTTCGTCCTCCGCATCGTCACCGTAGTATCTCTTCCCAGCTATAGTTCTGATGATGTTATTGAATGCCAAGTTTGTAAACAGTGATTTCATCTCCACCTCCACAAATCCCTGATGGGTACATGTAATAAGTTTTTTAAAAAATATGTTATTCAATGTCGATAACTTCAAAATTATTATAATGATACTAATTTCCTTCCGTTTTAGAGAGAGTCATTTAACATTTTCTATTGGTATATAAAATTGCATTTTTAATTTTAACAATTAGTAAAAAATATATCAATTTTAGCCCTAAATTAAATTTAAATAGACTTGATATCACAATGATTATTGATTCCTTAAAATAAAGAGAAGTAATTATAATTACTATAGGAATATATATACACAACGCCGGGTTTGAGTAAAAAGTTGTACTTTAGTTATTATTTGAAAAATGAAAATATGCAAAGATAATGGAATGTGAAATTTCAACTTATAAAACTAAGTAACTAACTACTTAAAATTATTATTGACAGTTCTAAAGAGGCGCGCGTACGTGTAAGGAGTCTCGGGAGAGACGTAATAAAAGCCGTCGGATCTCGTCTTTACGTATACACAAGAACATACAGAGCCTCATGGACGAAAATATTTCAGCGGCGGTGATTCGACGTAAGCTTCGCCAGTGATCGCCGTAGGATGCTCCGACCATATGTGTAGCATTATACCCTAGATGCTTGTTTATCATCAACACAGGCCGATTCGCGAAGACAATGTCATTCTTGGTGAAACATTCCTCAGCGATGGCACGTGACGAGACGACGTACGTTTGACGTTGCCCTAAGCGGAGGTGGATGATAGGAGCATTTCCTAGGGATCTTGAGAAGGAAAGTAATTTCCGATGAAATGGTCGCTTCATCAGGTGGAGGTGGCCGATCACGGGTAATGAGTTTCCTAGAGACGGCGGCAAGTTTTGTTTTGGCTTTGATTTTGAGAACAAGAAGATGGTAGAGAAGAAGACAAAAAGTGAAAGAAGCAGTACTTGAAGATAGTCCATTTACTTTTGCTCTTGTTGATTGCTTATTTTTGGTTACTTGTATCTCTTATATATTGTAGTATGTAGAGTGTGTGGGAGATGTCACATGGTGTTTAGATCTAATATAACTTCTTGAAGGTTTGCTTGAAACTATGTTCAGTTACTTTATACGCATCCGAGTGTTACAGCATGGCAATACCTTCAAGATCAAAACATTTGATTTATTTTCTACTAATTATAATGAAAATGGTACAGATCAGATGACTCTAAAAAACTTAATGGTGGATGTGAGAACATAAAACTCGCAAGCTACGTAAAAAGCATGTGCATACTTCTCTATATTACCAAACTTGGCGCTTGGCTCTGACTTAATTAAACGAACAAAAGTTAATTTTAGGTTTTCTTTGAGATTTTCTTTTATACTCCAGAAGATAACATTTTAAAGTTAAAGATAAGACTAGGACTATAATATCCCAACATATCTAGTAACCTTATACACGTTTAGGGATGTTATAATGGATTATGTTCGCGGGTTTTTAATGGGATTTTAAAAATCCTAAAATCGAGTTTTCCCGCCAAAACCGTAAAACCGAGTTTTTCCGTCAAAACCATATAAATTGAGTTTTCTTGCCAAAATTTCAAAATCGAGCTTTCTCGCCAAAACCGCATAATCAGATTTTTCTGTCAAAATCGCAAAATGTATTTTCCGCCAAAACTATAAAATCTAATTTTTTTTTACCAAAACTGCAAAATCGGAATTCTTCCTCATAAATCGTAAAATTGATTTTTTCGTTAAAACTATACAATCACATTTTTCTACAAAAAATAATTAATTAATTATATTAAGTTAAATGAGTTAACAGGTTTTCACTAATTTTAAGTACAACCCATTTAATAAATGGATCTTGACAAAACTACCCATTTAAAACTCATTTAACAAATGGATCTTAACAATAGAGAATAAATAGAAAAACATAAAAGTTATTAGTAAGAAATATAAAAGAAAACATTGTTGGAAAACAAATAGAAAAATATTTTTATAACCCAAAGAAAACCCAACATATAAAAGTTATCTACATCACTTTAAATGGGACGTGATTTGCACATAGCTCACAACGGCGTCGCCTTGGGCATTGAGAGCAAATCACACAAACCGTTGAGCAAGTGCAGTTCCAGGACAAGCACGTCGCCCTAACCCAACGGCATTAACTTCTTATCCTCTCCTTGCTCCTAGAATCTTTCTGGCTTGAACCACTCAGGTTCTTTCCATAACTTTGGATCTCTATGCATGGCCCACACATTAATCAATAACATCGTACCGCGGGGCATATCATATCCAGCCACTTTACAGTCATTCGATGACATGCGAGCGACTAGTAACGGTAGCGCAGGGTACAGAAGAAATGTTTCCGATACAATATTTTGGACGTAAGAAAGATTAACAATATGTTTTTCAAAGAAAAAAAAAAGATAAACAATATCCTGTTCGTTGACTAACCGATCTGAGCCAGTTAACTCATCGATTTCACTTCTAGCTTTCTTGAATATGTCTGGATGGTTCAACAAATTTGACATTGCCCATTCTGGAGTTACGGATGCCGTGTGTCCCCGCAACTATTAAAACCTGTCAATATAATTCAGTAAACTTTATATATGTTTACATTAGTATAATGTGTTTACTACTACTAAAGTCAATCGAAACTGATAATTCGATTGTTTATGGTTCTTTATAAGATCCATTTGCTTTTGTAATACTTGTTGAACTATATCACTTTGGTCATTGGCGTGTGTAACGGTTTTTAAATAACAGTTAAAAAGATTACTACTTACGAGTATGATTCCCTTGATGATCTCATCAGTATTGTAACCCGGTTGGGTTATTTTGGAGAGAAAGCAAGTGATGGATCATAGTCTGGCCTTTTTCTTCTTTCTCATCACGTTTTTCATCAAGTAGTTCCTGCAAAAACGCATCAAATCGCTTCCCCAAATCCATCATTTGATTCTCGTAGTTTTTGATCCAACGTACGATCGTTAGATAGTCAGCTTTATTTCGGGCCCCTGCATTAGCCATCACCTCCAACACGAGTTTTTCACATATGTGGCCTTTTCATTATTTTCGGTTTCATCGCCATAGTATCGCTTTCCGACAACCATTCTGAGGATGTTGTTGGATACTAAGTCAGTTAATAATGATCTCATCTCTACCTCCGCAAATCCCTGCCATTTTAATTTTATAAGCATTTTTATTTTCTTTTAACAAGACTCAGAAACTGCACGGTCTGCACCTTGCAATCTTTTGGATCACGGTTTGATCAAGTTAGATCGGCATCCATGTAGACACTTGACTTGATAATTTTAAAAGTGGGTCAAAATAAATAGATATGACACCAAAGTTATATCAGTGTATTAATTTCGTTAAATAAAAAAATATTTCTTAGTTTGCCTAATTCATGGAGTTTTCAAGCTTTTGATATATCTATTACCATAAATTATTAAATTTTATTTTAATAATTTTATAGTTCTTAGTTTTATTATTTTATGGAGTTTTCAAGCTTTTGTTAGGTGTAATATAGTTTGAGGAGAAAAGGGGACCGTGAAACATGTGTGGACTCTAGAGCATTAAAAAATATTTGCGGTTTGAATTGTTGAACAACTACTCTTATATTTTAAAAAAAAAAGATATAAAAAATATTATGATTAAAATAGCTGATTTTTTTTATATATATTATCAATCTTATTAAAATTTATTTATTAAATTAAAAAAAATCACATAAAAAAAATCATGGCTCTTATTTTAATAGATAATTTTTTTTAATTTTTTTTTAAATAGTATTAGAGCTTGATCCGCACTGTGGTAAGGCTCCTCTATAAGTATATAGTATATAATATAACTTTGATATAAATGTAAATATTGTAAAAGTATTATCTACATTTTAATGTTATATATAATGTAATTTTATCATTTTAATGTTATATATAATGTAATTTTATCATTTTACTGTGTAGTTTTTTATTTGACATTATTAATATATATAAATATTTTTTTACAATTTATTTTGTTATTAATTGTTATTACATTCTAATATAGTTTCAAATTCGATACAATAAATTCATTATCTGAAATCATCAAATACATAATCCCTTGCAAAATATATATTTTAATTTTTACAGTTGCATACAAATGTTTAAAAAAAACTATTTAGTTATACTATAGAACAAATATTTGTTAAGGTTCCTTTATATTTCCTTATTTTGTTTTAAAAAATATACTTGAGCATCTATAATTTAGTTTATAGAAATATTTTATAAGAAACTAAATTTTTTTTGTTTAAATAAGTTAGACTATTATTTTAGTAAATTTTATACATGGTTAATGATTTTGTGAAATATATTTTAAAAATAAAATAAGTAATCAATTAGATATATTTTTATATTTAACTCATATAATAATTCTATTTTAAATTAATATAGACTATAATTAAAAAGTTTATGAAAATAGAATATGAATAAAATATTAATTAACATTAATTTGTAATAATATTATATTACTAATTACGAAATTAATTAATGTATCTTTTTAATCTTTTTATAACAGGAGTAAGAACATAGTTACATATTCAATACACTTCTTTCATCTGTTAAATTTTATTTTGGACCATTCACTAGGAAGTCATCACACTAAATTGTATTATCATTTAATCTTATACTAGATTAAGATACGCGCTTTGCGCGGAATAAACATTATATATATAAATTATTTTAGGTATTATATATTTTTTACATGTTATGAAATAATAAATATATATTGAATAATTAAAAATTCAGTAACTATTACATATATAATTAAATTGGTGCGAATAAATTTTATTAATCCAAACAAAATTTTTCTATATGATAGGGTATATAATTAAATTTAAATGATATTAACATATATAATATATTTTTAGTATTAATGTCTATTAAATGATACTTTCTACTCATATGGTCTTTTTTATCATTTGTATCTTTTATTACAAAAATTTTAAATTACTGATAACAAATTTTTTATTGTGGGATTAATAGTTTTAGTAATTTATATATTTTTTAAATTAAGTTGTCAATGTTTGTTCAAAGTTTTTATCAAAAAAATTGTTGAAAGTAAATTTAAAAATTTATGTATTTTATATGGTATATAGTTTAATTTAAAACGATATATATATACATATCTTTTAATCTTAATAATTAATTGAATTAGACTTTTTACTTAGATGATTTTGTAATCATTTGTATCTTGTCACAGCAAAGAATTTTAACAGTTTTAGTAATTTATAGTCATTTTTAAAAAATTTAAATATAACATATATACAGAAAAATCTATTAATTGTCATATATACCAAATAAAACAAATATGATAGATGATATACCAATTTTTATCAAATCTTTATTATTCAAAATTATTAATTGTCATATTATATTTTAGCCATATTAGATAATTTTGTAACTTTTATTTAAGAAAATAATAAAAAACATTAATAATAAATTTATAGTTAGTTTAATAAAAAATTTACCATATAATTAGATGAACCAACCTATTTCTCTAATGATTCTAATAATCATCCTACTAATGACATGTATGTACAAAAAGAAGTTGTAATATTTTTCAATTAATATACATGGGATTAATATCATGTAAAGCCCCACATTACGAATCCATCTCTTAACAATCTTGATGCCTTTACTTTACTATATACAAAATGAATGACATGTGTCTTTATACAAAAAAATATTATAAACGACCATACATTTTATGTAACTAAAAGTTTCATATGTTTCATAAACTTCTGAGAGTTGTAATTCATGTATCTCAGTTCTTTTCATTTACTACAAATCGTGTAAAATATGTTTTTCTATATACAAATAAACATCTCTCATGGTCATATCTGGTATGACCATACTCGACCATCCTTCTTATTACTAACATGGTGATGACTTTTTAATAAACTTCCTCGGGTCATTTCTCATGTGTCATGAATTTTTTTTCTTCTAAATGTCATGAACTATTTGTTTTTTTAACAGGAGCTTCAAATGTGACCCGTAATCCGCACGTGGTTTCCGTTTGTCCAAAGGTCCATAATCTGCACGTGGTTTCCGATTGCCAACCATCTAATCCCCCTGGCCCGGAACCAGCCGACACTAATATCCATTATCCAAGGACCCGACACCAACGCCGCGATTAACTTTAAACGTAGGGAGGACGTAAAGCATTCCGTAGCCACAGGGAGTATTCGAACTTGAGTCCGTATTGGTGTTTTAATTACCTCAAGACCACTAGCCCACCACCCCGTGGTTATCATGAACTATTTGTTAAATCGTATTAGCCTTATTTGAACTCCTGATCTCTTTTTATTATATGATTACATCTTTATATACTGAACACACAGATGGAATTTGGAGAAGATGAAGATGGGTGTATTCAAAATATTACCTAAAATATTAGTCGTATGTTAAAAAAATCATAATATTATATTCTTATAATTTTGTGATTGTAAAAAATTTTGGAAAACATTTTGCAAGAAAAAAAACTATCAAGGAAAGTCTATTCCAATATTAAGCAATATTATTCAAAAACAAATTAAGGAATATACCCACAACAATATTGGTTGCACATTTAAAACATCATAATATTGTAATCCTATAATTTCGGGATTGAAATCATTATTGGAAACAAAGTAATGGAATATACGGAAAATCTGTTCTAATATAAATCATTGTTGTCTCTCTGATCTTATCATTAACAATCGTGTAATTTTAAGGAAACAATTGATTTGTTGAATCATATGACCTTCTTCTTTGATTCGCCCTTAAATATATCGAGCAGCTATAAGCTTGATCTTCACTGAGTTTCAACATCGTATGAGTGATTAACCCCTTATGATTGTGTTTTCATTTCCATAACCTGATGTCTCAAGCAACATGCACCAATCTTAAGAACTGATTCACCGATAGAATTTGATGAGATAGAGGAGCACATTTTTGGATTTAACGAAAAAATCTAGAATTCACCTGATTTTCGTAGAATAGTTAGTTAGAGTAACAAGTTAGTTTACCTTTGCCCAAAAGAAACTTTATGAATCAACTAATTAAACTCAAAAGCTAACTAAATGAGACCCAATATATCTTTTCTAGATAGGCCTTTTTAATTTTAACAAAATTATGTTCACTGTATTTTTTTTCTTTGTCAACACAAGATGTTTCAAATATAGCCCAAAATTATTTTTGTCTTTCATTATTTCTGAATTTTAATTTAAGTGTTAGAAAATGTTAGGACTATAAGAATATAAAATAATGATGTCTCTGTATAAAATTAAAACATAACAAATACAAAGCTTTGAATATTTTTTAATAGATGTATTAATTTACATAAACAATCCAAATTATATGCTTTATAAGAAAAATACATTTGAAAATGGTAAATTTGTAAAACAAAATGCCAATTACCAAATGATTTATCTAACATACAACTTTAGTTATTTGAGCATCAATAACTCATATCATGAACAAATAGAAAAATAAACATTTGAAATACATGAACAACCATAATTTTGTAACATAAAAAGTAAAAGAATATATGCGCGGTTGAGCGGTTAAGATCTAGTTATATGACTGAATAAAAATATATTTCTCCAGCCGAATAATAAGCTCATACCAACTTTTTGTTTGATTCAGTATTAGTATATTGCTCGGAGTTATGGCTTTGTGAAAAAAAAATATCGTTCGGAGTTATGCCTTTGTCAAAAAAAAATATCGTTTGGAGTTATGGCTTTGTCAAACATTTATAACACGGCCATATTTCAAAGAGTTCACTTGGAAATCAATAAACAATTCCTTATATATTAACTGAGAAACATAAAACATGTAATGTATTTTTATAGTTGTTATAGAAATAAGCTGGTCCGGTTAAACATATATTATTTTTTTCATTAAACTAACTATTAGTCTATTACCTTAGATAGTAATCTACAAAAAAATATTTTTGATTCTTTCCTTAAATAAAAGATAGGAAATTATCCAACATTTTTTTATTTTATAACAATTTTTGTATTTATCAGTTTTGTTTAATTTTTTATTATTAAAAATTAAACAATCATATTAACCATTTAATAAAAGTTTAATTTTTATGTTATATTTTGATTTAAAAAATATAAATTACTAAAACTGTTTAAAATTTTATATTACAATTTTTTTGATCAATAATTTAATTTCTATTATAACAAAATACAAACGATCATAAAATTATATGAATAGAAAATCTCATTTAACAGATATTTTAATTAAAAGTTTCTCTATTAAGAAAACAACCCGACAAAAGAATCAAAATTTCTTTTGATTATGACAAACCAGCGAAACAACATTAACTAGGTAATTTGTAAACACTGACTATTTTGAATTTCATTTTTGTATAGTAAAGATATGTCATTTTAGACTAATATCTATTTTGTCTAGGTTATTTCTAAACAGACGATAACAAGTACGTATAAGAATTTTTTTGGTAAAGAAATTAGGAAATTTTGTCTTTTTAGAGCAAACAAATGATAACTATGTCTTTTTAGACTAATATATATTTTGTGTCATTTTTGCCTTTAATACCCTTTAATATTTTTGAAAATAAATTTCATAAATAGTTTTACAAACAAAAAAAATTGGAAAATAGTAACTATTGATAAAATACCTATATAAACTTAGTGGTATTTTTTTCAGTTCTAAAAATGTTTAAATCATAGTTTTCAGATTTTATTCTAAATAAAGTAGAAATGGCATTCTACGAAGTAGAAAACAAAATCTATTTTTTTTCATTGAATCTACAATGTTTAGAATACGTGATCTACGTAAATAAGAGTATTCTAAAAATATTTAGAATACATATTATGCGCTTAACCTAACGATCTAAAATCTTTAGAAATCAAAATCTACACATTAATATAAATCTAAAACACTTAAAAACCGATTTCTACATATTTACTGTAAATCTAAAATATGTAGAAATCAAAATCTACACATTACTATAATTTAAAAAACCTGTAGAAACCGATTTCTACAGATTAGCTGTATTCTACGGATAAGAAATCAGTTCCTAAAAATATGGAAACAAAATATTTGAGAATATTCACTTTCATATTTTGAAAAAAAAAAATCGATTTTTTTTTAAAATGAAAAAAAACGTGGTAACCTTCTTCTCACGCCGTCTTCTATATTCCATTGATTGTTCACAAAAATTTCACATTATTTCTACCAAATCAGTGTGAAATTGAGTGAGTTAGGGTTTAGGAACTTGAGACTTTGATTTTCTCCTCCGTTGTTCGTGAAGGAGATGAAAAATTATGGGTTTCATCCCAAAGAAATCGAGTTTAAAGAGTTAAAATCATGTTTGGTCGGTTCAAATCAAGTGGGAATCAAACCGAGTATAACCGAAAAAAACCAGGAAATCGATATGGAATACTTATCTGGGCACGGGATCAATCGGTCGATATGTATGAAATTGATCTTTGCCGATCGAGTGAAATGGACCATGCCGATCAGTATATGCTCCGCGTTTTTTTTGTTCTGCATAACTTTGACCTTATAATTTCGGATCGATCGATCCCGCTTGATCGAACCCATTATTTATTATATTTTAAAATTACAATTTTAAGGGCATTATTGCCATTTTGAAAATAATTAATCTAATATGACATAAAATAAATGAGATTAGTATAAAAGGACATAGTTATCATTTTTTTGCTCTAAAAAAGCAATTTTTCCCAAGAAATTATATAAGAATCAGTCAAAAGAAATTTTATATAAGAAGTTATAAACAAGAAAGAAAACATATAAAAGGACCTAAATTCAAAAGGGTGAGGGGTCAGAGTCAGACGATGATAGGAGATCAGGGATTCGAGGAATATCATGAAATTGGGTAGTTAAATAATCGAATATATTTATAAACTACATCACCTACTATGGGGATCTTTTGCCGAATAATACCTTTTGGAAGCCAAAAAATGAAGCTTTTGTATTTTAGGTTTATATAATAAATTTATTAATTAATATTTTATGGATGATATGCTACTAACTAAGATAGTCTATAAAACTTACAAAACTAATTAGGAATTTTTTTAACAGAAATGATTCACATAATTAAAACATATGCGTAAGTCCATAAAATAAAATTGATCTGCGAAAAGGATCGTCACTTGTGAGTTGTGACCAGTGTTTTGAAACGACCCGGACCTGCGGTTGAACCAATAAACTCGGTGATTCAGAAAAAAATTAGTTTAGGTTTTATGAAAATCCAATATTTAGAAACCCGCAAAAACCCACAAAAACCTACTAAAACCCAGAAACCGATACCGGTTGAAGCACCGGCTGAACCAATAAATAATTTTTCTCCTTTTTTTTAATTTCTAGATTATATTTTATATTCTAAGTTTTCAATTAAAAAGTTAGGTGCTGACAAAAAAAAGTTAGGTTTTCCCTTTTCAGTTTTATATTTGTGATTTTTAGATTATGATGAAGATTTTTTACGATGTCACCTAAAGAAAATGAAGTGAACGATGATAGAGAAAATCAAAATTAGTTGATGTCATTTGGTGTTAGTTTATTTCTGTTATTTATAATTTATTACAATGATCTTTTACTTTTAGTTTATTTTGAATTTGAAGTTAATTTATTATTCACATTAGATATTTAAATATTTGTAAATATTATATCTTGATTTTTAGATGTCATAATTCTTACTTTATGACATAAAATTTTAAATAGTCTAAACTATTTTTTTTTTGATATTTTGTATATCAAATGATAATAAATATATAAAAACTAAAGTTAAGTATTTATTAAATACTTTTTAAACATAAAGTATATACATATCCAAACTATTATTTTATGTTTTAAAAAATATTTAGAAAATATTAAACTTTAGTTTTTATATTTTTTATTTTCATAGCTAATATATTATTATATAATAAAATTAATTAATTTATTAATCTGTGGTTCATCCGTGGTTGATCTAATGATCCAGCAATTCGGTAAATCGTTTGGTTTAGTGTCCAGGTTGAGTTTAAAAACATTGGTTGTGACTGTTCTTGGTTGTCGCACACTTATTTACTTTGTTTGGTAGCAAGTTTGAAAACGGACGTCTCATCTATCTATAACTATCTAAAAAAACAACTAAAATACTTGGGTTATTCGTCAAACAAAAAGGTCACTTAATTCATTGTTTATAGTATTTTAATATATTTTTTTGACATCTAGTATTGAAATATCTATGTTTTATTTTTTTAACTTTATAAGCGGATCTCAGAGGCTATACAAAGATCAATTAATAAAAAAAATATCTATGTTATTAAATGCCGCTATACGCATAATGTTTTCTTTCATTCAAAGATTTAAAGTTTACGTCAGAAATAAATTGTAAATTGTAAATAACTTTACAAATTTTAATTATTTTGTTTCCTTTTTTTTTACGAGAAATTGAATATAAAATAACTAAATATTATTGGTTGGTGAACTCTTAGGAGATGAACTTAATAATAACTCATTACTAATCGATTTAAGTGATCATTAGAATTTCTAAGAAAAAGATAAGTCAAGAGAGTTATTATGCCTTTGGCCGGTAACCATCACATGAACAATAGGAACATATAAAACAAGAATGGCTCTGACCGGTAACCATCATTAGAATTTCTAAGAAAAAGATAAACAAAGTGAGTTCTTTTTGAAATTCGAAATTTCTTTTTGAAATTCGAAATTTCTTTTTGAAAATATTTTTTAATTTAAAAAAAAAACTTTAATTATTTATTTATATATTTATTAGAACCCTAAATTTCACATTCTAAATTGTACATACTTCTCAAGTCTAAACTCTAATTCTAGATTAGTTAACTCAATGGTTATAAATATTTTTTCCCCTTTAAAAGTAAAAATAAAAATAAAAATGATTAAGATAAACATAAAAAGTGGTATTATGAATGTGGTATTTTTGACAATTTTTCATTTTTTAAACCCCTCCCCCTTGCAATTAAAAAATAACATGGAAATCAACTGACTACTGGTATACAGCTTTCACCTCTTATTAGAATTTTAGGAATATTTTCTATAATTTTAGGAGTCTTTTTGGTAAATTTGGTAAATAATTTCTAAAATATAGTAAAATCTTTCGTACTGTTTAAAATTTGTTCTTTACGGCATTTATTTAATCTTTAATACTCGACTCGTATTTATAAATACTTTCTAGATGTTTAAATTGTTTAATAAACTTAAAACATTTTTCTAAATAAAATGTTAGAAGTAAACAAGTTTTTACAAGGGAAAATTTGAGAAAATACATTTATCTGAGATTTTATTTTAAAAAATGTACTTCGATTTATATTTTTTTTTAAATACAATTTAATTTATGTTAAAATAAAATCTCAGATATATATATATATAATCATTTTACAAATTATTTTCTTTTAGATAATACTCTTAAATCTACGTAATATAATATCTTATAATACTATATTTTAGTTTATTTTGATGAAAGTACTAAAATGACGTTTTCCATTATCTCTATCTCCTCATTTCTTTCAATTCTTCTTCTGTGTTTCTATTTATTTGTATCATCTTCTTCTTCTTCTTCCTCTAGTTCTCCATTTTTTGTAGCGCTTATATGTGTATTATTTTGTTTCAATGTTTTTGAGGTGTAATTTGATTTTGTCTCGCCAACATCTATAGGTGCGTAGATTTATCATGTAAAGGTAATAATGTTATTACTACATCAATTGACATAAAGATCCAAATAAACTTTTTTATAGTCTTTTGTTTTTCTTTAGATTCAGAAGACATCAAAAGTAATATCATTTATACAGTACAATGATCCTTATACAGTACAATGATCTATGTATATTGCTTGATGTGTTTCATGAGTGACGGATCTTCTACGTTCCAGTTCTCTGTATCTCAGAGACGTCAAAGCAAGTTCCCAAAGCATTTATAAAATGCTTAACACACCATACATGAACAGAACTCAATGTCAACAGTAAGTTAGGATACTTTTCTTCTGAAATTGACAGAATGAAGAAAATAAGCATATACATCCAATAAACTACTACCACCAATTCTATAATTTGATGCTGTTCTGATTAAAAAAAGGGTTCCTAGCTATTGGAAGAATCTACGAAGGTACATGAAATCACAAAAGTGTATTATCATAAACATTATCAGTAGTAATAGTTACATCAAATATGTATTTTAGTTGTCAGAGTATGTATATTTTTTTATCAAATTTGGATTAAAATGTTTTATCACATTTCAAAAAGTATAGTTTTCAAAACTTAAAAATACAAGTATATTCTCCAAATTTCAAACTATAAATAGGGTATTTTCAAATTATCCTTTTTTACAATCCAAATAAATGATATATATGATATTTTTTGAAAGAATGCTAAATTATTTCAAACAAAAAGGTTATTTACACTTTGTGTTACATTGGGATTGAAATTTTTCTTAAAATCAAATACTAAGCTTCAAGTAGCTATTGAGTTGCAAACCATATGGCTAATTAAACCATTGGGATTGATATATATGATTTTTTATGGTTTATGTCGTGTTTGTACATAAAACTTGTTTTGATGTTATCTATCATACGATAATTATATACATATGTGTATATATATTTGTGTTTTTTTGCTATGCTTATATAATAATCGCCTCTGATTTAACACCTTTTCGATTAAAATGAAAAAAAAAACTACGTAATATTCCCGTTAGAATAAATATATATATATATATATACAGCGTGGAAAATACAAATACATGAACAAGATCCAATCTAATAAAAATTATTATATATAAAGTGTACCGGTCTGATTATTTCCTCGACACACTATCACCAACAAACTCCTTAGAGGAAAGAAAACACATAATCATAGATGTTTTACTATGTGATTATTCTCTCTTTAGCTCTCTTTCTTGTGGCTTACAAACTCATATTCTCATCCAAAAAGCAACGTTTCAACCTCCCTCCTTCTCCGCCTTACGCTCTCCCCATTCTCGGCCACCACCTCCTCATCAAACCGCCGGTCCACCGTCTCTTCCACCGCCTCTCAAAGACCTACGGCCCAATCTTCTCCCTCAGAGTTGGCTACCGCCGCACCGTCGTGATCTCCTCCTCCTCACTGGCATCAGAATGCTTCACGGGCCAAAACGACGTCCTCATCTCGAACAGGCCTTGTTTCCTAACCGCAAAATACGTCGCATACAACTACACAACCGTCGGGACCGCTCCTTACGGCGACCACTGGCGTAACCTCCGCCGCGTCTGCTCCCTTGAAATCCTCTCCTCGAACCGTCTCACCAACTTCCTCCATATACGTAAAGACGAAATACGCCGCATGCTCACGAGACTCTCACGTGAGGTCGACAAAGAGATCGAGCTAGAGCCGCTATTGTCTGACCTAACGTTCAACAACATCGTGAGGATGGTCACGGGGAAGAGATATTACGGAGACCAAGTCCATAACGAGGAAGAAGCGAATCTTTTCAAGAAACTCGTCGCCGATGTTAACGACTGTAGCGGCGCGAGACACCCCGGAGATTACTTGCCATTTTTGAAAATATTCGGAGGGAGCTTTGAGAAGAAAGTGAAATCTGTTGGAGAAGCCATGGATGAGATCTTGCAGCGTTTGCTTGATGAGTGTAGAAGAGACAAAGGCGGTAACACAATGGTTAACCATTTGCTCTCTTTGCAACAACAGGAGCCAGAGTATTACACCGACGTTACTATCAAAGGCTTAATGCTGGTAAGTGCTAAAGAATCTCTAGTACACTCAATAATACAAGAGCCAGAATATTACTCTGATGTCACTTATTCTTTGTGTTTTGGTACTTGATTTTTAAATCATTATTATGGCTCACACGTTTTCATTAAGTGGTAACGAATCTTTCTCAAATCAACCTTTTGGTGTAATTTCAATATATAGACGGCTCAGGTATATACCGTAGGTTTTAGACTTGTAGGTAAATATACTTGTAGGTTTTAGACTTTGGTTTTGATCTCCAAATTTTAACAAGCTAATATACTTGTAGGTTTTAAACTTTGAAACTGTAAAAACCTTTATTAATTTATTGTAATTTTTAAAAAATAATATGTGAATTATTATAAAAATGAAACGTTTTTAACTTTTTGTACCTGTACAAAGAAGTAGTTCGATTGAACCTTTTATTGCCAAAAAAGAATATAAACAACAAAGAAACTTTACTTATTGGGAATCCCCAACATACAACTAGAAACATTTTAGCCACAATTGCAAAAGATTCAGAAACTTCTTGCGTTATTTCCTTGCTACGATATATAATCTTACGGATCAACTAGTCATGTTAACGATCTGCGGAGATGTAGTCATGTTGTTGTGAAGACGGCTGTTACGTTCTGGCTAGTCATGTTAATATTTATAGTTACTTAAGCTGTATGTAATTAACAAGTACTTATATATATTTTTGTTAATTATGTGTGAAATAGGGTATGATGATAGCCGGAACAGATACCTCTGCCGTAACCCTAGAATGGGCGATGGCGTGTTTGCTAAACCATCCAGAGTCACTGGAAAAGGCAAAACAAGAGATCGACGAGAAAATTGGACAAGAACGTTTGATCGACGAACCAGACCTAGAAAAATTGCCTTACCTTCAAAACATAGTGTCCGAAACATTCCGGCTATACCCTGCTGCGCCGCTCTTAGTGCCAAGATCGACGACAGACGATATCAAAGTCGGAGGGTACGACGTTCCACGTGGAACGATGGTGATGGTGAACGCGTGGGCTATACACAGAGATCCAAGCCTCTGGAATGAACCAGAGAAGTTCAAACCGGAACGGTTTAACATCGGAGAAGGAGGAGAAGACGTTCATAAGCTAATGCCATTTGGTAATGGACGGAGAGCGTGTCCAGGAACCGGTTTAGGGCAGAGGATCGTGACGTTGGCGTTAGGATCGTTGATTCAGTGTTTTGACTGGGAAAAGGTCAATGACGAGAAGATCGACATGACAGAGACTCCGGGGATGGCAATGCGTAAGAAAGAGCCTTTATGGGCCTTGTGTAGTTCTCGGCTCATTATGAATGAACTTCAGGCTCACTCATAAGGTTTCTGAAGCTATATATGAAATGTTACTCGAATGAATGGAAATCTACGTTTGCTTCATTTCAATGAATTTCTAATGGTTAAATTCTCTCTTCTGTTTTTTTTCAATGCAAAATTACTTAACGAAAATTGTCGGGGAAAAAAACTTTCTGTTGATTTAAGGTGTCTTTAATCATTGGCCTATGGCTTAATTAAAAAAAAAAAACTCCGAAAGACCTATTTTAATAGAAATATACTCCCTCTGTTTCTAAAAGATATATTTTAGTGTTTTCACACATATTAAAAAACACATTAAATTATTATGGTAAATTTATCGTTTTCTGTAATTTTTAATTTTCAATAACTTTTAGTCAATAGTAATCTAATAAAACCAATTAATTTTCTTTAAATTTGTAATTTTCTCATAAAAAACATAAAATATACATCTTTTTGAAACAAAATATTTTTTCAAAACATGGAGTATAATTTTGTGGATGGGGAATTCAGACCGGTCAACAAACAAGTGATAAAAATGATAGATTTTGATTAAATGAAACGGAAAGCCAATGATTATAGAAAAAGGTAATCGAGTTCAAAGTAAAAGAAATTGGTGACTATTCATTATTCAAAGAAAATATCGTCGTACATAAATTATGTACGCGGAGTTACTAAATTTATAGACTAAATCTGCTTTTTATCCGCAAGCCTTTTATTTATCTATTTTTGGTAAAATATGCCTTTTATTTATGAAAGTGGGACTCCATCAATTTTAGGAATAGATTGTTGGTTTAAGTCATCATTTTCATAAAATTATGTAGATTTTAGTGATTGGTGCGGTTACCTCTTATTAGGTTCAATATTCACTATACTATCATGGGTCGATGGAATTCGCCAACCTTGTCAGCTGGTGATGGACATTTTTCAAGGATACAGCCGTCTTCACAACAACATGACTACATCTCCGCAGATCGTTAACATGACTAGTTGATCCGTAAGACTATATATCGTAGCAAGGAAATAAACGCAAGAAGTTTCCGAATCTTTTGCCAGCTAACATGGAATTCGCGAACCTCGTCAGGACAGACTGTATCCTTTAATTTACAGAGACTAAACTAGGAGGAGTAAACATGACATTGTATATGTAAGGATGGCTGAAAGGACTGCTTGAAGCATAGTGAGCTTGCTTGCTTTGGAGAGGAACCGGGTTTACCAGCTAACAGCGCAATGTTGAATTTTATCGACTATAGAGGTAAACAGATCTTTTTTTCTTCTTCCAAAATGTTAAAGAAGGCTTAAGTATTTTCCTAATCCCCCTTCTTTAGCAATATCCAGTGAGGTCTTCGCTGCTTGTCTCATAGATTATGTTGTTGTGAGGACTTGGCAGTATTTATCTTCTGTCCAGAAGCTTCCTCGTACTTAAATATGATATTGCATAGAGCTTCACAATCGGCAGGTGAGGCAGCACAGAAGAACATCTTGTCATCAGCAAATAGTTGATGTAAAGACTGCCACTAGCTGTTCTTATGCCCTGGAGTGAAGTATCTTTTGCTGCATTTCTGCATAGGCCCGAGAGGACTTCTCCACAAAGAATGAACATATATTATCCTTTCAATCTAACAATTCATTTTTAATCCTTGAAAAAATCTTAAATCTAAACTCAGACATGATCAATGAAACAAAAATTATTAATTTAATAAACTGCATTAAGAAATCAATAAGAGAGATAAAGGAGTTCGAAATCTTCGTTTTACTAAATACTGATTTGTCTCCGTAAAAACTCTAAACCACTAAATCTGATATAAAATAAAGCTTAGCCTAAATAATGGCTTAAATAATAAATATAGGTTTAAAACACGTCAAATTTAGTTGCATATAGTGGAAAATTTTGGGCAAATCTTCAGCTAGTGAAACTTGATAAAAACTCATGGGAACATTTGATCGTGATGTTTGTCGACATACACCAATGGGTGGTGTGGATCGACACCAATTTTGTTTAAAATGTATCTAAATCTATAATGACTCATAAAACTTGAAACATAATACTCTAAATCAAATTTATATCATAGTCGAAAACTCATAAAACCATGATACATATGTACTATTGATGTACCACTTGTATTATTGTTTCCCTAATTTTAAATTTAATCAAATTAAAAAAGGCAATCTTGTTTATCAAATTAATAAAAGTTATTCTTATCAGACAGAAAACAAAACAATTGATTTGATATGCCTTTCAACCAGGAGTCCCTTCCAGGATTTGAGCGTATATGAGACATCTGTTCGTGTAAGACAAGGCTAGGAATCTACAGTGAAATTCTCTCTTGCTTTTGGTCTATTTACTCTTTCTCTAATCATTTTGGGTCTTAAATCATTGCTTCAGAACCTAGCAATTATAGAGTAGAGTATTATTTTGTAACTGAACTTTTCAAAAAATATTCCTAATACTAAAAGATACTATGTGTCAAATACCTAGAATAGTCACAAATTTTTAATAAATTAAAGAGCTAGCGACTGTATGTTTAACGACCTTTTCGAACTCTTTAACTCCATGCCCATTAAAATCATAGCTGTATAATCTTTGATAATTTCCTGATATTTCAATAGAATACATTTTAACCAAAAAACAATTAAGTCAATAACACATCGATCGCAGTAAGCAGACAAAGTGCCTTTGTCGGCATCTATTAACAACAAGCACGTTTCCCATACAACTTTTTCCCCTACCTAAATATTCGGAATTTTCTGCAACTTTATGTAACCCTCCACTAGACACGAACAAAAACCGTGGCCCGGCCCAAAGTAAGTAGTTTGGATTGGTTGCTGTTCTGTCAAATAACTCGAATGAGTTTTGTATATATTGTTTCGATTTTTGGTTCGGCTTTTATCCCATAACCAAATCAAAATAACTGATCACATCCGGTGGCTGATCAAAAAAATATTTTGAGTAGGGGCATTTTTTTTTGAGTAGGGGCATTTGAGTAGGGGCATAAAAATAACTAATTAATATTGTTATATGATAACATTATATAGGGGCATGAAATTCCAATCCAAAGAAAGGTGAAACTTTAAGTTTTAGAAGAGGAAAATCCGAACCCAAACCAAATTAAATCCGACATAATATCCGAATAGAACGTGTTCTAAAGTGAAATTTTAAGTTTTTTCACTTAACAATCATTTTTGTTCATGCCACCAAATGATTGTTAGTGAAATTTATTTTGTGAACTAATTGTGTAATTTTGACTCAAACAAGTATTTGAATAACAGAAAGTCAAATTAGAATAAATCTGAATTTAAAATGGGTTCAACCGGATTTTTGATGTGTTATTATATTCGAATTGAACCCAAAGAAATCTCAACCACAATTTAAGAATAACTAAAAGGAGTTAAATTTCATATTAACGTAGAACCAAAACCCAATTGATCGAGTAAAACCCGAATGGACACCTAAACGCCTATGTCTAATATAACATAAATCTATTATATATTTTTAGTAAGGATATTCATTAGAAGAAAAAATAAAATAATACAATAATATACCTAAATATTTTCTTATAAACTATATGAAGAAAAATAATGAATCCACAAGCAAAATAAAAACTACTAGAACTATATATTTGTTTAAAACAAAAATAGTTTTAATGAAAAAGGAAGAATAAAAAAGAACTCAAGAAAAAGATGTGGTAGGATGAGACTCGAACCTTGCCGAATGGGGGCAAAGAGAGAGACTTAACCAACTAATATATAATCAGTAATAATCCTCATGTACTTCAATTTTAGCTTTAGATTTTAGTGGTGGTAGTTACCACCTCGTGGATCCGCAACTGATCACATCTCTCATCACGACTCTCTTATTTCGCAAATTTTTCATGCCTTAACTACTACAAAAATTATAAGTTTAAGCACCTAGGTGTGATCGGGTGGCGAAAGCGCTTAGAAAGTTTATAAGGGACTTGGGTTCGAAATTTCATACGACTCAGATTACTTATTCGTGTGGCCAGGCGACAGGAGTATTTAACTCCACTTGTGAGCCCTGTTCTAAAACTCGCCCGCCTGGGCGAGTAAGCGGCCGAGAACGCGTTGTGCGGTGAGCTTCCGTGGCGAGTTGGACATGATCGGTGTCATTATCCGGCAACCCGAGTTTTGACCGCAGACACCGTAGTTTAATAGTAATCGGCGATTAATTATCTAAATCCGCGTAGTATAAATCGTTAAAACCACCAAAACCAAGTTGTGATTTTGATTTGTCAACTCCAATAAAGATCAAATCGAGACTAAATGATGCTGAATAGAGTCTAATCATTCGTAGAAGTGCAAGATATGGTGACAAGATAAAAGAATTGCAGGAATAGAAAATGTAAGGATATGAAGAAGATAATGATAATTACGTAAATGCCATTCTCTTAAAGAAAAAAAAAACAAAATGAGCTGTCGAACTTGAGACATATTGACTAAAAGCAATATTAATACCACCAGACCACATACAAAACTGAACGTTGTTACTCACAATTCATCTAATATATAAATTATATTTTTGTGATCAATTTGGTATTTATTCACAAATCTATAATTTTAGTACAAGGATATTTTATACATACACATGTATTACTCATTAATATATTGTATTATACATAAAAATTAGGTATTATACGTATAAAAGTACAAAAAATTCCTCCCCGCGTACTCCCCGAGTTTTTTCCGCTTTTTCAATAAATCGCTAGGCCCATGTGTGCCGCACGCGTAGCGTCTAGCGAGTTTCCGAACAGGGCTTGTGAGTAACCAGATCTATTTAATGCCGATGGACAAGTTCCCAGAGATTACTTACTTGGGTTTTGGTCCACTAAATATCTCGGGTCAGCAAAGAAAATAAATTTACAATCTCCGTGGGGCAAGTGCCTTGCTACCTTATGTGCTTGTGATCCGCCTCTGGCTAAGCTTCGGTTTTGGGAACACGTGATTAACGTTTTGTTAGGTAGGTAGTAGCACAATTTAAAGATTGTCGAGAATATTTTAAAATCATGAGACCTTGTTTTTTAACATTAAAATCTTGAGACTCGACATAGCTAAGTGCCAGATAGTGGGGTCAGATGATCCTAATGAAATGGTTAGAAATTTAGTCTACATAGAGCCAAGTTTTGTTATATAATGTATTTTAAGATGATGATTGTTTCAATAGTTTTTAGTTTTAGTTTTTGGTTTTTAGATTTTGGTTTTTGGTTTTCAGTTTTTGGTTTTTGGTTTTTAGATTTAGATTTTGGTTTTTGGTTTTGCTGTATTTTTTTTTTTTTAATTAATTAATACATTACTTTAAAATAATACAACAAAATAGCAATAAATATTTAGATTTTACAATTAAAATTTATCAAAATACTGTATTATAATTTTAATATAAAATAAAATAACATATTTTAATCATTATATTTTATAAAAATATATTATAGTAAAATATAAATCATAAAATATATATAAATTACACAAAAAAATATTAAATTTTGAAACTACTTAGACATTTTTCTTATAAATTATTTTTAATTTTTAAAACTTGAATAGCAATAGTTTTCCTTATATAAATATTATAAATTAAACAAAAATAAAAATACATAAAATTTTGAAACTAATTATAAATTTTCTTATATAAATTATTTATATTTTCTTAAAGTTGAATGGAAATTTTTATATTTCTGGATTAATACAATATATTGTATTAATAAAACGTATTATGTTTTTTATAATTTTCGTCATTTTTAATGTGATTAATAATTATTAAAATAATTCAATTATTTTATTTATAAAAACTAATAACTAAGTTTTAAAATTAAATAATATTATTTATAAAAAAAATATTTACAGATCTGAAACACAAATTTAAATATTTCACATTATCGTTCAAATGATATCTAATGTACCAAAAATTGTATGCTAATATTGTTTTTATGAAAATATTATTTATTAATTATTAATTAATTAAAATGTAGTAGTTTCTCCAAAAAAAAATTCGTTTTTCTTCATAAAAACTCACAAAAGTTGATTTTTGGTTTTTCTTCATTAATTGGTTAAACTTTTCAAAAACTAGTTTCCCTAAATTTTAAGAAATCTATTTATTAAAAATCTTGATTGGCAACTCACATAATTTTTATAAAATCTAAAACTAAAAACTAAAACAAAAACCACAAACAATCAACCTTTAGGAGAAAAAAAAAACTATTTTTTCTATTTTTTCCACCTAACTAGGTGGCTATATGTACATCCGCTTTAGTTTATGTATTTTTCTCCTAACTAGGTGACTATATGTACATATATTATGTACTTTAGTCTACATATAACCTAGTTAGGAAAAAACTATTTTTTGCCTTGTACTTATTTGGAGAAAGCGGACTAAGCGTTACGGATCTAGCGGACCAAGCGAATCGAGCTGCTTTATAATGCTAAACCTATTAATATCAATTTAAAAACAAATAACTGCTTTAACCTATGCTAGAACACTCCTTAGGTGATGTCTTTATATTGTTCATAGTAGAACTTATTTTTCTCTTTGTAAAGTTAAACCACTAGTGGTTCTTTAATTTTTTATTATTAAAAAGGTAGATCATATTTTATCAAACAACAATTGATGAATGGCAAATAAATAGGTGGTTTATCCACCTGATGGGAGAAATGCTTTTTTTCTACTTTTTATTCTTAGCCTAAGAGCAAGTCCAATGGAAATTCTTAGCAAAATATCCTTAGCAAAAAAATATTATAATAATATGTGAGGCCTACTAAATTTAAGAGTTTGTGTCAAATTAATCTTTAGTTAAGGTTCAGATTTGTTATTGTGTACGGGTCCTACCGTCACGTGGAATCCCGCGATTGGCTCTTCCTTTTTTTTAGCGAAAAAAATAATAATAATAAAATAATTTTAAAAACTTACCTCGGTTATCGAACCAAAAGTAACAGTGTTGCGGATGGTCTAAGATACTGTAACGTCTTGGCCGCTTCCATTATTGGGTCTTTACCCATGTTCACTCGGCCTGTGGATTTTACTATCCCATTGATGATTGCCTATTAGTTTTTTTTTGGATGTTTCCTAATTTTGTAATCACTACATGAATCAGGACGTGATATTTTTGTTTTTTTAATACGATGTTACCAATTACATTCTAATTTGTTACATATTTTCCAGTATTCCAATATGTGTGACCGAAAATCTAAATATAATTTAAAAACTCAAATAATTAAATTAAATATTTTAATATATATTGCCATAATACATACCATATATTAGAAATACGTATGTAATTTTGTGGGATTACTTGATTCCACAGTAATGAAAATATTAATATTTCTTAAACATCTGCAGGCTAGTCATCGTTAACTCCTTTTACATGGTTTACATATGAATTGTGGTAGAATTTATTAATCCAATATATTTCAAAGAATATATAAAAGACTACACATGCAGACACACTCCATTATCATGCACTAGTTGAATACTCTACTGATGCAGAAGTATAATAATTGCACTTTAAAATATGTCCTTATTCAAACTTAAGTTAGCTTGGGCTGAGGTTGGGCTGAGGATGTGGAGATGAAGCTCTGTTTGTTTTGGTGTTTAAGACAGTTTAGTCTGAAAAGTATTATTATTCTTAATCATACAAACGACGCATTATATAAACGTGTAATATAATTATTGGCTTTAATCGATGAATTGTATAGACTTTTTATTTAATGTTATCAGGTTGTTAGGATTATATATTTACTTTAGGCAGCACTTGTTTGACTGAGAAGTACACCAGAAAATTAAAAAATAAATAAAAATTCGATGTTCAAGGAAACAAAATCAAAATAACTTTTTAAAACAATACAATTTTAACTAAAATTCTCATGATGTTGAAATATATAGAAGAAACCATAAAAGTATTTTTTGGTAAATCAGTAATAACAAAGTTTGCCAACCTTAAAAACGTAATATGACTAAAACGATAATTATAACTAATCTAGGGAGTGTATTTAAATTGGAATTTTGTATAGTTTGTATTAAAATAATAAATTATATCTTATTAAACATAATTTAGATAAAAATAATTTTATTAAAATACATTTTGACAACTTGTTCACCCGTCTTCTAATCCTGGGACGAATTATTCAACCACTAACCATTTAGAATTAGGTGAATGCCATTTTGTCGCGCTGGAATTAAATCGCATATCTTTGCCAAAAATGCGAAGTCATTTGAGAGCATTTATTATAAACTCTATTGATTTTCTTGTGAATAAATTTAAATATATAGGATTATGAAAAATACAAGTTTACAAAAAATATTAACCATTATTTGAGTCTTTTAAATAAGATACTATCTTCTTTTTATCTTTTTACTTTTGATACTTTTAATTATATAATCTAAAATTTTAATTTAGAGGTTATATTGATGCAGATATCTATTGAGTATAAGTTTTTAAACAATTTTTTAAAAAAAGTTTTCATAATACAACACTAATATAAGTAAAACTAAAATTAAATTTAATAAATCGTAGCAAATAAGCACTCTTTCGAACTTTTAAAAACATATCACCCTCTTTTCTTTCACTTTTTATTTGTTTTATTATAATAGTGAAAAGAATTTGGTTGAAGTACCAAGGTATTTCAAAGAGTATTAGAGTATTTCCATTGGATTCTAGCCAAAACGTTTTTAAAATATATTTATATATATTTGTGTATGTATTTTTAAAAAAAAATGGCTAGAATCCCAAATATATATATATATATATATATATGTATTTTTTAAAAAAAATTGGCTAGAATCCCAATTGAAAGTGCTCTTACTCTCTAGTTAAATGTAAAATTAGAAAAACAAGAACATGATTTCGTCAAAAAAAAAAGAAAGAGACACGATTGATGAAAATCAATTCTTGGAAATATCCTCAACAAAAACATGACAAACTCTATGAAACATGTCGGCTTTTTAATAGTTTAAAAATCAGAAAAGTAAAATATAACTATATAAATAATTGTTAATATTTTATTATTTATTGAGAAATTCATGCATGTGCAGCCGTTGATATGTCATATGCTCACCTTTTCTCTTTGCTTGCAGATCCTCCTTCAACCCCAAAACTCATTCCTCTTATATATAGATCCTCCTTCAACCCCAATACTCATTCCTCTTATTTATAGATTACCATATCATTAGAAAGGCGACATCACCAGAAAAAAATAACGTGGCAAAGATGTTTTACTATGTGATTCTCCCTTTAGCTCTTCTTGTCATTGCTTACAAATTCATCTTCAGCTATAGAACACAGCGTTTCAACCTCCCTCCCTCTCCGCCTCACTCTCTCCCCATTATCGGCCACCACCGCCTCATTAAACCTCCCGTCCACCGTCTCTTCCATGGACTCGCCAAAACACACGGCCCAATATTCTACCTCCGACTAGGTACCCGCCGTGCGGTTGTCATCTCTTCCTCCGCACTCGCAAGAGAATGTTTCACGGGTCATAACGACGTGGTTGTATCAAACCGCCCTCGTTTCCTAACTTCCAAATACATCGCTTACAACTACACAACCATTGCGACCACACCTTACGGTGACCACTGGCGTAACCTCCGCAAAATATGCTCCCTCGAAATCGTCTCCTCAAAACGTCTCGCAAACTTTCTCCACATCCGCAAAGAGGAAATCCACCGCATGCTCATGAGACTCTCACGTGACGCACTCATCAGCAAAGAGGTCGAGCTCGAGTCCTTGTTTTACGATCTAACGTTCAACAACATCGTTAGGATGGTTACGGGGAAGATCTATTACGGAGAAGATGCTAGTGACAAAGCAGAAGCAGATACGTTCAAGAAACTCATTGCTTATATTACTAGTACTAGTGGCGCGAGGCACCCCGGTGAATACTTGCCATTCTTGAAAATATTTGGAAGGAGTTTTGAGAAGAAAGTGAAAGCTGTAGGAGAAGCCATGGATGCGATCTTGCAGCGTCTGCTTGATGAGTGTAGAGGAAATAAAGACGGTAACACAATGGTTAATCACTTGCTCTCATTGCAACAACAAGACCCAGAGTATTACAGTGAAGTCATCATCAAAGGCCTAATGCTGGTAACAACCAAACACAGTCATTTTGTCACAACGACAACATTAACACACACACACACACACATATATATATATATATATGCACACATATAACGACGCATCATATTATTACTTTTAACAAAAAAAAATATTTTTTATATATATTAGAAAACGAGGAATTTATAAATAAATGAAACTAAAAATGGGATTGGCTTTTTTTTTTGTTAAAAAAATAGCCACTGAACTAAATAATATATTAATATACTGACTAATTATTACGATTTATTTATTTTATTATGTATATATATTTTTTTTTATTTTTTTTCATGAGCACTAGTATATATATTACGACATTAATATACAACAAAAGAGCTAATAATTGTCTGCAAAACAGGGTATCATGTTTGCCGCATCAGAAACATCGGCAGTGACAATAGAGTGGGCGATGGCGAGTTTGTTGAATCATCCAGAGTTGTTGGAAAAGTTGAAACTAGAGATTGACGAGAAAATCGGACAAGACCGCTTGATCGAGGAAACAGACATTCCAAACCTGCCTTACCTCCAAAACGTTGTGTCGGAGACACTCAGGCTATATCCAGCAGCGCCGCTTCTTGTGCCAAGATTAACAGTAGAGGACATCAAGATCGGAGGCTACGATGTGCCTCGTGAGACGATGGTCATGGTGAACGCGTGGAGTATACACAGGGATCCAGAACTGTGGACTGAACCAGAGAGGTTTAATCCAGATAGGTTTAACGGTGGAGGAGAAGGAGAAAAGGACGATGTCCGTATGCTGGTAACCTTTGGAAGTGGACGGAGAATGTGTCCAGGCGCAGGATTAGCGAACAAGATTGTCACGTTGGCGTTAGGATCTTTGATTCAATGCTTTGATTGGGGAAGAGTCAATGGGAAAAAGATTGATATGACCGAGGGTCCAGAGATGGCAATGCGTAAGGTGGTGCCGTTACGAGCCATGTGTCAGCTTCGACCCGTTATGAATAAGCTTCTTACCGAGTCAAAAGTTTAGTTCTGCTTCAGTGTGTTTCTATTGAAAAAAACTATTATGCGAATAAATTGTGTAGTTACACACTTCGTTGCTTCTCTGTAACGAAAACTATATGTGTAATGCGAATAAATTGAAAACCCTAGCATTTTTTCCTTTTATCCTGTCTCATTTCACACACATATATTACCATGTTTTTAGATTGGTTTTTGAGCTTATTTCGAACAAACTAAGGGGGTGTTATTCAATCACTGGTTTGAAATCAGTTATTAATGTTTTATAATCTATCAAATTTTAAAGTTTTAAGTTGATAGATTCTAAAATCTCTGCAGTAGACCTCAGATTTTGAATTCATTCATTTGTTCATAAGAATTCATAAGAGATGATTTGAAATCAATTTAAAATACAAAAAACTATAAATCCTTGAAAGTTGAATAACACTAGATTTTAAAAGTTAGATTTAAATCATTCATTGAATAACACTAGATTTTAAAATAGAATTTAGAATCATCATTTGAATAACAATGGATTGTGTTAAGATTTAAACTCTATTAAAATACATAATTGAATAACACCACCTAAAAATGAATGTGACCATACAAGAAACAAAGATTCAACATAAACCGGTAAAAGAGTGAACTTTTTTCTTAGTATATATGTATGTATGTTAAGAAGATATGTTATTTATTTTCAAGTTATATATATATATAGATATATTTTTGACAAAAGATTAAATAAAAGAACTACATTCTATTAATTCAACGTGTGATCTGCAAATTATGTAAAATTGAGATACAGCGAAAACTCAAGGTGCAAAGTAATTCTAAAAACTCGTTAGTCTTTTATTAGAAATCATTTACACAATTTATTACAGATTTGTTTGATCCAAATTATACAACTCGACACCGATCGATTTCTAACACACTCAACGTGCTTGACTCAACACTTGTTGATCAAGTCTACCAATTCACTCAGTTATGAAACCCCAAAAAATTTTGTGTTTAACTCGCATCTTGACGTTTTCTTTTTATTCTCCGAAGCATGTATCACACATTACATTCCATGTGTAACACATATAAACGAACCAAAAATCCACCACTGCAGCAACTTACCAAGCTCCAAAGTTTTTGATCTTACAAATTATAGCTTATATGTCGGTTTGGTACTAAGCGATATAATCCAATGTATTATTCTTTTTTTTTGCTAACTAATCCAAAAATTATTCGAAAAGATATAGTATAAAGTTATCTGTAATATAGTTTTGCATGGTTTTGGCTCTTTTCCTAAGTGATGAATGATTAATAATGACTACTGCGGCGCCTGGCAAATTACTATTTTAATTACCTTGCAATATCTTGTTATAAAAAAATCATATAATAGATTCGAAATCTATGGTTTATATTTAAAATTTAAGTACTGGTGCACACATGTTCTGGTCAGGTGTGGATAAGGATTTTGAGTATTTTTAGAATTTTATCGAATCCGTTGGACAAGAAGAATCAGATATAAATTCGTTCAAAAGTACGATATATAACTCGACATTGTATGAACTCAGCCCTTTTTCAAAAGAAAAAAAAAAACCTTGTATGGTAATTAAGAAAACAACCCAAAAAAGCCAAAATAATTGGATATAGGCACATTGTGGGTTAGTGGTAAAGAGACGGATTTATGACATCAACAACATTTTAGGTCTGATTCACCTATCTCGTTTAGCTAAGTCACATTACTAGTATACATCCACATAAATATTAATTCTTTTTTTTGACTCATTTAAATATCCAAAAAAAAATTATAGATTGCATTTTTCTTTATGGATTAGTTGGACTCTTCCATAGCTATAGAGTACCTCATGTCAATTAAAAAACATAAGCAGAATAATTATTTTTTGTAGATGAGTTTTGACTTTTACCTTTTGTCTGACGAGTAATATTTTCCTAATCAAACATGAAATAATTCATCTACCAATTGATACTTACCCAATTTCTCTTCAGATTTTTTCCACTTACCTAATTCACTCTAAATTTATTAACATGACGGTGTTATTATTTACAAAATCGCAATTTTCGTTGTCAACTTGTGCATGGACTGATCTACATGTGCATAAGAGTCAGTGAGTGCCATTGTTTCCTTGATAAAAAATATAGTATTCGATCTATTAGACTATCAGGAATGTATCGACGTAAATGTGCATGTGAGTGCTATTGTTTCCTTGTTAAAATGTTTTGTTGTTTCCCGGTCCCAACTTTAGATCTGATAAAATAAAAATCGCAAACTTGTTTATCAATTTTCTCTCCTTTTATTACACCAAATTTTTTCTCTCCTTTTATTACACCAAATTTTTTCTCTCCTTTTAACAATTTAATACACCTTGTTAGAGCCTCATTATCGAAAAAAATTGTAAGGGGTTCTAAAAGAAAAAAATTATCATTATTTTAATTATATGATTATATGTTTATTTTTTGAATATGTTTAAAAATTAACAGATTGACATCTGTGTTTTTAATATATCACAGGTTCTTAAAATTTTAGTTTTTAGAATTTTAGACTTTTTCATGTATTTATGATTTTATCTTTTCTTTTAATTCTAAGAACTTCTACTACAACTTTTTGTTGGAGATGCTCTTTTAACTTATTATACATAAAAGAATTAACAACAGCTCAATCGCATCAAGCGTGTGAAGACTGAAGTCCGATAGCTACATGCCGGGACCTAGAACGTTCCCTATATAGTATTTTCAAACAAATTATTCAAATTTTCCATCTCAATCTCTCATTATACACACATAAAATCCAGTATTCATATACCTTTTCAAAAAATAGTCCCGCTAATTTGGTGCTAAATCCCATTAATTTGTTGACGAAAAATTCATTTTGATGTTATAGCACGTTAATTTTGGGGTTTTTGCCAAAACTAACCCACAACTTGATTTTAATCCCAAACCTATACCCAAACTTGAATCAAATGCAAAACTAACCTAAAAGCCTAGTGAAATTACAGCTCAGCCCCTTGTGACCAAACAAAAAAACAGAAGCCATTTTTACGAATATAGCCCCAGTAAATCGTCTGAGTCGTCTGAATTGTTGGAAGTCGTCTAGACGACTGAAGTTTCAGTCGTCTGGTACCAGCTTATTTTAAAAATAATTTATAAATCTTGTAAAAAATATTTTGATGCGTGAAAAATAAAAATCAAGTAATTATAAACAGTTTTAAGTGATATAAATTAAGATATGATAAAATTGATTTGTTTTGAAGATAGATGAGTGGAAGTAGTGAATCATGAAATACTTTGGTTTAAGAGTTTGGCAAACATATGTTGTAGTATTGTATGGATTGTTAGGGTTAGATTTTGGAAAACTAAAATGTTTTTTTCAGAAATTAGTTTTCACTTATATGTGTTTATTTCTGTGTATAGTAAACACTTTTCAAGTTTGATTTGGTTTTATGAAGTGTTTAATTAGATAATTAAGTTTAGGGGTTATGTTTAGGGTGTGGACGACTTATATTTCAGTCGTCTGTTGAATAATTTACCCGGACGACGTATATTTCAGTCGTCCAGACGACTTACTTGTAAGTCGTCCAGACGATTTACTTGTAAGTCGTCTGGAAAGTCTTCTATTTTAGTTTCCCACTAAAAATATTTAATTTCCCGCTAAAAATATTAAACTCTTCTGGACGACTTACATGTAAGTCGTCTGTTTTAATTTCTTCACCAGACGACTGAAATGTAAGTCGTCCAGGAAGTCGTCTGAGTCAAAAATATTTAACCTAATTAGATTTTTTGCCTCCCTATATAAAGAAAAATTTACACATTCTCTCTCCTCCTCTCAAATGGCTGCAACAAAAATGTAATGTTCATCATTCTAAAACTCTCCAACCTCTCTCTAATCTCTTTGACTTGAAAACACCAAACTTTATATGAATTTTTCAGTTTTGTCTCATGTATTTCTTACTAATCTATCTCTTTTACAGGTTTTTAATCAAGTGGTACTCATCTTCCACTAATTTAGAGGTAGATCTATTAATTTTAGATATGTATTTTTGTGTGTTCTATAAATGTAGATTTATCTAATCTTCCACTCATTTTTTCTATTTTTAAGTCATTTGAACGTTTTTGGATATGCAGGTTTTTCAGATCTGGATTTGATGTGCAGGTTTTTCAGATCTGGAAGACTTCTGGGACGACTTACGTGTTAGTCGTCTGGAAGTCGTCTGGAAGTCGTCTGGAAGTCGTCTGGAAGTCGTCTGGACTTCTTGGAAGTCGTCTGGACTTCCAGGAAGTCGTCTGGACTTCCAGGAAGTCGTCTGGACTTCCAGGAAGTCGTCTAGACTTCCAGGAAGTCGTCTAGACTTCCAGGAAGTCGTCTGGACTTCTAGGAAGTCGTCTGGATTTTTCTGAGCGTTTTGGTAAGTTCTTATGTCTGATTTTTCTTCATTTGGTAACTTCTTGTTGTATAAAGTTCTTACTTTTTTCCCAAACTAAAACTCTCCAAACCCACTTTAATCTCTTTGACTTGAAAACACCAAACTTTATATGAATTTTTCAATTTTGTCTCATGTCTTTGTTACTAATCTATTTTTTTTTGCAGGTTTTTAATTAGATGGTACTCATCTTCCACTAATTTAAAGGTAGATCTATTATTTTTAGATATGTATTTTTGTGTGTTCTATAAAGGTAGATTTATCTAATCTTCCATTCATTTTTTCTGTTTTTAAGCCATTTGAACGTTTTTGAATATGCAGGTTTTTCAGATCTGGATTTAATATGCAGGTTTTTCAGATCTGGAAGACTTTTGGGACGACTTACTTGTTAGTCGTCTGGAAGTCGTCTGGAAGTCGTCTGGACTTCCTAAAAGTCGTCTGGACTTCCTGTAAAGTCATCTGGAAGTCGTCTGGAAGTCGTCTGGACTTCCTGTAAAGTCGTCTGGACTTCCTGTAAAGTCGTCTGGAAGTCGTCTGGACTTCCTGTAAAGTCGTCTGGACTTCCTGTAAAGTCGTCTGGACTTCCTGTAAAGTCGTCTGGAAGTCGTCTGGACTTCCTAAAAGTCGTCTGAACTTCCTGGAAGTCGTCTGGACTTCTTAGAAGTCATCTGGACTTCTTAAAAGTTGTCTGGTCTTGTCTACTCATCTACTCAAGTTGTCTGGTCTTGTCTACTCATCTACTCAAGTTGTGAATTGCATGTATACTCTTTTAGTTGTGAATTTTTTGTAAAATCAGTAATAATATTTTCCAAGATGTATTAAATGTGCTAACAATGTGTTTACACATTTACAAATCAATGAAATAATAGACTTCAGTAGCCTTTTTCTTATCTTTGGATCTCTCATATGCAATAATAAACTCCAATGGCCTTTTTCTCATCATAATAAACAAGAATGTTGGTAAGAGATGGAAACAAACAATAGTAACTAGTCAAAGCATATCATATTTTTTATAAGTTTGCATTGAAAAACTTAGTCAAATTTAGTAAAACTAAGGGAGAGAACATATTTTGTAAATATGAGTTTTACATATCTTGAAGTTACTTATCATTCTTAAAAATACAAGTTATTCAAAAACTAACGTAGAAGACTTAAAAACTAGTGGAGAAGACGCGGACGACTTCAATCTAAGTTGTCTAGACGACTAAACTATATGTCGTCTGGTCAACGCAGAGGTTATTTTTGCAATTGACTTTGAAATCTGTTATTTCGGACGACTGAAAGTTAAGTCGTCTACTATTGTTTGGTTAAAAAAAAAACTCCAAAAAAGCTAGACGACTTACATTTCAGTCGTCAGAGGTTAGTTTTGCATTTGACTGGATTATTTCAGAAGTTTGACTTTTTGGACGACTTACATTTCAGTCGTCTAGTGAAAATTAAAATAATAATATTTTTTTAAAAGTAGACGACTTAAAGTTAAGTCGTCGTAGGTTAGTTTTGCAATTGAAAAAAAAAACTTCAAGATTTAATTATATACAGACGACTTATAATTCAGTCGTCCACGAGACGACTGAAATGTAAGTCGTCTAGGATTTACGAGGTTTGACCAGAATCTCGGAAAAAAGTCCTGGACGACTTACAATTAAGTCGTCTGGTGGACGACTGAATTATAAGTCGTCTGTGTATAATTAAATCTTGAAGTTTTTTTTTTCAATTGCAAAACTAACCTATGACGACTTAACTTTAAGTCGTCTACTTTTAAAAAAATATTATTATTTTAATTTTCGCCAGACGACTGAAATGTAAGTCGTCTGGGGAAGTCAAACTTCTGAAATTATCCAGTCAAATGCAAAACTAACCTATGACGACTGAAATGTAAGTCGTCTAGGTTCTTTGGAATTTTTTTTGAATCCAAACAATAGTAGACGACTTAACTTTCAGTCGTCTCAGGTTACAGATTTCAAAGTCAATTGTAAAAATAACCTCTGCGTTGACCAGACGACTTCCAGGTAAGTCGTCTACAGCCAGACGACTGAAAGGTAAGTCGTCTACAGCCAGACGACTTCCCAAGTAAGTCGTCTGACGAACAGATCTGGAAAAAAACTCGATGTCATACCTTAAATTGGTGAGATAAGTTCCTTAGCATACATAAGGCTTCTCCAAGCACACAGAATCACAAACGAAAGTCACCCACCCATAATTGTTAGCTTCTATGACTCTATGAACCATAAAAAATTTAGAATCAAAATCTTGGGTTTTTTTAGCTCATTGTGGAGAGAAATTGAGAGATATGTTGTGTTTAGTTCACAAGAATGGAAAAAGAAGAAGGGTAAATCGATTTTGGGAGCATTAAGAGCTTCAAATTGGTTGTTCATGGTGGTTGTGGTATTGATGACAATGGCAATCTTGTAATTACTTGAAGATGATGAGGGTGAGAGAGTAAAAATGTCATTTTCGAAAAAAAAAAGAAAAAAAAAATTGATGGCATTTTCGTAAATTATATGAACTTGTGGGGTGAATAGGGCAAAACCAATTTTCAAAAAAAAAGGAGGTTAGTTTTGTGTTTGACTTTAAGTTGTAGGTCAATTTTGCAAAAATCCCGTTAATTTTTATGACAAGAAAAAGTACACTCGACTGAGTTTCTCGAATTCCGTGAAGCTTCGTTTTTAGGAACACATGATTTACGTGTGGTTAGGTTAATACTACAAAACAAAAACGATTAAAAGATGGTCCCAAAAAATATTTAAATTATATAGGCTTGATGGAGCAATAATGGGGTTAAGTGATAGTAGGAAATTAGGAATATTATGCAATTGTGTTTTTTAAAGAAATTTCGTTATTAACCCTGTTAATTGTTATTCGACTGATATCAAATTTGGCCCCATGATGTGTATGTGTTTTTTTTGTTATACCATAAGAGTCCTGAAGTTCTAAAAGTACAACAAATTTGTTAGGTTCTCAAAACCTTCCCTAAACCTCAGTTTTGTGGTACTTTTTATTGAAAAAAATTCATAGTAGACATACTTTGAGAAATACGATTTAAATCAACGTCGACGAGAATGAGCTGAACGAGGTTTGGAGGTAGCCATGCGTTAGTGCCGTTAAGCGCCTTGTATAGTCTTCGGCCCCATTATGAATATGGTCACGACCGGTTTTTCTACTTTCTAATGCATGCTGCATCCTGCATGCAACGAAGATTAGCCAATAAATTCAGAACGTGTTGGCCCGTACAATAAGAAGTTCGGTTTGTCGAATAAATTTATAAGTTTCTAATATATAAAATGATGTATTCTCCAAAAAAAATTAATAACGTATGAATGGAGAGTTTGGGTGGTGTTTGGTGGAGACGGAAGAGGGAGTTCAAGCGGCATGTACATGGTGGAATTAGACCAGAGTTTCAAATCCTAGGGCGATTGGACTAATGGAGTAGGCTTTAGGCCTATCGAGCTGGAAGAACAAGCCCAACAATAATGTGAAATAAGATACATAGATAACTAGATTGAAGAAGTTAATTAATCAATAAATGGTTTTTACTTTTTACCCAAAGAAAAAAGGGTAAACGTGGTTGTTGTGTTAGTAACATACTTGTTGGCGACAGTTTTTATTGTAAATATGGTTGAAACTTTTTCCTTGGATAAAAATATTGAGACTAAACAACTTCATATGTGGAAATATTGTAGCCTAATAGTTAAGATCAAACTATAAAATTTCTTACACATTATACATTATATGAGGTCAAGGTTTTAATTACTAAAAAAATGATTTATTAAACAATTATACAAACTACATAATAAAGTTCTACAACGAATTATTCAATCAGACGTGAATTTTCATAGGAGGGCTAGTCGGTTGTCGAATTATCTATTTAGTCTTTTTCATCATTCATCTCTTTCTCTTATGGACTTTCTTTAATCCGAACTAGGCTAAACTATTCTTCTCATAATTTATTTCATCTTTTTCTTTCTTTTTTTCGGTCTAAATCTTTTTCTTTCTTATATTTGCTAATCAACTCTTTTCCTATTTGTTTATGAGTATAACTCTTCCATCAAACTACTTTTGGTCGAACTGAATTTGACTCCCAAAAATAAGAGTATAAAATATTCATTTCTTTATTTTTTTGATAAAAAAAAACATTCATTTCTTTGTAAACCAGGATTAGGTTAATTAATCGGAAAATAAGTCAATCCAGATTTTGGGATGTCGTCATACTCCCACACCCATATCCTTTTTGTTTAAAGGAGATTTTTTAATGTGAATGCAATTAACAAGATTTCTTTCTAAAAGATGCAGTTTCAACTTAAACAGAAAGATAATATTCGGACACAAATTAGGAAAATATCTTGTATAAAAAGATAACAAAATTGTATAATGTAAATTCTATATTTGTAATACAAATTTTAGCAAAAAAAAATATATTTGTAATACAAAGAAACATTAATTGTCCAAAGAGAGAAAGATATATCCGAAGATAAAGCCAATGACGTTGGAGTGAAGTGGACCCCACTCGTGATTTTTGTAAGATTAAAAAGCAAAGAAGTCTCTCTCCCCCTCACAAGTAAACATTTCAACCACCGTCTATGGGATCTCCGTCGCTTCTCCGTCGCGTTTCCCACCGCCGGAATTGAATTCTTCCTCACTGCTTCTCCTTTCACACCAGCCGGTAACATCGAGCTACTCCGATCGGTAATTCTCCTTCTACTTTTTAAGGGTTTTGGATTCGAAATTTATGTCTCGTCGACGATAAAGCCTCGAGCTTTCGTTAGGGTTTCGTCTCAATTTGTGTAATTAATCGTACCCACGATGTCAATTGTCCGTTCCGATTGAAAATTTGTGAAATTGGTGATTTCGGATTTTTTAGGGTTTTGTTTTGGGTATGGAGATGAAGGAATCGAATGGTGTTTCAGTCAAGGAGGAGATGGAGGCGTTGCCGAAAGATGTTGAAGAGAAGTCTATGCGGTGCACTAGTAACTTCGAGGATCATAGTTTCGATAATGTAGAGGATCAGAGTGAAGATCATCGTGATGGTGAGATCAAGGAGGGGGAGGAGGAAGAGGTTGATGTTGTGGAATGGTCGGGTGTAAATGATAACAACAGGGTTGGTGTCTCGGAGTTTGATGATGGGAATGGGACTGATGAGTACTCAAGCTCGTTTAGTGGAACGGTTTCTGATCATGAGAGTGATGATAAGACAGGGTTTAATGATCAAGAAGCTGATTCCATGATGTGTACTGATACTTCTATGCCATTCTATGCGAGGTAAGCTTCTCCTCTTTAGTAGATCATCATGGATATGGTAGCTTTGATTACGTTTAATTGAAGCAGTAAAGACTGAGATTGATGAGCTACTTTACTGCTTCGTCTCTGATGTTATCTCCTTTTAAGGAACTCAAGATAAGGTTTGCTTGTGATTGTTTATTTTGTTCCTTTTTTGTGGCAGAAAGAAGAAGCTGACTGATCATTGGAGGAAGTTCATACAGCCTATAATGTGGCGGTGCAAATGGGTTGAACTCAAAATCAGACAACTTCAGAACCAAGCACAGATATACGACAAAGAAGTCAAAGAATCTTCCCAAGCCAAGCAACTGGAGTTAGAAAATCTCAAATCAGAAGAAGTTGGAGTAAAAGCATTGCCTCCTCTTCCATGTCATACTCAGAAAACCCAACTCAAGAAGAGGCACAAGAGGAAGCGAGTTGAAGAAGCGCCTGATGCTCCATCAAACCATAACCTCTTCTCTTATCATGGTATGGTACAAGCTTTTGGTTACTTGTTTCATCTGCCATTACTACTCTAATAACCTCCTTTTAATACTGTTTCTGTTCTCTTTATAGCATACCGGAAGTCTTATGCTGATACTGCTCTCAATGATAACTCCCGCAAGCTAGGTCTGGTGTTCTAAATCTCATATTTATCAAATAGAAAAGCTTTGATCTTTAATCCTTTGGTCATGTCATCAGATAAGAAGAGTAAGAGCTCTAAGGAGGATGCAGTGTTCTCTGAAGAGACACCACCTCTCGAGTTTAGGGAAGGTGATGCATTCCTGGAACAGATACTTCTCAAGATCGAAGCAGCAAAGCTAGAAGTGCGTAACTTGAAGAACCGAGTAGACAAAGTGATGACTGAGAATCCAAGTAGATTCTCTTTGGATGACACTGTGGTTATGCTTGGATCAGCTGCTGATGTAGTCACCGCCTCGGAGCAGCAAAATCCTGAACCGGTTATCAAAGACGAAGATGAGAACCCGGTCGTTTCTGAAGCAGAAGAAGAGCCAGCTAAGTCTGCTTCGGTTTCATCTCATCACGACAAGGTAGCTGAAGATGACGACGGGAACACAGATATTTTATTGTCTGAAATGATTGCTTCGAGGAAAAGAGAAGGGAAAGCTGTTGTTCCAGACAAGAAAGTGGAGAAGACAGAACAAGCTGCTGTTGAGGAAGAAGGTCCATCAAGACCTGTAAGTTTCTGACTGGAACTTTTAAAAAGAACTCACTATATGTTTTGGTCTCATGTGTCTTATTTAAATTCAATGCAGGTCAGGAAAAGAACACCGCGAAATCTTGACATAGAGGTAAAGGAAGGGCCTAACCCAAAGAAACGTAGAGTTTCAAGAGAGAAGCCAAAGCCTAATGTTACTATGTCTTCTAGGCTTAAGCTTCCCAACAGGAAGAGAAAGGGAGGGAAAAGAAGGGCAGGGGGAGGCTCTTCTGGGTTAAGAAGAAGATCCTAAACAAAGCTTCAAGAAACAAGTTAGAAGTGTGTCTTCACTTCAGGCATCCTTAAGCTTTTAAAGTACAGATATATATGTACAATTGCTGTGTGTGTTGATTCATCTGTGTTAAAAGTTCAACACCAAAACTATTTAAACTAATGATGTTGTTTATGTATGTATGACTATAACTAAATCAACTTTGAAGCTTTGCTTCTACCTTTGAAAATTTCCGTGAGTGTATGTATATACATTCTGCAAGCATCTTAATGTTTTTCTATCATTGTTTCAAATATTGTAGGTGTTGACTCAATGTCTACAAAGATGTGTAAAATAGCAATATGGGATCGTCTTGTTGATAGTTTGTTTGGTGGAATGTTTGTAGAGTGAACTCATTATTTATCACCATATACATCATCTAGGTCGGTGATACCCCTACACCAAATATACCATCTTTAATATCTTCTAGTAAACAAAAGGAAAGCTATTATAATAAGTCTCGTATAATAAAATCGTAAATTGTTAGGGCATTACGTACTGTTTAGAGTTTTCCAACTAAATTCTTTCACAGCATATATGTAACTAGAATCATGTAAATTTTTTCATCCCAATGACCTTAGAACATTAGTGGTATTATCCTCACAAGAGTATCTAACCATAATTAAATCAATATAATATCATTTTGTTCTTGAATTGGAACATAAATAAAAATTGAATAATGACATAAAATCATGTGGAAGAAGAATTTCAACAGAATTGTCAAGAGTTTAAGAAATATCTCTGACTCTCTCTCTCTCATTTTCTATTTTTTATATAAAAAATTATTGATGAGAAACTTAAAAGTACGGTCCATTATGATGCTCTTATGTTAAAGAATTGCAAAATCGTTTCCTAGAAAGACCCATGAATACAAGTTAGTCTTTAGAACAAAAAAGTATGTACAAGACCTTCGTTTAGGTATATACAAGACTTTCTAAAGGTTAACAAATACAAAAATAGGAACTCAATGCTAATCCCTAGTAATCATGTTCTCATCGTCTCTAGTAATTTAAAATTACTAATTTTACACCTGATCAAACTCCTACCAAATCTAGTTACTGTTCATACACATGGAATAGCACTACACTTGAAATAATTCACTAGTGGACCGTCGATTACGAAGATCAGTATTACATGGACATTATATGAGAACAGCGATAGTGAGGTCGAGCAAAGCTGGACACAAAAGACAAAAGACTTTTCGTTAAACAAAGATAAGAACAACAACAACGAGCAAATATAATCCAAGAACTAAACGACACCGAGACAATATATTCTCAATAGACAGACATATCACATCAGATATTAATTTTCCATTAATTAATTTAAAATCACTTCCCCACCAATCAGACAGCGATGTCATTACGAATGTGACGGAGGAGCACAGGAATAACAGAGTCCGGCGAGCTAAGCTGAGGGAGATGACCATCTGAAGGTATAACCTCAACAACAGATTCACATCCAAGATTGGTGTGAAGATACTCAGAGACTGCGACTGGTACGGCTAAGTCCTTGACGCTTTGGAGGATGTGACAAGGGACAGCTACAAAAGGTAAGATCTGTCTCATGTCGCTTTGGAAAATGGTCTGAGCCACAGATAGAGCTATGTCTGGACGCATGTTGAAGAGTGTTCTGCTGAATTCTTGAACCGCGACTGAGTCCATGTCGCCGCCGACCGCGAGTGGTGCGAAACCTAAACACCACGCTTTGTAGTTGCTTCCCATTGCTTCGAAGAGTTGGTTTAAGTCGTCTTGCTCGAATCCACCTTGGTAATCAACATCGTTCACGTACCTAAAAACATGTAAAAAATCTTTTTTTTTTAAATGTAAAATTTTAATTTTTTTAAGTTAAAAAATAATCTTAATTTTGAGAAATATGATGATTCAGAATGTACATATAAATATATGATAATTAAGACAAGAGAAGGAACAGATATGTTCATACAATTTACAAAATTCAATTTTTAATTTTGACGATAAATCTTTAAATAAAATAATTTATTTAGAAATATGATAATTCAGACAAGAGAAGGAACGCCTATGTTCATACAATTTACACTATAAAAAAACAATTTTGAGGACAAATATTTAAATTAAATACTTTATTTTAGAAATATGATAATTCAGACAAGAGAAGGAACATATATGTTCATACAAATTACAAAACTTCAATTTTTAATTTTAAGGGTAAATCTTCGAATTGAATACTTTATTTTTTAGAAATATGATAATTTAGACAAGAGAAGGAAAATATATGTACTTTGGTCGGAAACTGAGACATAAGAAGCAAAATAACTCGAAACAGAGATGAAGAATCTGTAATAATTATACCTTGGGGAAGCAGAGATCATGACGATTTTGGAGAAGAGATCAGGTCGGTTAAGAGAAGCCAAGAGACTAACCATGGCAGAAACAGAGTGACCAACAAAGATACAAGACTCAATGTGAAGATCTTCCAAGATTGCGATCAAATCAAAGGAGTAACCTTGGAGAGTTGAGTAACGATCGAAGTCAAAGTAGTCTGGGTTAGTCGTACCGGCTCCCATGTTGTCGTAGAGAACGATGCGGTAATCTTCGAGCAGATGTGGGACCAGGTGTTTCCATACTGACTGGTCCGTGCCGAACCCGTGACCTAATACGATCGTTGCTTGAGTTCCTGTGCCAATCACCTTCACGTTGTGAGCTTCCTCGACTACACCCATCTTTCTCTCTCTAGATACAGAGAACTTCTCTTGTTTCCTTCTATTAAAGATGCCTCTCTCTGGTAAGTGGTGGCTATCTTATTTTCTAATTTAAGAAGAAAAAGATAATACAAGCTAGTTGTAACGGCCAAAAAGTTTACATGTAAAAATTTAATTTCGGTAATTTAATTTTTTTTTAAAGCTAGTAAAAAACGTATAATTCTTCAACAACATTTGTTGTATAGTCAAATCTTAACTTGGCATGTATTGATGCTGCAATAAATGTAACCTATAGAAACCACATTTTTTTTTAATTTTCTGCTCAGCTAACTTAACATATACTTAACTTTTTTTTGTCAAACAACATATACTTATTAGATACAAAGATCTTTGCTTTTGAGTTTTGACCAAAAAAGAAGATATTTGTTTTATATGTTTGCGAAGTACCAAATCAATTGGTTAAAAAGAAGTACAAGTATCAACTCAATTTCATAAAGACATTGATCTTTTTTTTTTCAATACGTGATAAATATCAGTCCCGAATAATCCAAAATGACGGTTTTAGATACGTGTGGACACGAATGTGAAAAGAAAAAGCAATGTTCCCATGTAAATTTGTGTTATGTTGAAACAATACTATTTCAAAATAAAATAAACTCATACGGAGTAACTATAACAATTAAGGAAACAGATGGATGCAGTATTTCTTATATTCTTATAGTAAAATGACCATTTAAAACGATAAAAAAAATTGGATTATTTATATTACTAAATAATAATTAGGTTAATTAAGAACCAAAAAAAAAGCATGGTTCTTGTAAGCTGGGAAGGTAACGGTGAGAATGCGGCCACGTATCACATCCACTGCCTTATCATTTAAGTGTCGATATCCGTGAGGGACCAGGCCCATTATTAATGTAAGGCCCATTTAATTTAATTTTGCTCATCCCATTAAAGACGTGGCCGTTTTTACCGTTGACCGAGCAAGCGTGAGAACACGATGACGTGGCGGGAAAGCTACATCCCACGTGTCCCCAGCGTGTCAATTATCGTTCCGACCTGAGTAGTGTGTCCTGTCCAAATGAGAACGAGATGTCGATTCTCGCCGGTCTGATACGACGGCGTTTTGGCGCATCGATCCCGGTTCACTTGAATTGCGGCCGCGAACCGTCGCGATTTCTCTTGAACCCGAGTCAAGGAAGAACTCGGCTTCTCAGCGGCGAGGCTGAGTCGAATCGGGCCGAGTTCCCGGTGGAGAACGCCTACGATATCTTGAGCGTCTCCGAATCCAGCTCGATCGCAGAGATCAAGGCGTCGTTTCGAAGACTCGCCAAGGAGACTCATCCAGACCTGATCGGTGCGAAGAAGGATTCATCTACTTCGCTTCGTTTCGTTCAGATTCTCGCTGCTTATGAGGTACATGGAAGCTTCGGTAGTGAAGTGTCTAATGAATGATATGGTTGTAAAGGTTCAGGCTTTAGAGATGTAGTTAGCTTGAGTGAAGGGTCTGAACTCTGAACTGATGAGTGATAGGCTTTTGTGATAGTTATAGCTTGAGTGAAGTGTCTGCTGAATGACATGTTTGCAAAGGTTCAGGCTTTAGAGATAGTTAGCTTGAGTGATATGATTGTAAAGGTTGAGTGAAGTGTCTGTTGAATGATATGATTGTAAAGGTTCATGCTTTTGTGATAATTAAAGGCTTATAGCTTTAGTGAATGATATGTTTGTAAGGGTTCAGACTTGTGTGATACCTATAGCTTGAGTGAAGAAGAGTCTGATGAATGATACTCCTTCTGTTTCACAAAGATTGTCATTTTGACACTTTTTTTATCACACAAAGAATAATGTCATTTAGAATTCTAATGCAATTTATACTTACTTATAGCTTAATATTAATTATAAAATGCATGGATGTTATAAGTAATTTTTTTTATCTCAAATACTATTTGGTTAAATAGGTGTAAATAATAAAATCATTAAATGCATTTCATCATCTTAATTTGTGTGAAAAGGAGTGAAGGGTCTAATGAATGATATGATTGTAAAGGTTCAGGCTTTTGTGAAGGGTCTGACGAATAAATATGATTCATGATGATGATGATGCAGATTCTTTCAGATTGTGAAAAGAGAGCACACTACGATAGGTATCTCCTCTCCAGGAGAATGGTAGTGACGAAAAAATCTAGACAAGGGTACATGATTTACAGGTATAAAGCGGGGTTGACATTGAGCGAGGAGATGGAAGTGGTTGAGTGGCTAAAGTGGTACAGAGAAGCAATACATGACATAGTAATGGAGAAGAGAGTTGCAAGCGGTGGTACAGGGTACTTAGATGAACTTGAAGAAGATTTCTACTCAGCTATTCGAGCTGCGTACTTTGGACCTGACGTAGAGTCTGTGGAGCTTCTTCCTGATTGTTTCGAAGCCGAGGAAAGGTCTGTGTACGACACGAGAGAGGTCTTGCACTTGGTGTCGGGACGGGATCTTTTCGGTATGGTCTGCTTGGTGGATAGCTTCCTTGAGCTGTCTTCTGCCTGCTCCAAGAAACTGGCTTTGTCGTCTTCGTTTATGGATTCAGGGAACCATGACATGATATCTCATATACAATCCTCCAGAAAGCAAAACGATGTTTCGGATGCGTATAAAGATATTCAGCTGCATGTATCGGGAAGAGTTGTTGCTACAGCTATTAGAGTTCCTCCAAAACAAAATGAAGGGGATCATGATCAGATACACGTTTTCCTCAATTCAGAAGAAGGATCTAGTCATGGCAATGAATCTTCTCCGGGGAATGAAAGTGGAGGAGGCAAGCTTCTTGTTGGAACTATAAGTGGTCTTGGGACAAGTCCAGATGAAGGCTCATGCTATGTCTATGATGGGAATGGTGTCAAGACTCATGTGATAATGAAACATAGAACATTTCTGGTTTGTCACTCATATCATCTAGTGCATATTACTTTTTGAGGGCATTGTTGTGATTAGCCATGTATGTGTCTTTGAATCTGTTATTAACATTCTGCAGGTGAGACATTTGCACTGGTACAAGATTGGGGAGAAGGTTTCTATTTGCGAGTGTAGGTGCAGTAGAGCAAAACTACCACCAAGCAAGTATGTCAAATAGCTTTTTATGTAATGATCTAGTGTTCTTGCTATTGACATGAAATTGTGTGAATGTGGAAACAGGTTTTGGTTGTTTGAGCCTCGTTGTGGGTTGCATGATGTTGGAGGTTGGTATGTTGAAACTTATGGAAAAGATAAAAAGGGCAGAACAGTCCTGGCGCAAAGATTCTGGGATGGACTTGAAGTGGGCACTACACTAGATGGGTAAGGCCAATAATATACAGTTCAAGTGTTTGTATGGTAAAAGTAGTCTCTGACTTATTCATTGAGTTTTGCCTTCTTCAGGAGACTGCACCCTGGTATCTACCTGCTTACACTAGCCTATCGGACTCTTGATCTTGAAGATGAAAGGAGAAGGAAACGGTCTATAGTGGAGATCATCGGGGCAAGGTTATCTAAAACGTTGGATTGGTGTAAGAAAATGGTTATGAGAAGGTCCGAGTGAAGATCCAAAAATGATTTGATTCACCTGAATACAAAAGCCCATGGCGAACTAAAGCTGCTCCAAAGGCTGGTTGGGGACTACTACATGGCGCAATCCTAAGCCTAACTTAACCGGAAGATAACATTGTGGGAGGTCTCTCTCCTGCCAAAAGAACAACTGAGCCGTCTTTTCAGTTTACACCAATGTTGCAGTGTTTTCCTGATCATGGCTAGATTGGGTGGAACAAGAAGCAACAAGTGGAGTACATGCTTTTAAACCGGAGAATCATTTGTACTAAGAAGAACTTGGATTTGATAGTGTGTTATGTTTCCAAAATGACTCATTAGTCTTGTACAAAACTTTAAATCTGGTAAAGCTAGTAGATTCTTAAGTTTATTTTTTTTTTCTTTTTTTTGTCAACCTAAGTTTAGCTTTGTTAGTAACATGAAATAGGCTTACTTGCTAGATAATCAAGATTAATGTTAATTAGTAACATGAAATAAGCTTGCTCCAATTGGTGACATCTATATTACATGGGAAATTGCCATTTGTTCACCTTCGTTTCACACCGTATATATAGGGTGATTTATATAGTTAATTAAACACATTATACTTAATAACTAGGATAAGGAGAATTTATATGAAAATTATTTTAAAAATATATGAAAAAAGAAAATTTATATTTTTTAATATTTTTGGCCCTTGAACAATTTTTTTAATTTTTTTTTGTTAATTATATAATTTCTTTACTGATGAGCTGATTTTGTTTTTTTAAAAATATTTTATGTCAAAAAATCATTTATCGCATAAGAACCTAACTTTTAGGTCAAAGAATCTCAGACCTACTATTTAGTTATATATATATGAACATAAACACTTATTAAAATAAAATTATTTATTCATATGATTTTATAATCATTGTATCTTATTATAGAAAACAATTTAAACTTTGATCACAAAAGTTTATGTGATACTTTAACAGTTTTAATAATTTATACTCGTTTTAAAAATTCAAAATACATCATATATAAAAAAATCTAAATTTTTATTATATGATTAATGTAATTGTGTAATTTATTTTAATAATAAATAATTAAACAAAAATGATATAGTAGAAAATATATAGATTGTTAGAAAATCTTTGTTATTTAAAATTATTAATTCCCTTATATATCTTATTCATATTAGGTAATTCCGTAGGTTTTTTTAAGGAAAGAATATATAATAATTTCAATTTGATAAATGAATGGTCCATAATGGACATATTATATAATATAACATTCTCTAACAATTTAATTTTGGACTCACAAAATTTTTAATTGATTTCCAAGCCGCCACATAAGTAAAATAGACATTCTAATTACGTGACAACTCATCAGAACATTTTTTTTAATTAGTATAAACTATATGTTATAACTTTTTAAATGTTTTTCTATTAATATATAGGGGATATCCATTGAAATCTATACAATATTAGATTTATATAACTATCTAAGCACTACCCACATAATATACTATAAAATATTATTAGATTTATATAGTTATGTACGCACTGTCCAAATAACATACTATAAACATATTAATACTTAACATCAATATTAAACTAATATTTTGAAAATAAAAAAAAAATTTAGATTATACCTCAGAAACAATTATTTCACATTTAAAAGTACGGATTAGATTAAAAAAATATATGTTGGTAAGGAATATGAGTTTATATATTGAAATTAAAAATATAATATATGTTAGCTACAAACAAAATTGCACACTGGAACATAAAAGTGTCTACACATTTGAATTTTTATTTAATATATTTTTTATAAATAAAAAATTCTAAAATGAATCAATATAATGTTTTTACACAAAAATACCAATCAATACTATTTTAAAAACTAATAATTAATTTTATTCTTTGAATACATATTAAAATATGGAACACAAAACTTTATATGAGATGTTAAAGTAAATTAAAATTGGTTATATATATCAAAACTCAAATATTAACATTCAAACCCAAAAAATTGTAGTATCTTTTAAACCGGAAAATCAATCAAAAAGTTATGTGCTAGAAACAATACACCTATGTGTAAGTTTTAATGTGGTAAGTTTGTAGCAAAAATAAAAATTATGAATTTACTAAAACTGAAGATTAGTCATTTTTGATGTATAAATTATAGTAAAATTAATAAAATAACTAAAAGTAAATAATACAATATTTGTTAAACAAATAAACATTAATTATTTTAAAATAAATAAATAATAAGTTTTTTTAAAAGTTACAACATCTATTTTCAAAAAAATTATAACTAATAGTATAAATTATTAGTAGTTGTTTTACTGTATAATTGTAGTATGTATTAATTAAAATAAATAAAAATTATAAATGTAAAAATAATAACAATTATTACTAATTTAGTAAGTAAAAAAGATTAGATAAAATTTAAACATGTTAAATTAAAATTGTTGAAATATACATAAACATATATATATATATATATATAGTGTGTGTGTGTGTATAATAAACAAATAAACTAGATAAATTCTCTAGGATAGACCTAAAAACGTTTTTGTTACAAATATAAACCTTAAAAATAAAAAATAACCAAAATAGACTTAAATGTTTTATCAAAAGAAGTAAATATACACTTATAGCCCTAGGGTTAATTAACATAGACATTAAGGTTCAGATTTTAGGGTTTAGAGTTGAGTAGTGGAGTTTTGGGGCTAGGATTTCGAATTTAAAAAAAAAATTAAAATTTTCAAAATGAAAAATGCGATTTTGGTCATTTTAGGTTTTGATGTCTTTTTTTATGACAAAAACTTAAAAAAATCTATTTGAGAGAATTGCCCAATAAACTATCATATAAACATATTAATTTATGTATTTTAATAAAATAAATCTTTTTAATTATTCAAATGGAAATAAGAAAGTTTGTAAAAAAAATTGACTAACAAATAAATAGTTGTATACAATTGTTGAGAAATTTTTATAATTGACCAAAAGTAAATGTTGGACAATTGCCATGTTTCAAAGTTGATAAATTTCTTTAGAAAATTAAAATGTAAAAAACTTGGACAACCAAACAAAAATACGAACTCAAGTCAAATCAAGCGCTATTTATACAATTTTCTTTGATTTGATTTACTATTTGATTTGTTGATTTTGTAAAAGAGATAACTCAAAGTATAACTCAACCTTGTGAAAGTATAATTCAAAAACAAGATCAGAAATTTATAATCAAATCATGATTTGTAACATTTATCATTAATACTCCTAACTCAAACTACATCAAGTGTAAAACATGTTACCAATCTAAATAATTAATGTTAATCAAGATTTTCCGTATATCTCTCCAGTTGTTAACCAAAGCTTTTACTAAACATGGTTACGACGTGTATGTACTATAAAGAGAACAAACATGTTCACGAGAGAATCGGTATTGATGTTACTTGTGTCGTCTGCTCATCCTCACATGCATTTTCATGGTTGATGATTTATCATGATCATGAGAACGATATGATGATATGGGCTTTGATTTGACAAGACGAACGTCATGAAGAGGACGATGAGATTGAAGTAACAATATACATATACACTTCATTTCTTGTCGTCAGTACTCACTAGACATCGCTCCATGTCTCTCACTTTTATCATTCGTATGGAAAGACAAGTGGATAGAAGAAATATCTTAATCATTATAATTAGAGAAAAATATATTAAACTTAATGCATAGATTAATATATTGGCATTTGCAAGAATACTAGTGTAAGCATTATTCTGAAAATAAGCAGTTTTTGTTTAATAGTATATTGATCTGCATTACAGAATAAGTCAACTGCAACCAAGTAGCATTACATGTGTTTGTACTATATAATTCACTAGTTTTTTTGGCCAAGAGCATCTCCAAGACTCCAATCCCACTCTATAATTTACTTTCAAATGAAAAAATATAGTGAAAAATAGAATGATAAACAAAAAAATATAAATATTATTCTAAAATGGAATAATCCTTTTATTTTTTGTTTATTACTCATTTTTTACTCTATTTTTTTAATTAGAGTAAAATATAGAATGATATTGGAAATGTCGTAAGTAGACAATTATCTTGTTCGCTGACATAATTTATGGATTTTTTTTATTGTTAGTAGCTGCCTGTCCTAGTAGTCTCTTCCGGATTAATAGTGGTTAGCTTTTTTGACATTAATGGTTAGCTTTATCCTACTATTTAGACAAATGTAATTTCTAGTACAATGATATGATTATGGAACAAGAAACTTGGGAAGTTCCAAGTTACTCCAAGAGGCACCGAAACAAAAATACTGCAACTGCGAGCAGAAGTCCCATCTTGTTCCTTTGACTATTTTCTTTTCTTCACTCAAATAATTTTGTTATAACAAAGTCCAATTATTCACCAAATAAACAAAAAAATATGTATTTCACCAACTAACTAAATATGGAGAAGGCGAATTATGCAGAAAATTAGAGAAAATGCGTACAAGAGATCTTCAGCATTACTGCAAGGAGTACCGTCAGGAATGGATCTCATAGGACTACTCAGGGTGATGCAGTCAGACGTGAATCCTCATAAGACAGGTAGAATTGTCGGCTGTAATATCGTCTATGTAATGTTTCTCATAATTTGTAATAGCATAATTAACCAGATAAAAAAAACTATATTATCCTCTCTTTTCTCCTTTCTGTTCTTATTTCTCTCTACTATCTTATTTCACCAACTAACCATATTAACCCTATAATACATATTTTTTTGTCTATTTGATAAAAATTCACCTCGGCAACTACAATTAATGGCACAAGTTTAACCTGCTTCTTGTTAAACAGATTGATATCTCTGGACGAGGAGCCTAGGCCAGTTTGATAGACAAAGTTTGTTTTCCAAATAAAATAAAGAGTTTATTTGTGAAATAGCTAAGAGAAAAAGATAATTTAGTTTTGTAGAGAGAAAGTAGAGAGAGATATGAAGAGAAAAGAAGAGAAAATGTGTAATTTTAGTTAGTTAGTGATTTTTTTTTATAGTTACCTCACATAATTTCCCTAAAATAAATCGAATAGATAGTCACTACTAACTAGTAGATATTTTAGTGTATATTGGGATAAGGTTATACAAATCTCTGCTTTCTTATATAGCAGATCTCTGATTGCTCCTGCCACAAACATCGTGATTTTGTATGAAACGTCATTTCAAGCAATCTTAATTATCATCCATCAATCTTACACATATTTCCTTATTTACACTTTTTATATAAATTCGCAAATTAAAAATTAATACTTAAAAGTCTTAGACGGAGGCTCGTAGTAATTCTTGGAACATTCGGTCTCGTCATAATATTATAATTATGAATTATTAACACATGTTAAAAACATAAAGAAAACTATTTCTATCAATCTTTTCAGAAAAAAAAAACTGTTTATAATTATAACCCATTGTTTTTCAAAAAAAGAAATTATAACCCATTGTTAACACATGCAAGTTAAACGAAATTAGTTTGTTTTCTGTTTAATTTTTATGTTTTCTTCTAAACTTTGTAAACAACACTTGTAAAAAACTTATCAATACAACCATTCTGTATCCGTTAACATCAATACAAATCATATCAAGGAACTATCATTGGCTCAGTTAATGACTACAATTTGTAGAGACTGGCACTATCTCTCTAACCACAATTCAGATGAAGATGGTAGGATTGTGGTGGTTTGGAAAGACCCGGTTAAAGTCAGTTTGCTATCTCAATCAAGGCAAATGGTTACATGTGAAGTTCAGATTCCTAACAAACCCCCTATCTACTACTCTGCTATTTATGCCTCCAATATAAGTGAAGAAAAGGCTGACCTTTGGGTTGAAATGTTGAATCTCCAGGCTACTCTGGCACTTGATACTAAGTCATGGATAATTGGAGGAGACTTTAACCAGATACTCTTCAGCAACGAGCACTCAGACTTCAGTCACACTACCCATGCTTCTCAAATGTATGAATTCAGGGATTGTCTCCTTCAGATGGGTGTGTTTGATCTGAGATATCAAGGTCCCCTGCTCACCTGGTCAAACAAACGTGATGAAGCCCCTATTGCTAAAAAACTTGACAGATGTTTGATAAACAGTGAAGTGTTAACCGCCTTCCCCCATGCCTCTGCTTCATTCCTTCCCCCAGCCCCATCCGACCACGCCCCTTGCCTCCTTGACCTTGCTTTCCAACTGCCTAAAGCCGGTTCCCAGCCCTTCAAATTCCTAAACTACCTAACCAAACACCCGAGTTTCTTGGAGGTTGTTAGTGATGCTTGGTTTCAGGCCGGAAGTGTGTCAGCCAACCTAACGTCTCTGTGTTGGAAGCTGAAAAGCATAAAGAGAAGTTTAAAAAATCTAAACAAAGAAAATTACTCAAATATTGAAAAGAGAGTGAAAGAGACTTACGGTTTGTTGCAACTTGCGCAGGTACATGCCCTAATGGATCCTAATCCCACTACTTTCGCAGAGGAGCTAGCACTAAACCAGAAGTGGCAATTTCTAAGGCAGTTAGAAGAGTGTTTTTTTAAACAAAAATCGAGGATAAATTGGCTGCGTGAAGGTGATCTTAACACTACTTACTTCCAGAGGGTCTGTCAGGCGAGAGCTAGCTTCAACGCAATACGCTCTTTCCTTCTAGACTCTGGCGTAATCATCACGGACCCATTGGTGATGAGTGCACATGCTATTGCCCATTTCCAATCTGTCCTGGGTCCAGAAAATTTACCCCTGATTTGGTACTCATCAGCTGCCTGGTTCCACGATCTCACTCCCTTTAAATGCAGTCAACAACAAGGAGGAAACATTTTGTTGATGCCAACTACTGAGGAAATCACTAAGCTCATGTTCTCTTTGAACCCCAACAAAGCGCCTGGACCTGATGGCCTCTCTTCAGCTTTCTACAAAGCCACTTGGTCACTGCTTGGAACAGAATGTATTAATGCGATCCAGCACTTCTTCAACTCCGGTTTCCTGCCAAAAACAACCAATTCAACAATACTCTCACTAGTACCAAAATTCACAGGAGCAACTCGTATCTCAGAGTATAGACCCATTTCCTGCCTGAATACTATCTACAAGGTCATCTCAAGGCTACTGGTGCGGAGACTAAAGCCTATCCTGCAAGATCTAATCCTACCTAATCAAACTGCTTTTGTGGAGGGTCGGCTTCTAGTGGAGAATACAGTTCTTGCTAGTGAACTAGTGAATGGCTATCACAAAAACAAGGGATCAAAGAAGGTTACCATTAAAGTGGATATAGCTAAAGCTTTCGACACCCTTTCATGGGATTTCCTCTTCTCGGCCTTAGAGAGTCTGGCCTTGCCGGTTCCTTTTGTCCGCCTCTTACGAGCCTGCATCTGCACAACATTGTTCATGGTTGCCTACAATGGTACCGTAAATGGTTACTTCAAAGGTAAGAGGGGCTTAAGGCAAGGTGATCCCCTTTCTCCTTACCTCTTTGTGATTGCAATGAACTACTTGTCTCTAATGTTGGATAAAGAAGCAAGAACAGGGAATCTAGCTTACCATCACAACTGCCACAAGACTAAGTTGACACACTTATCCTTCGCTGATGACCTTCTAATTTTCATTGATGGGTCTATTGAATCTGTCCAACGAGTGCTTCAGATTCTTCGTGAGTTTGAAAACCGCTCTGGATTGGCAGTAAGTCTACAAAAGTCTAGTTTCTTCGCCTCGGGTCTCTCAGATCAAGAAGTGTCCTCGATCCAAGCCTCAACTGGTATGCAGAGAGGAAGCCTTCCCATGCGTTATCTTGGTGTTCCGTTAACTACAAAAAAGCTGAACCTGCAAAATTGTGAGCCCTTACTTCAACAAATAAAACAGAGATTCTCATCATGGTCATCAAAAGCCCTGTCATTCGCTGGAAGGCTACTACTAATCAAAACTGTTATTACGGGTGTTTCTACCTTCTGGTGTTCAAGTTTTATCCTCCCAAAAGCGTGCATCAATCGCATCAACTCTCTTTGTGGGTTGTTCCTGTGGAAAGGTAAAAGTGAGGGACGTTTTTCAGCTAAAGTGGGTTGGGAAACGGTAATACTTACCAAAGACCAGGGTGGGTTAGGTGTCAAAGATCTTCACTGCTGGAATCAGGCTTGCATACTCAAGCTAATTTGGTTACTTTTCTTCCGTCCGAATTCAGTATGGGTCTGCTGGTTCAAAGAAGTCATCTTGAGAGGGGATGTCAGTAACTACTGGTCCATTAGCCCAAGCAACAGCTTTTCATGGCTGGTTAACAAGATGATTAAGGCAAGAGTTCTGATCTACCCATTGCTAAAAAGACGGCTTGGTAATGGAAAAAAAACTAACTTCTGGTTTGACAACTGGTCTCCGCTTGGACAACTTGATGTACTGCTCAATGGTAGCTCATCACGTCTTGGCATCCCGAAAATGGCGACAGTGGCTTCCCTTCATCGTAATGGGCGTTGGCTTCTACCCTCTGCACGGTCAGAAGAACAATTAGCTCTGCAAATTCATCTTACAACAGTTTCTTTATCGGAACAAGAGGACTACTATGAATGGGAAATCGAAGGAAAAATAAAAAGCAAGTACAACTCAGGAGAAGTATACACTTACCTTAAAGGGCCAATACCAACTGTTCCATGGGCAAAGCTTGTCTGGTTCTCCTATGGGATCCCGAGGCAGTCCTTCTTAACTTGGTTGGTTTTACTCGATCGTTGCCCAACGCGTGACAGGTTACTCCGATGGGGTATGAATGTGGATGCTGTTTGCTTGCTTTGCAATAACGCTCCAGAAAGTAGGAATCATCTTTTTTTTGAGTGTTCTTTCAGCAACAGGATCTGGAGATCGATTGCATGCCGATGTCGACTGACTCCAAGCGACTCTTGGTTATCAACACTTCAACAACTTCTCACTCTTGGCCCCAACAAAGATGAAAAACGCCTTACTCTCCTTGCCACCCAGGCCACAATCTATTGGCTCTGGAATGAACGAAACCAAAGACTTCACAATCAAACTTTCAAGTCTGCTGATTCCATCATCTCAACCATCGATAAGCAGGTCCGTAATCGCATTCAAAGCTTCCGTCACACGAACCCTCGTGCTTGTTCATCAATGATGCAGCGGTGGCTCGTCTGATCGTAACTGGGGTGGAGGAAACTGACCAAGACAACTACGATCTTTTCTGAAACGGTTTGACTCCCATCCCCCTCTGGGCTGCGTCTTTTATTTTAAACTGGGCCACAAAAGTTTTACTGATATGTGTTTCGTTATTCATCTGGGCTTGGCCCTTAACACTCTTAAGCCAATGGATTTGTAATATTTTGTTTCTTTTGCTCTATTTAATATGAATGCCTTCTTACAAAAAAAAAAAACTCATAAAATATATTATCCATCGTATGTATATTGGCATGTTTTCTTTGAAAAAGTATATTGGCATGTTTTGGTATAAATGCATGAACCTAGACGTATAGAAACGATTCATAAGTTTGTTTCAGGATATTGGTAGGCAACATGCAGATAATCTTGGTGATCTCCCCAAAGCCTAAGGCCCGTACCTGCACAAAAAATAAAGTAAAATACTTCTACTAAAAGTCTAAAACTAAGAGAATTTAAGTTAGTGTGAATTAAATGCTTGAATTGACACTTCCTTAGTGTGTGTCTCTGCCCGGCCGCTTTGTGCCCTCAACATTCACAGCTGGATTAATTGTCATTTTACTCTATCCGACATAAGTCGGTGAAAACAACAAAATTTTGGTCTGACTTCTGTAGGCTTTGACTAGACTTAAAACTCTCAAGTCCCAGGTCTCAACTAGTATATCGTTTTATCAACTTACTTTAGTTAAGTTGATGTGTAGCTTTTTCGTGTAACAGTTAGATTGTTAAGTCATTAGCCTGTATAGCCATCACATGATTATTGGATCCAGATGCACTTTATTATATATGTACGTTGGTTTTATTACTATTGACGTTTGAAATAGTAAAGATGATTTGCAAATGAATAATTCACGGAAGAAAGGCCGAACTCGATAAACGTTGAGTGATAATTTAAAGAACATTACTATACTTTCAAATTAGTTGGTAAGCAACAATTAATAGCTAAATGTATATGTTACGCTTGAAAAAATATTCGTTACTTATTTTCTGGAACAAAAATACACAACAACATATATACTGTTGGCACGATAACTAATCACCTTTCTAAGAAAGCATATGCAATATCCATCATATACACGTGAATGATCATGCAGTTATAATCAAAATGATTGCTATTTAATAGAGTATTTACTAGTCTTCAAAATCAATTGATTATATATATTTTATCAAAAATTCACATAGGTAGACTTATCATCAGATTTTGAAGGTCTCGATATTGACGAGATCATAATTCAGATGATATGGCAGATGATCAAGCTTTTTGGCATATTGACATGATGTCTTAAATTTTTTAATGATAATTGATGTTTAAAATAAAATAAAGTTTTCACTAGTTATATACTCTCTCTAACATTTTAAGATTGTGCATACTGATTAATAAAGTATTTAATTTAATATATTTTCAAACAAAAAAAAACATAATAATTATCAAACTAACCAGTAAAAATAAATTGCATGACAAAAAGAATTATATAGCATAAAATTAAAACTTTTATATTTGACAGCTGAAAACGTTATGTAATTCAAAACAAAAACCATTAACTAAAATGTTACTCTCTCCGTTCCTAAAAGATCTATGTTTTAGAACATTCATATTTTTTAATAAAATATATTAAAATTTAACTATAAATGCATAGTTTTTTGTAATTTTATATTCTCTATAATTTTTAATTATTAGTTGATAAAAATTGCATTGAAAATATAAAATATGTATCTTTTTAAAACAAAAGTTTTTTCTATAATATAAAACTTTTCAGAACAGAAAAAGAAGTATTACTTAAAAACAAAAAAAAATATTATATAATTATTTAGGTAAGGTCTATGAGGAAGTGGTAATAATAATATTCATATTCATACTTCCGGAAAGCTCGTTACAAACCCACGTCACTCCTCGAGCCACTCCTTACACCAGTTACAATCTAGAGAAATTGCACCCAATAACTAAGAAAAAAACCAAAATTCACTATCTAACTAAAATTTCACCTTCTCTCCTCTTTTCTCTTCTTATCTCTCTCTTCTTTCTCTCTAAAAATCTAATTTCTCTTTTTTTTTGGTTATTCCTTAAATAAGCCCTAAAATCTATCCCTATCAATTAGTTAGATTCTAGTTATACTTTGGGATTCTGGGTCAACTTGCGTGGAAATAGCCCTCTTATATATTTATTTTTAATTTAATATTTTTGTTCCTAATCAAGTAGCCAACATCAACTTTTCTATATTCCCCACAAGGCAAATGGAAATATATTAGCTACCTTATTTCCTACTTGTTATTTTTACTTTGCTTTTTTTTTAACACAGATTATTTTTACTTTGCTTTTAATTGAAAACTAGTACTTAAAGGGCAAGTCCAATGGGAGTATATAAACTAGTATTTAAGAGTATCTAAACATTATTGAATTGTATAAGAAGTAGAAAAGAAGAATGAAACTTCATTGATTAGAACTCCAACAAAGTATCAATCAAGATACTTTTGTGATATTTGTTAGAGCATTTCCAACATTACTTCATATATTATTCTAAAATAGAATATTGAATAAAAAATAAAAACATTATTTTATAAATGGAGTACAATTTTATTTTGTGTTCTTTATTTTATTTTCCACTTTATTTTAGAGTAGAATATGAAGTGAAGTTGGAAATGCCTTTAATTTTTCATTTGTTGAGCTTGTTTTAAAGACTAAAAATTTAGTTACTTATTAAATTATATTAAAACTATTTGTATTTTGTCATTGAGATACTTTAAGTAACGTACTCGTGGATGGAAATGCTTTTATTTCATACTTGTTATTTTTTATTTTGCTTTTAGTAAAACTATGTATTCTTTTCAAAATTTTGACATATAAAACAGAGACTAAGGTTCTGAATGAAAGTCATGTATAGCGAAAAACTTTAGCTACAAATACAGTTTCGCTCATTTTAGCTATAAATTTAGTCAAATGGAATTTTTTAAATAATTTTTTATTCTTTTTCATTTGTTACTATTTACCAAAAGTAAAATCCTTTTTTGTTCTCATGGTTTTGCGGAAGAAAAGAGTTACATTCATTTCCACCTTTTATTCCTTTTTACTATTTCAACCAATTTATAATTTTTACTCTCAGTTCATCCATTTTAAATTCATTTCAGTTTCTCTGTTTTTACCAATCACACTCTAAATAAGAAAACTATCTCATATATACTTCAAAAAAAAAAAAACAGATTACTATTGATTTCTTTACAAAACTAAAATATAAAATAACAAATAAAGCCTCAAAAATAAAAAGAAAAACCAACAACTGATTAACAGCTACTGCCGTTCAAAAGCCAAAACCGAATAACCCTAACTAGATCTTATCTGCTACAATATACATATTTGATTCAAAGCATTTTATTATAAAAAAAATTCAGAATAGTAATTGCTAATTATAGAAATGAAACCGAATAACCACACATATGTATAAGTAATGTACTAGAAGCTATAAAAAAATAAAATAATTAATAACATCTATAGATTATTAAATTTTATGCTACAAACATAACTAATAGACATATACTACAATGTTCTTGATTATATAACATTACATTTAAATGTTTAATCTATTTCATTTTAATTTTTCTATATGTGTGTTATGGTCTATTGTTCAAACATAAATTTACAGATTTCTCATTAGTCATTTTTAAATTCAAGTTTCTTACACTTTTTAATTATTTGAATGATGTTGATAGTGTTATTAATATACCACTTAATATGTTTATAATATATTATTTATTAAGATATATATGTGATCATATGGTGGTGACATCTTATTTCTACAGTTATCAATTATTTTTCTTCCATTTTATTAAGATATATATTTTATCAATTATTTTTCTTCCATTTCATCGTTCAACATTTCACCTGCTTTGGCTAGTAGTGATGGTTGTATCTTAGTGACCACAATATAATAATCACACCGCTTCAAATACTTCAATTTTTTTCGGACCCATTGGGTGTCATCGGTTCATCGCTCCATGAGTTTACTACGCTATAATTATGTGTTACGATCTTACGACGCCCAAGAAGAACCTACAGATACATATATATATATAGTAAAATAATAAATATTATAGCTAATATGAATCGTCTTGCAGAAAATCCTCACTCAAAATGACATGCTCAATGGACCTATTATACGTACTGTCAAACTAAACATGTTATCTTGAAATGTCCAAAAACGACATGAAAATATATGTGAATGCAGCCCTGTGTGAATGCGAATTGTATTGCCCCGGTCCTACGATAATAGCTGTCTTTTGTCAAATACAAAGTATATGTGCTACAATTAAATTAGGGTTAAAATTTGAATAAACCGTACGGACATCTAGCTAAGTGTTTATTATACATAGAGATTTTTTCTTGTCAAATAATTTACATAAAGATGGACGGGGATATAATGTATCAAGATCGTCTCATTTGATATCTTCGAGGAAATTGTCTTAAAACTATTATGTATTCTTATCGTTTGTCTAACTGTCGTAGTTAATCTTATTCACATAATAAGCATATATTATACGGTACGTGTTGAATTGTAGACAAGTTATTGTTGACCAAGAAGACAATAACTTGTCTCCTAATTACTCGACACTTTGAGTCGAACGATGTGGTCCATGGTATACAAAAATACTACAAAGCGATCCACGGCGTTCTTTAATTATAGTTTAATTAACCATACGCGCAATTAGTTAACAAAAGTCTTTCGTGTAAGATAATAAATCACATCTTCAGTTTCTAATCCGACAGAATGTATGACATATGTATTACGATATTATATTATCACACTGTATTGTATAGTATAGTGAGCCGGAAACAAACGCCGGAAATTACGCACCCTTATAATTGTCTAATCGCGATTATGCTTAATGATAAGTGTCAATATTCATGTCATAACGTAAGCATTTTTGTCAACATCGAAAACGTAAAAATGATACTATAATCAAGCTACGTGCGGAAGGAAACAGTTAGATTAGCATACAAATCATTGGTATTATGAGTAAGACTCTCTAGACTTCCAATATTGAATTAGAAACCCATGAGAAAATAAATTATCTCATTTTAGCTATTTTATACAGTAGTATATTGAACTTTCGGAAACTAACAAACTAGTTAGATTACAGCATAGTTGGATTTAACCTTTCGCTCAAACTTGTAATGAATGGCGCATTAAAAACCATGCTTTTCATTTATATATTATTTTAATTTTGGATCTTCATTAAGCTCATAACTTATTTTCAGTTTCTTTATTTTTGTGGTAAAAGGCTTATTTCAGTTATTAACAAAAAATACCCCAAGGATTTCCCTAATATTTTGTTTTCTCTTTAGCCACAATTAAAATTTTATCTCAGTTTCCATTTCTCTAGTGGTCGGCATTCCTTGACGTCACCGAAAAAGGCATCTCTCTCTCTTTTTTCTTTGTGTTTGATTGCGTGTTCCCGGGGGATTTTTTATGGTGGCTCGATATGTGGAGTGGGTTCTCAATGTTTCTTCCGTCCTTTCCATTGCAAGTCGCGTGCCTCGAGTCTTTGTCTCTTTTATTATAGTGATTGTAGATCTGTAGGCATATGTTTTTCTGTTAAGATATGCTTGTTTGAATTGGTTATGTGAATTAGGTTTGGTTCCTTGGTTGTTTCTTTGTTTGGATTGAATTGGAATACTAGTATTAATATTGAGATATATACATATCTGACTAGGATAATGACTAAACATATTTGTACTTATCTTTAAGCTTGTTCCTCTTAGCATTAGGAACTTCTCTCGTGTATATATATTCATAGTTGTACATCAATAAGACTCAGACTTTACATTCATATTATGGTATCAGAGCAAAATCGATCTTAGAAAAACGCTTTGATAATCAGCTTCCGCATAATCTCTAAAAATTTTCTTACTACTACTTTACTACTATGGCCGATACTACTTCTGCTTCTACTTCTTCTACCATGGAGTCGACTACAACAACCACAACATCCTCCATTGAATCTCATTACTATCTTCATCCTTCAGACAATCCAGGCGCCTTGATCACGCCAGTTTTGCTGCAAGGAAACAACTACTCAGAATGGGCCACCGAATTTTGGAATTCTCTTCAGGCTAAACAGAAGATTGGTTTTCTCGATGGATCTATCATCAAGCCTACTTCTAATCCTCAGCTCTCACGATGGACCGCTACCAACTCAATGATTGTCGGGTGGATCAGAACTTCTATTGATCCTGTGGTTCGTTCGACAGTCTCGCATGTTCCTGATGCTCTCAAACTATGGGAATCTCTTCAACGACGCTTCTCTGTTAAGAATAGCGTACGCAAGCACATGCTTGAAGATGAGATCAATAATTGTAAGCAGAACGGGCAATCTGTTCTGGAATATTACGGTCGTCTTTCCAAACTTTGGGAAGAACTTCAGAACTTTACTACTTCTACTATCTGCACGTGCTCTGCTGCTGCCATCATCGACAAAGAACGGGAGGATGCTCGCGTTCACAAGTTTCTTTTTGGACTCGATGAAACTCGGTTCTCTACTATCAGATCTCAAGTCATTGACGAAGATCCACTTCCAGATCTCAACACGGTTTACTCACGTGTGATCCGAGCAGAACAACACCTTTTCACTATGCGAGCAAAGGAAATCAAGAATGATGCTGTTGGTTTCTCCGCTCAAGCAGATTCATCTACAAATACATTTTCAGCTGCATCTCAGCAATGCAGTCGTGATCCTAACAGATCCTGCACACATTGCAATCGCAAGGGTCACGAGGCAGTTGAATGCTTTCTTCTACACGGTTACCCAGACTGGTTCCTAGAGCAGCAACAACAACGGTCTGCAAGTTCGGGTCAGCGTGGGCGAGGAGGTCGTGGTACACGTGGACGTGGCCGAGCTAATCTTTCTCGCACTACCCCGTCTACTTCATCCGATAACACTGCTTCCTCGGATCAGATTACTGCACTCATCAATCTACTACAAAATCAGCAAAAGATCACTACTGAGCGCGTGTCGGGTAAAACACAACTTACAGATGTGATTATTGATACGGGTGCTTCGCACCACATGACAGGAGATCTTTCTCTACTAAAAGATGTCAAGGATGTGGTTCCTTCATCTGTTACATTTCCGGATGGACGGAATTCTAGTATTACAAAGATGGGCACTCTCCATCTAAATTCTGACTACTATCTTGTGGATGTTTTATACGTTCTAGATTTTACTTGCACCTTGATTTCTGTATCTAAACTGCTCAAGCAAACAGGGTGCATTGCTATATTTACTGACACTCTTTGTATTATACAGGACCGTTTTTCGAGGACCCTGATTGGAGCCGGTGAAGAACGAGAGGGGATCTACTACTTCACGGGTGTTACGGTTGCTCGAGTACATCGTTCTGAAAAGCAGAAACCTTCATCATCTGTTCTTTGGCATCGACGTCTTGGACATCCGTCTTACAAAGTTTTGCATTCTTTACCAGTGTTTCAGAAATTTCATGATTTTGATCACACGAATTCGTGTGAGATTTGTTTTCGTGCCAAACAATCCCGAGGGATTTTTCATGATAGTATTAATAAAACTACAGAGGCTTTTGAATTAATTCACACTGATGTCTGGGGTCCTTATCGCACACCTTCCTCTTGTGGTGCTGTGTATTTTTTAACCATTGTAGATGACTTTTCTCGAGCTGTTTGGACGTTCCTCATGTTGGAAAAGTCAGAAGTGAAGTTGTTATTACCAAACTTCTTTGCAATGAGTGAGCGTCAATTTAAAAAGAAAGTCCGTACCGTCAGATCAGATAACGGAACAGAGTTTATAGCGCTTACCTCTTACTTTCGTACTCATGGAATTGCTCATCAGACGTCATGTGTCAACACTCCACAACAGAATGGTCGAGTTGAACGCAAACACCGGCATATACTTAATGTTGCACGAGCATGCCTTTTTCAAGCTCGACTTCCTGTTATGTTTTGGGGAGAAAGTATCCTCACGGCTGCTCATCTCATAAACCGCACACCTTCTCAAGTTCTTGGTGGCAAAACCCCATACGAGATGCTTCACGGCTCTCCTCCAAATTATGATCTTCTCAGGGTTTTCGGTTGCTTATGTTTTGCTCAACGTCAACCGCGGTCTAAAGATAAATTTTCTGAGCGCAGCCGCAGGTGTTTGTTTGTTGGTTACCCTGTCGGTAAGAAGGGATGGAATGTATATGACATCAACGACAATGAATTCTTTATCAGTCGCGATGTTGTTTTTCAAGAAGAAGAATTCCCTGGCATTCCTAATACTGAGTATGTGTCTCCGGTGCTGTATCAGTCTGATGTTGCTCTCGATGATTGGTTATCACCTTATTCATCTCCAAACACTACAGCTAACCCTTCCTCTACTACTATACCTTTTCCTCCTTCTCCTCTTCCTACTACTACTACACCTACACCTACTACTACTACACCTACATCTACCCCTATGCCTACTACTACACCTATACCTACGTCTACATCTACCACTACGCCTGGGCCTACAACTCCTCGCAGAGATCTTCCTATTCCTCTACCTACTACGCCTACAATGGTTCCAACTGCTGACACGGGTCCAGTCTCACCGGAGGTTTTATCTCCTGGTCTTCCTCAGTTGCTTGGTCGTGGACATCGTCCACACAAATCCTCTGTTCTTCTGAAAGACTATGTTGTCAACAGCAGTACGCTACGTAACACCTCCCCTCTCGCTTCGACATCCTCCGATCATGCGTCTCCTCCTACGGTCTCAGGTAGCACTCAGTACCCTATCTCTGCTTATTTAGCTGATGCTTCTTTCTCTACATCCCACAGAATTTTCTTAGCGGCGTTAATGACAAACGTCGAACCACGGAGTTACAAAGAAGCAATATTATACGATGTATGGAAAGATTCCATGAAAGATGAAGCTAAGGCTCTTCTTCTCAACGGAACTTTTGAAGTAACTACTTTACCTCCAGGCAGGAAGGCGATTTCTAGTAAATGGATCTACAAAATAAAGTACCTTTCTAATGGGGAGGTCTTTCGCCACAAATCTCGTCTTGTAGCCTGTGGTAATCGCCAACGAGAAGGCTTGGACTACACAGATACGTTTGCTCCGGTTGCTAAACCAACTACAGTTCGAGTTCTTCTTCAAATTTCAGCAGCCAAACAGTGGAAAGTTCATCAAATGGACGTCCACAATGCTTTTCTACACGGAGATCTCCAAGAAGAAGTTTACATGAGACTTCCTCCTGGTTTTGAAGGCTCTGATTCTACTCAAATATGTCGGCTCAAGAAAGCTATCTACGGCTTGAAACAGGCCCCTCGCTGTTGGTTTGCAAAGCTCAGCAAAGCGCTTAAAGCTTATGGTTTTACTCAAAGTCGAGCTGACTACTCACACTTCTCTTTCACTCGCAACGACGTTCTTATCCATATACTCATCTATGTTGATGACTTTGTGATCACGGGAAACAATCTTTCCACCATACAAGCTTTCAAGGAATACTTGGGGAGATGTTTTCACATGAAAGACTTGGGGAAACTCAAATACTTCCTTGGAATAGAAGTTGCTCGCAGTATGGATGGCATCTTTATTTCCCAACGGAAATATGCACTAGATATTATTACAGAGACTGGTCTTCTTGGCTGCAAACCAGCTTCGGTTCCAACTGAGCTGAATCACAAACTCGCCAAGGCAACTGGTCCGGTATTAGAAGATCCTCATCCCTACCGACGACTGGTTGGTCGTTTAATTTATCTCACATTTACTAGGCCGGAACTCTGTTATGGTGTCCACATTCTTTCTCAGTTCATGCAAAAACCGCTACAAGTCCATTGGGATGCAGCTTTACGTGTAGTTCGTTATCTCAAGGGACGGCCTGGTCAAGGAGTTCTGTTCCGTGCAGACTCAAATCTTCAGGTTACTGCTTACTGCGATTCTGACTGGAATGCTTGTCCCAAATCTCGTCGCTCGCTTAGTGCTTACATTCTTCTACTTGGTTCCTCTCCGGTTTCTTGGAAAACAACAAAACAAGATACAGTGTCTCTTTCTTCAGCAGAGGCGGAGTATCGCGCCATGGCCTATACGTTGAAAGAGTTGAAGTGGATTAAACGGCTACTCACTTCGTTTGGTCTTCCTCATGTCACTCCAATGCATCTCTACTGTGATAGTAAGTCTGCGATCTACATTGCGACAAATCCTGTGTTTCATGAACGTACGAAACATGTTGAGTCAGACTGTCACTTTGTTCGAGATGCAGTTACTGCTAAGCTCATTTCTCTGGAACACATTTCTACCAAGGAACAACCAGCAGATCTTCTCACTAAGTCTTTGCCATCAACTACATTTACATATCTTCTGTCCAAGTTGGAGCTTCAAGACATCTCACCACCAACTTGAGTGGGGGTATTGAGATATATACATATCTGACTAGGATAATGACTAAACATATTTGTACTTATCTTTAAGCTTGTTCCTCTTAGCATTAGGAACTTCTCTCGTGTATATATATTTATAGTTGTACATCAATAAGACTCAGACTTTACATTCATATTAATTAAGGATTGTTTTATCTTGGTTTTGTCGCAAGGTGGATTTTGAAATTTTCGTACTCTTATAAAAATGAAAGCGGTTGGTTCTTAGTGTTGTTTTCGGTATAGATATGATCGTAGATGCATGTATTCTCAGGTTTATATGCTCCTTTTTTAGCTCAGAAAGGAAATAATCTCGAACTCAGGCTTGTCTTTGCTTTGTTTATATGTTTCGCTGGCTTTTAATTAGGAGCAGTCTTTGTTTATTTACTTTTTATTGTGGGGCTATCGCTTAGTATCTACTGATGATGTTGTTCAGTCTTCACTTATTATGGTTTTTCATTTAGTTTGTTGTTAGATTTTTCCATATGTGGATGACATTGTTACATCTCAGTTTGTGGTATATGGAAATATTTAAGAGAATTGATTTGATTTTCTATCTCATTAAAGTGCATTTATCTTTTCTGTCACACATCCGTTTAGAACTCCAGGGTTAAGCGTGCTTGAGTTGGAGTCGTGGAAGGATGGGTGACCTATCAAAAAATGATTTGTGATATCATGTGAGTGAGACCAAAGCACGGAAAAAGGTTATGTGGTGATTGCATGGTCTGTAGACAATGATTTCGAGCCTTCAGAAAAATTAATACACCGTTCGTCGAACGGGATGTAACCCACGGACCGAGTGAGCGGGTGTGGACAGTCCATTAACCGTGCGTAGTCGTGGCTTTACAAGTGGTATTAGAGTCGAATCTAAATGAGTGTGGAGTCAGTGAGGACTCACACTAATATGGGTAACGATCTTGGGACGCAACGAGAGCGTTGTGTTCTCTGAGATGGATGGATTGTACATCCAGATTTGTGGTATATGAAAATGCTTAATAGAATTGATTTGGTTACCTATGTCAACAAAGTGCACTTATTTCTTCCGTCACACATCCATTAAAACTATAAGATTAAGCGTGCTTGAGCTGGAGTAGTGAAAAGATGGGTGACATATCGAGAAGTAATTCGCAATACTATTGGAGTGAAACAAAGCACGAAAAAAGGTTATGTAGTAGTTGCAGGACTAATAAACAATGATTTCGAATTTTCAAAAAACTTAACGTACCTTCTATCGATCGGGACGGAATCCATGAACCGAATGAGCAAACTTTGATGGCTTATTAGCCGTGGATGGCCGAGTGTTACATGCATCCTTCACCATTATGTAACATGTTATTTTGATATAAAAACCAAGCATTTAAAAAAAGAAAAAAAAATACCTATTTTTACTTTAGCTTTAGTAATCTTGTTGAATATATATATTTATTGTCAAGCACATTGATAATTGAATAAAGCAAACTAAATAACCACCACTATATTGGTGTCTACTTAAGTGTTTTATGGACCACGGGCTTTTTAGATTCAAACTTACATATAATACACATTTCAGTTAAATGATTACAATCGATGATACTTCAACCGATTGCACTAAACATAATTTCAATTTGATACGAATTTATTTAATCACCGTGTATGTTCGTAATTGCTAATTAGAATAATGACCCATTGTGTTGTACACGGCTCAACTAAAGTATATGATAATGTCATGATCAAAATTTTTGATATTAGTTGGTTCGTGTAAAATATATATGTTAGTGCTCGACAATATTAATCACCTACCAACCTGAACTATATGTTATATATTTTGAGGGGGCACGTCAAGTGTGCCGTTTATTTGTCTGGTTACATGTTTATGTTATTATTTAATTTTCGTGAGCGTGGTGTTTCTTCTCTAGTTTCCACTTATAAACAAATATCGACTGGAACTAGTTTTGAAAAACATTCTCGAGAAGAATACTGGCGGTAAACGGTGATTTGAACCATGGCTCGTGGGTTGGTGGTGATTAATTTGAGAACAAAAGTTTAATATGGTGAAATCACCAGGGTTTAAATTTCGGTTATTGAAAAATTAATATTTTGACATCACCAAAGATAAAAAACCGATACGTGGCAACATATGACTAGTATGGACTACTTCTGTAGAGCCATAATACTCCTATATAATTAAAAAACGATGATTTGGGGTTTATTATCTCCAAAATGACACAGTAAGCATGATTTTCTTTGTTTGGTTAATTTGGAATTGATTAATTTCCTTTTAAAATTTGGAACTTATTCAATGCATTCTATTTTTTTAATAATTTTTAGAAAAAGATAGAATACTTTTATTCCTCTTGCAAAATTATAGCCATCTACTTTTATTGGGATTTAAAATTTTATTTGGCACAAACTCGTTGTCTACATTTTACAATTATAAAGGAAAATAAGTTAGCGAATAGATAATTTGTATGTTGAAAAGGAAAATAAATACTACACATGTTTCCGAAAGTAAGATTTTCTAGAGATTTCACGTTTATTAAGAATATAATAAATGTTTACCGTTTAATTTATTATTTATTTTTCTATACACTTTCCAATTACTCTCTACCAATTAAATCTAATCAATTCAAAAATATAAAAAATATCTTAAAAATATAGAAAATTTATCTTTGTAAAATAAAATAAAAAACTAAAAAAAATTTACTTTTGATAACAGAAGGAGTAGTGATTATTTGTAAATGATGGGTTGAGAGCAAATGATTACTTTCGAGTGGTGATGTAGAAGTTAATATGTGTAAGTTTATGGGAAAAGGAAAACGAAAAGAGAGAAAAACCATGATGAGTTAACGCAGACATAGCCGCCATTTCCACTTCTCACTCCCACTTACAACTCTTCCTTTTGGGCAAGTTTTCCACATCAAGGCTCGTCTTAATCACCATTAAGCGCTACTCATCATTAGTACACTGAAGCCCACTATTTTTCAAAATACTGCTATTTTAACTTCGCGGAGAATTATTAAAAATACTTAAATTTATCTATTTTTTTCTTTGTTAGACAAATATTGTAACTAAACCATAATTTACCTTATACTCTATCCCGATCTATTTTTACATTTTCAATGTATATTTTACTAACTAATTGCAAATTTCAAAAAAATAATTGCACTTATTAGATTTTTATTGGCTTTGGAAAAAAAATAATCACAAAAAATTGTATAAATTTAATGTGTTTTATTAATATATGTAAAAAATCTAAAATATGTAATATTTTAAAACAGAGAGAGTACATACTATATTTTGTCTTCCCTCGTTTGAACAAACTATTGTAGTTAAAGGCATATGTTTTATAAAGATGAATATACTAATATATATTATAACTATTTTAACACTATCATATGACTTTATAAGATGAATTTAATAATATATATTATGATTTTTTAAACTCTATACTGTTTTTTCAACTATGCTAATTTAAATTTTGATGGTGTCATATAACACAAACTTATGATGAGTATTATGAATACAAACTTATGATAAATATTATGCACTATTAAACTACATGTTTTGTCAGAATTTTTCAAATTTTCAATACATTTTTAGTATTTCCCTAATCACTAGTAAGTTGTACTGGTCAGATTTTGCTTATTGTTTAGAACTAACGAATATTTCTAATTACAAAATGGAGTAAAACAAAATGGAAACTGTAGAGACCATATATAGGATTGAGATCTTTAAACCTCTTATCAGTCATGAACTACTCGGCTTCTCCAACTTTTTAAGCTCATCATAAATTTTTGACAAAAAAAGCTCATCATAAATAAAATAAAAAGTAGCCGGAAATAAACTCTTTTTATCTTTTTTTTTTAAAATCCAAATCCTATAAACTATTGTAGCTTCTCAGTTCTTTACTTATATCTCACGTTATATACATATCGTTTATATAGATACTTATATCCCGATTAATCTTCCCTTACTTCTCTTGTTTCCACTCTCACCTTCCTACCTATATAAAACCCTATCTACTTCACTCTTCCTCTCAACTCTCTCTTCTTCTCCTTGCTCTGTTCTTTCTTCCCTCTCTCTCTCTAGAAAGCAACTATGATAGTGGTTAGAGAATACGACCCTAGCAGAGACTTAGCCGGTGTGGAGGATGTAGAACGACGGTGCGAGGTCGGACCAAGCGGCAAGCTTTCTCTCTTCACCGACCTTTTGGGTGACCCGCTTTGTAGGATCCGACATTCACCTTCTTTTCTTATGTTGGTAATTACTTATCTTCCCAACCTGTTTTTTTTTTCTACTTATGAGGTTATTGATTTCTCAACCTTTGGTTAATCCAAAAACCCATTTGCTTAATATAAAAAAAAAAATTGCTCACTTTTTGTTTCATCATATTTTATTATCCTACTCTTGATAAGATCAAAAGGCTCATCATTTATATTTTCTCAACCAAATATATCGTGTAGCTAACCATAAACATAAAGTTACATACTTTTCAATTTATCCATAAAGGTTAAGAAAAAAACAAATTTAATAACGGAAAAATTTAATATGGTTGTAACAGGTGGCTGAGATGGGTACGGAGAAGAAGGAGATAGTGGGCATGATTAGAGGTTGCATCAAAACCGTTACGTGTGGCATAAAACTCGATTTAAATCATAAATCCCAAAACGACACCGTTAAACCTCTTTACACTAAACTGGCCTACGTTTTGGGCCTCCGTGTCTCTCCCTCTCATAGGTTTCCGTTACTCCCACTAATCGCAAAATTACAAAAAAAGTTATAATTATTTACACGTTAATTATGGTTTTATGCAGGAGGGAAGGGATAGGGTTTAAGCTCGTGGAGATGATGGAAGAATGGTTTACGCAAACCGGCGCAGAATATTCGTATATTGCAACTGAAAACGATAACCAAGCTTCCATTAATCTTTTCACGGGAAAGTGCGGTTACTCCAAGTTCCGTAAACCGTCCATTTTGGTTAATCCGGTTTACGCCCACCGGGTTAACGTCTCACGTCAAGTAACCATCATCAAACTGGACCCGGTTGACGCAGAATCTCTGTACCGGCTCCGGTTCAGTACAACAGAGTTTTTCCCGCGGGATATTGATTCGGTGTTGAACAACAAACTCTCTCTCGGGACTTTTGTAGCGGTGCCACGTGTCAGCTGTTACGGGTCCGGGTCAGGATCATGGCCCGGTTCGGCAAAGTTTCTGGAGTATCCACCCGAGTCATGGGCTGTGTTGAGCGTTTGGAACTGCAAAGACTCGTTTCGGTTGGAGGTTCGTGGCGCGTCGAGGTTGAGACGTGTAGTGGCTAAGACGACTCGTGTGGTTGATAAAACGCTGCCGTTTTTGAAACTTCCTTCGATACCGTCGGTGTTTAAACCGTTTGGTCTTCACTTTATGTACGGTATCGGCGGAGAAGGCCCACGTGCAACAAAGATGGTGAAGTCATTGTGTGGTCACGCACATAACATGGCGAAGAAAGGAGGTTGTGGTGTTGTGGCGGCGGAAGTTGCCGGAGAAGAGCCGTTGCGGCAAGGGATACCTCACTGGAAAGTACTATCGTGTGACGAAGATCTATGGTGTATTAAACGGCTTGGAGAAGACTATAGTGATGGTGTTGTTGGTGACTGGACTAAGTCACTACCTGGCACTTCAATCTTTGTGGATCCTAGAGAATTTTAAAGTTAAAACTTATTACAACCTTCATGTCATATATATATTAGGGGGGGTTTCAAAAAAAAAAGTATCAGGGGGGTTTCTTGTAAACTCTTGTTTTGTTCTTTAAGTTCTTGATGGGTTCAGTTTTAGGATTAGTAATCTTTTTTTTTTTTGATGTGGGTGTTGTTATAAATAACTTAGTGGTAAGAGGCAAAATCTCCTACTTTTGGGGTTTGTGTTTTCTTGTCTTGTAAATGGAACTAGCTTTTCAAGATACTTTTTCTCGGGCCATGTTAATAAAATTATATATACGTACAGAGAACTTTAATGACCGCATTGATACGTAGAATAAACTAATTATATCATGTTAGTATGATAATCTTCCCGACAAAAAAACAATTATGAGAGTAGAAGAAGATGGATGTACAGAATGTATTAACGATAAAGATAACCTTACCACAGTTGTGTCATAACCTGTAAATGTATAATTATTCGTTTTAAGTTCCACGTTTTTTAAAAAAATATTGCCGAATAAAATATACTAAGCCACTAATTTCCAGTAATCTTACTACCCATTGTTGATTAAAGTTACCAATTAAAATCACTATTTGTATGAGCCTTTTGAATATCAACTAAGATACACATTTTCTTAAGAGAAAAAAATACGGTATGGTGTATATATATATATTTTTTTTTTGGTATGGTGTATATTAGTTTAGTTGTTCTTTTTTAGGTGGGATTTGGTTCTTAGTACTTTGCTAATTCGAGGTTGATCATTGATGGATATTGGAGGATAAAAACACCTTTAGATATCGGCAGTCTTACGTGTAAAATGATATGAATATCAATGTCATGGACCGCACATCTTCTCCATTTAATGGTCCCAAAGAAGTTAGACTGATAGATTTATATGTGATTTATATGTTTCTTTTGTTGTGTTGCAGTAGCATGATAGAAACCTTTGAATCAGGTTTGAGAACGTGTCCTTGTCCAAAGAGGTATTGTCGAGTCGTGAGCACCGATCGAGTCAGAGAAAGTTTATACAATAAGGTCTCCTTCATCGCATAATAAGACATGTGGAGATAACTTACCACTTTGTGTTTGTGGATTATATTTCAGTTATAAACATTATCATATACGTGCGTATATTGACCGGAGGTTTGGTTTCTAGCTGTTGTGCGTTTAGTACATATAGCATTTTCGTGGCAGTTTATACAAGAACGTTTTGGTGGTTAATCGGATTCGATTTGACTTGTTGCTAATTACAAGACATGTAGCCATGCATGCAGATTAGTTTTTTTGTGTGTGCGCTAAACATGCAGATTAATTATCATTTCTTTCTCGAAGTTCAGTCTCAATGATTAACAGCAAATCATACATATGATTCGCTAACAAAATACAATACACAAGATATAAATTACAAGTTTCATGGATTTGAAATCAGCTCGATTATGACGGACTTTATCATATATAGAGTCAGGCTTGTATAGAGTCTAGTGCTATCTTTGATACGAAGTGATTTAAACTTTTTTGATTTACCATATATAAATTACTAGAGCTACCTTGGGTATATAAATTTTGAAAACCAGACGATCATGTGAATCTTAAGATTTTCTAGGTAGAAAAAGAAAGTCTTCACGGGGTTCTCAAGTAGACGATCATGTGAATATTTAAGATTCTTAAAAAGCAAATATACGAAGAGAGAAGATAAGCACCAGTAGCACGATACAAATTTAATGCAACAGTTTGAGAATTATATTATACACACATATTAGTAGGCCTACATATTAGGCTTAGACATGACGTGATGCTACACTACTACACAAGCACTAGGATATAAACATTTGGACGAAGAGAAAAGTAGACGGATATGAAATAACGGCCCAACTTGGGCCGTAGTGCAAGTCCAAAACAAAACAAAACAAAGCAAAAAAGTGAACACTAGGGAAACTTGTTTTTTTTTTTTTTTTTTTATCATCTATTGTTATATTGATTCAAAACTGGTTAAGCCAAAAGACAAGTTACAAAGGCTGTCGTAATGAAACGACACCATAATCTAGAGCGGACAGTTAAGAGACACAACCCGAGCCATAAGCCGGCAATTGCACAACTACAATCCCGGAGACAAAATCAAACTACCATACACGGACTACAAGAACATAGCTAATAACATAAGAGGCCAAAGCACAACCAATCTAGATAAGAATCAAACTCCGCCATAGAAAGAACAAACCGGATCGATAGTTTATGGATAACCGTTGCTGTAGAATATGTCTCATAAGTGCTTCAGCTCCACCGCCTCCCTTCAGATCCAACTTAAACTCGCCATTGACCTTGTAGAAGCTCACCATGCGCCGTCTACGCGTCTCAACACCATAGCGGAGCCAACCAAGCCTTACTCGAAGCACACTCTTACTCAAACCAGCCGGTAATTATAAATCCATCACCACAAACCGTAGATCTGAAGAGATCGAGGTCCATGGATTCCGATTTGAAACTCTCCGCTTCAACACGAATAAATGAAGCTTCCGACCAGATCTGAATCTCTCTAGATTAATAAGTAAACCATAAACAAAACTGAAACAAGAAGGAAAAAGGGGGGGGGGGATCCACCCTCTCACAGTACCAACGGCCGGAGCCATCGACCGGAGAAGGTGGAAAGACGATGACTTTCAACTTCTCTCTCTCTCGTCGCACTTCTCTCTTCTACACTTTTTTGGATATAAAATGTCTATGAGGGAAACTTGCAAACATACTTTTTGGTCTTTTTATTTTGTTAAAATAAAATGTTTCTACTAATGGCTTATTACATTTGGTGTGTTCTCGATAAAATTACATTAAACGTGATAAATGAAAGGTCTTGCAAAGCACTTTTGGACAAGATTTGTTGAAATATTCTGTTAATGGACAATCATAAAGGTTATTTGAAAATGAAAAAAATTACCATCTTATTATTATTATTTCAAGAACCATTTTTAACAATTCCATTTTAAAACCGATCTAACCATCATACCTACTTTAAGGAAGAAGAAAACCACAAAGAGAATCAAAAGACAACAAAATGAGAAATTGGATCTGACAAAGTGAAAAGAGTTAGTCATTGCATGAACATTTTAGCAACCTAAAAATCTTGTTTTCTTGTTTCTGCTTCCTCTAATGCTTCTTGCTTGTGGAAGAAGAAGACTTGGAGTCATCATTAACAGAACCAGGACTCGAAGTCCCTGAGCTACTCATCATCTCTCCACCTCTTTCTTTACTAGACCAAAGCTTAGAGAACACTCTAGAAACTCCCAGCCCTCCTCCTTTAACCAGCTTCCCTTTACTATTCTCATGCTGCTGATTCTTGGCCAGTCTTAGACTTGCTAACTCTCCTCTCAATGCTTTTATATCTTCAGTGTCCCAACTCTCTCTGTCGTCTTCAGTGTTCGTTGATCTCGAAGCCGGAGTGATCTCTGGAGTGCTGTCCCCGGTTGATGATGAACCGTTGCTGTTAGCTCTTACCTGTTCAAAGAAGAGCACTTGCACCACCACTCGCATAGGTAACCTCTCGTTTTGAACAGCGTGCGCGCAAGCTTCTGCTGATAGCTTTCTACAGTCCATTAGCTTGCATAGCCTCTTCTTCTCGCTCTTGCTAATCTCTGGATGTAACTGATTAGACAAAAAAAAATACAAAATCTTGATTAGCAAGTTAGGGTTAGGGCAGCAACTTAGGGTTAGGGCAGCAGTTTCTTGCACCTTAAGAAACATGTCGATAGCGCGATAAACTCCATCAATAGACTGTCTTGGAAAGCTAGAGACCATCTCCGCAAGTGCTAAGAACTTCTGAAGTGTCAAACTATCTGAATCCCTTGACTTCTCAGCTAAATAGCCATCAACAAGCTTCGCAACCGATGCTTTCGCCTTTATATCATCCTCTTCAGAGTGATGACATCTCAAGAAAACTTCAGCTAAGCTCTGCATCAAGTCAACATCATAGAGCATAACATCACCTAAACTCGCCTCATCTAGACGCTCGCCGACTCTGTTCATCAACCCTGTCTCGTCATCACAGCCAAGAAAGATGGAAGCTCGCAGTAACTTAGCCAAGAAACTCGAAGAAACGCTTTGTTTCTCATCAGGAATCAGCTCAATGATTGAACCAACCAAAGCTTTGTATTTAGCAATGTCAGTGATCTGTATGGAGCTACTACTTTTGCTGAAACCTGGAACCCTTTTAGTCGCATACGCGTGCAATGCTTCACCTATAACATCAGATGAAACTCTCCCTCTTGCTTCTATCGTAATGATCACTCGTTTATACAAATCTATATGAAGATCACAAAGATCCTCCACCCACCAGTCTCTAGGAACCGCATGCGGCTTCCTCAACCCGTTGTCTAGATTCTTCTTCTTGCTGTAAGTATAAGACCATTCGACTTTCGAAGTATCTATCGAAGCTTTAGAAGCTATGGAGTCTAGACAACGCCCTGTTAGCTTCAGCTCTTCAGCGTAAGGAGACAAAGCTCTTGTGGTCTGAAGAACGATGATGGAATCTTTCCATGTTTGGAGTATGCTCGAGTTCAAGAACACTTCAATCTTGTAAACAAGATTTCCCTTTTCGACGGTTTCGTGCATCTCAAGAAACTCAGCTGCGCAGCGAGCAGCGACTACGTTGTAAGCGTTTAGAGTAACGGTCATGCCGTAACAGAACTTAGCACAGATCTCAAATGAAGCAGGACCACCAGGGAACTCTGCTATTTCAATCTCATCTTCTTCATGAATCTCATTGTCTTCGTTGGATGATGATGTTGTTGCGATTAGTTTCTGCAAGCGTGCGCTTTTGGACAGCAATGGAAACTGAAACATAACATAAAAAACATATAATAAAGTTTAATCTTGGTTTTTAAGACAAGATGTTAAGTCTTTAGGGTTTACCTTGTGGAGATAGAACTTGAAATCTCCAATGATTACAATAACATCTGTTGCTAAGTCACTTGGTACATACCTTAAAGAGCAGAGAATTAAACAAAGGTCACGAACTTGAAGTTGTATTTTTCTTGACATTATCTAGTATCTATGAATTGATTCTAAAATCGATTTTTTGATAATCAAAAAATAAGAAAATAAAAGGTCTTCAACACATACCTAACATTTTCACCTTCAGACTGAAAGGAGTCAGGTTTGGATCCAAGTTTCATGAACTTCATGATGTTGAGATCTCAAAGAGAGTTTAAAAAGACTCAAAATGTGTTTACACTCTCTCAAAATGCTTCTGCGGAGCCAGAAACAGAGGAACAAAGACTCTTGAAGTGAAAGGGTCTCTTACTCACATCTCAAAGAGAACACTGAAAAATTATATAAAAGAGAAAACTCTAGAGATGCACAAAACACCCACTCAAAGCTCGAATTTACTGACACACACACACACACAGAAACTCTTTTTTTTGTTGTTTAATAATCAAATTCTTCTCTCTTTTCTAAGTGCGTTACACATTCACAAACACAGAAACATGTGAAACTTTGTGTGTTTGTGGGTTGATGGGCGATGTCGTTTAGTAGTAAACCTGCAATAATCAACAGAAAACGGAGAAAAAGAATTAAAGATTGCCACTTATTCAGTAGACAAAATGAATCATATCTTTTTGTATGTTTGCTGAAACGAATCTAACCAAAAAACATTAGTGGCACAGATCGTTTATATCAGTACAAGAGGACTGCAAAAGTAAAGAAATAAATAGTTTTTAAAATCAGGAATTAATTCTATTCTTTCAAACCCTTATATGCTCACTTTCAAGACTTCATAAAACAGTTGTAATTAAGATATATATGTAAATAAAATTGAGAAAAACTATATCAAAATTGTTACTCACAAATTTCCAAAAAAAAAAAAAAAGCAGAATCCAAAGGTTATAGTACCTTTCTTGTTTTCTTTCTGCAAAGTCTCTTGATAAGACTAAGAGCCACCACCAAAATCTACTGCTATATAATCCTATGGTAACATCAAAAGTATGAATGGGCTGTGTTCTTGAACTTTAAACCCATGAACACAAAATGGCGCTACAAACCAAGAAAAACAAAGCAGAAGCCTTTCGTTGTGTTGAGGACGACCCAGGATCAGAGTTTATGATAAAAGGTTCTTCTTAAGAGATCAAACAGTGACCTCTCGTAATAAAAACACTGATGCTATTTTTCTTTGAAATTAAAGGAGAAAAGAGCCAAACAGAGCTGAAAGAGAGAAAGAAGAAGAGGCCAGAGAGATTGAGAGAGAGAAAAGAGTAAAGGTTGTTCTGTACAAATGCACGCGAAATCTGACAAAGGCCACTTACTTGAGTGCCCCCTTCTCTTCAGACAAACTTACCTTCTTTTCAGGCTATGTTTTCTTCTTTCGTTTTCATCATTTCTCTTTTTTCTTAAAGAACCACTTTTAAAGTTATTGTTATTATATGTTTCTCATATTTATCACATATCTATAGTAATATTTAATTTTAAAATATCAAAATTTTGGGAAATTTATGTCAAAATCTTTCATTTTAATATAATGTATACCATATCAATACAGCGTGTGTTTCATCTTTGAAAGTATTCAACTCATAATAATGATATCATAGTTAGTATTACGGTATTACCATACCACGTACCAATCTCTCCTGCTTTGTGAAATTTATGGTTTTATTAGAACATGGTATAACGTGAAACTGTGAGTCTGTTAGTCGTACAGGTATATATTTATAAACTAAAGGTCAAAGAGTTCCAAAACCTATTTGGACCTAGAGATTTTATTAAGGGATGCTGCAGAAAATCTTCTTGATTAGATTCATGACGTAATATTAAATGTTGTAGATCCTCAAAGACTAATCATATGATAAATGGTACTATGCATGTGGCGGCAATTAAGAATCCAATGCATGTTAGGTTAAGAAGTTATAAGTCGATTCATTGCTGTTTCATCCTCACATGGTTTATACTCTGACGAATCTATTCACATTATCCGATAGATTTAGCTCTTCAACTTCTTTATTATTTATTTTTTTGTTGTCCTTTGATCAGATTTGCATCTATTTCTGGGTCTCAGCAAGTAAATGTTTGGACGTCGAATGGATGACATCTAAATGTTTAAGAGTAGTGTAATTAAAAATAATAATTATAAGATCAGATAAATTATTATTTTAAGACCAATCCTACCGAAGTTAAGCATGTCTTCATGTTATTATATATATTCTTGTTTGTTGACATTGGTAAATTTCCCTCAAAAAAATTTAAAAACTGTTATATATAGTTGATCTAAAATATCAGATGGTGTCATAAACTTTCTGAATGTAATTTAACAGTTTAGCAGAAAATAATTTTTTTTTTGTAACACGCAGAAAAGAACTTTCTAATATAACATTTACAAACCATATGATGCTTTGAATGGATTTCAAAATGGTCCATATATCATAGAGGTTCTTCTTTTGTACAAAGTTGTAAACAAATTGGTCAATTATTGATATTGAGCCTCTGTATAAAAGCCAATAATCTGTAATTTTGGTAATTTTAAATTAAAGATATATTTTTAAAACATAAATGCTTGTGATTATGGCAAAGCACATGGCCTAAGATTGACATTTGCAAAAGAATTGGCATACATTTCTAAATGCACACAGCTAATAAATAACTCTACCAGCAACAAAAGCTATAATGATGATTCCCTTTGTCTAGTTTCACTTTTGTGCATTTTTGTAAGCTTGAGAAAAAGAATAATCGATATAAAACTCACTTAATCAATATTTTCAGTTTTTTTATCTTTTAGTTGAAATTATGAAACACATCTAATTGAAGGACATTAAAACTAAATTTAATTTAAAAGGACATGCATATTTGTTTGAGAAAATTTCAGTTTATTGTTTAGCACAACAAAATAAACGGTTTAAATATTTTGCTTATAAGAGACTATTTCCAAAACTCTTTAGACTCATAGCTCCAAGATATGGTCTGACCATACCGAGAATTATGTGATGGAAAATGCAATGTTTATGACATGTTAGTTAAACTGGAGTTTTTATGATACAAACGTCATTTTAAGTGGCTATTATTTTGAAACAAAATTTCTAAGATTTTTCTATAATTTTTGTAAACACGCATTATTTTTACCTAGAATGAGTTTCATGTAACTTCTCATAGAGTTTAGTAATGAAATGATTAGAACCAACAAAACATTTTATCAGAATTTTATTTCCCAACTAACAAAATATTTTAACAGAATTTTATTTCCCAAAGTATTGAACGTTCAAGTGGAAAGCTACGTGTTACCTAATAACAATATGGATGAGTTGAGTACCCGTGTGATTATTATTGGTAGCACCAAAACGTGGTCCATGCATCTCTTTTTTAGCCAGCCTTTATCGCTTCCTTTCCCCAAATATCCTCTTGTATTATAGATTTCTTGTTAAATCCTTTTCATATATTTTTTAACTAATATTGTCCTCGATCAACTTGATCGTAAGCTCGTAACCATGGAAGCTTAAATCTGTAAATCATTTTCGATAGTTGGTAAAACTCAAATATTTGAACAATCATTCACCCATTATTTTGAAAACCTGTATTTTCAAATATAAAAAAAAGTCCTACGGTTACCAAAATAAAAAAGCCGTAAGCCTCAAATAAGAAACCCTCTGGCTAGGACAGAGGGTTCTGAATATTGGCGGCAACTAGAGCGAGCGAGAGGTATAAAAAGGGATAATTTTTATTTTTCTCCAAAATCGAGAAATCAGAAAAGTGAAATCTTTAACAGCGATCGTTCTGCGATCTACAGCGATCCGTCTTGGAATATTAATCTTTTCTCAGGTAAGATTTTTCGATGTTTTTAATTTTTTTTTTTGGGTTCAAATCGACGTTTTTAATTTATTATCTTGCAGATTGGTTTTGTGTTATTATAGGGTTTTGAAAATCGTAGCTGAGGATGAAAAATCATGACTTGCGATGAGATGATTGGTGGGTTTGTTATTTTGTATCGTTTTGATGATGTTTGTGGAATTGCGATTTGAAGAAAGTTATTAGGGTTTTATGCGCACTAAGTGCTCGATGAATTGTCCATGTCATGTGTGAACCGCCTTTTTCGAAACAAAAAGCTTTCGTGTCTTGTCCTTCTTGTTCTCTTCCTATTTGGATTCAAGAGATGCTTTTTTTTTTGTGGAATCGTATTAGTTCTTGTTTTAACACAGCTGTTTGTAAAATTAAGCAGTGACTTGTTGAGTTTTGTAGTCTATTTGTGTGTATGATTATCTAGAAACCAGGTCTTGTCAGTGTGGAGGAGTATGATCTTTGTTAGTAGAATCAGTTAGACTCTTATTATGTTTTGGAGGTTTTAGAACTGTGGTCCTTAATTTGATGTTCTTTTGATTTTTTTTTGTAGAATACTTAAAAAGTATCACAGAGGTCAAGAAAGCTTAATCATCTGCGAGGATGGACCCGCAACATACTGGTGATTTGTTCAAGTAATTCTCATTATGCTAACTAAGCTTATTTGTTACTCATAATCTGTGTTCTTAAACTAATTTGTCTTTGGTTGTCAAAATAGACATTTGGAGAAGCAGAATGAGTTACTCAAGGAAGCTCATAAGACCATGTCACAAGAACTCCAAAAACTCATGGTATTATGATCAGATCATATCAACTCTTTTTTTACAAGAGCTTGCGGTGTAATTACCGAGTGAAGATCGTTTAACCGATGAGTTTTCACCATTTTCTTGGTTCAGGTGGAAGAACAGATGATGATGCATAAACTCTATGAGATAACGGTTGCTCATCGTAAAAATAACAAGGTATGCTCTGTTTCTTGAAGATACATACACTGTGTCTGAAATATCGTTAAACAGAGAGTTTAGAGGACTTACTTACTAATTGAGCGTGATTTTGCAGGAAATGAAGAAGACTCAAAATGTGTTGGAAGGAAAAGAAACAGTTGAAGAAGCTTCTTCTTTAGCAATTGTTCCTACTGGTGATGAAGAACATTGAACAACTCACTTTCTATAAACCAGGATAGACCGGCCCGGTTTGTGATGGGTTTTAACTGTATTAGTTTTGAAGAGAAACCGTGTCTTGTGACACTGAATTTTGATTCTTGAGCTCTCTTTACAAAGAATCTGCATCTTATGTACATGTATAATATAAATATGCAATATCTGATTCTATAATGAAATGGTGTGACAGAGTAACATCTGTTACCTGCAAAAAGAATTGAGATCATTCAAGTCTCTTGGTGCTTAACACATTTCACCCCAAATTAGATTTAAAAAGCAACACAGAAGAGTCTATTTTAAAGAAACATAAAGTTTTAATGTTTTACAAAAAATATAGGAATCAGAAATCAGATATGTATCCTTAATATAAAACCCTATGAAGATTAATGTCAACAATGAAAAACAGAGTAATTGCAAAAGGCAAAGACTTTGTCAGAAGACTTTACTGTTCTAAAATTTTGAAGAAACTGTCCTAAGAGCACTCTTTAAAGAGCGGTTTGATCAGACGGGAATGGTCTTCAGTCCTGCAGCTATTGGCATACCCAAGAAACCTATAAAGATACTGAAGATCCATTGCACTAATGTAAGTGGTGTTGTGCTTGCAAATGTCCCCAAGAACTCAATGATTATGATCTGAAAGAACACCGTCGCACTTATCACAACCACAAAGACGTAGTTGTCCAGTATTCCTTTGAAAACATCGATCTCTTCCATCTCTCTCGAGCTTATCTCGTTAAACACCTGCAAGTTTCAGACCAAAGTCATGTCAAGATTCAATCAACAATGTGAAATATTATGGTTTTGTATCTCTTTTTTTACCTGACAGAAGACGAAACAGTTGAAGATAAGAGTGTTTAACATGAGAGTCGAGTCAGGACCGTCGAGACCAAACACAGACTTCCCTTTGGCTTGGAGAAACCAAATGACTATGAACTGATACACAGACTGTCCTAGAATGTTCCTCCACATGGCGTTAGTGATGAAGTTCCCTCTCCTTCCAACGGGTAAGCGTTTCATCAGCTCGTTGTTCGGTGGCTCGGTGGCTAAAGCAAGAGCTCCAAGCGTGTCCATGATCATGTTCACCCATAGCAACTGAACAGCAGTCAAAGGAGCACTCCCTGAAGAAATTATTATCAAAGAGTTAATTAGTTAAGTAGAGATTCAAAATCATTTGTTTTTCAATCTTTACTCACCGGTTAAGCAAGCTGAAGAGAAGTTAACAATCAGCGCAACAACGTTAACCGTGAGCTGAAACTGAACGAACTTCTGGATGTTTATGTACACAGAACGTCCCCATTTAGCAACTGTGACGATTGTGCTGAAGTTATCATCTAGAATGATGACATCAGCGCTCTCTTTGGCCACTTCAGTTCCGGCTATTCCCATTGCTAATCCAATATCAGCTTCATGAAGAGCAGGTGCATCGTTTGTTCCGTCTCCAGTCACAGCAACAACTTCATCAAACGTTGTCCTTAACTGTTTCACAAGTGTATGTTTATCCATTGGTGAAGAACGAGCCATCACCTGTACAAGAAGGAAACGTTTTGTATTATGTGGCAAACAAGATCTTTGATACAAGAAACCAGGCCTGCGGATTATGTCCGAACCAAAATTTGTAGTTTTGGGTTCAGTTACGGTTTCGAATTCGGTTTAGTTCGGTACGGTTTGGAAAAATGATTCGGTTTTCGGTTGGTGTTTGATTTTTTCTTTTTAAATAACTTGAAAACCGGAATTAATTGAAATAACCGAACTGAATTAACCGTAACCGAAAATAACCAAATTTAACCAAAAATGTCAGAATCTTTTTTTCAGAAAATTAAACCGAATTCTAACAAAAAAAGACAGTTATTTTTGGAAACAAAATTAAAACCAAAATTAACAGAAAATTGAACCAATTTTTTTGGTTCACTTCAATGGGATTGTGGCCGAACCGAATAAACCAAAACAGAAAATACCCAAACCAAAATAACCGAATAAACAGAAACAACAAGTACCTGAATCTTTGGAATCAGTTCTAGTAACTCTTCCTGACTCTTCTCTCTAAACACTGGACCTTCTATTGCTATCCCATCATCAGTCAGAATCCCACTCTCTCTCGCAATAGCTTTGGCCGTGTTAATGTTATCTCCCGTAACCATCCTCACAGTGATCCCCGCACGGCGACAAAGCTCAACAGACTCTTTAACTCCAGGACGAACAGGATCTTTAATACCAACGATCCCCACACAAGTGAATCCAGAGGCAGGGATAGCTTCATCCGGCGAAAACCCGTTTTCAAGATCCATATAAGCAAGGCAGAGAGTCCGGAGAGCTTCATTAGCAAACTCATTGATTTTGACATTCAGATAGTTTACTGATTCTTCATCAAGCGGAACAACCTCGCCGCTCGAGTTCACAACTTTATCACACGCAGCAAGAACTATCTCGGAAGCTCCTTTGGTGTGAGCTCGCAGCCTTCCTCCTCCCTCGGGGAGTTCGATCACAACTCCCATTCTCTTCTTCGTGGAGTTGAACGGCTCAACTTTCACCACTTTACAAGACTTCCTCTCTTCTTGAAACCGACCGCCTAGGGACAGTCCGAGCTCCAAGATAGCAGTCTCGGTCGGCGACCCCAAGATCTCGGTCTTCCCAAGCTTATTCACAACGACTTCCCCTCCGGTGTTGTTGAATATCGACTGAACCAACAGCTTCACAGCGGACTCGGGGATCTCCGACCGCAAACTACCACCATTACTGTTTGCAACATCCTGGACACTCATGCAAATGCAAGACTTCACGACCGTCATGTGATTGGTCGTGAGTGTACCAGTCTTATCACTACATATCGTAGTCGCGGATCCCATCGTCTCGCAGGCAGCTAGATGCCTGACTAGAGCTTTATCGTTCATCATCTTCTTCATCGCGAACGCGAGACTCAGCGTCACAGCCAAAGGCAATCCTTCAGGGACAGCGACCACAACGATAGTCACAGCGATCGCGAAATACTCAAGAAGCTCCAAGGCCTCGTCGCCAGACCATATCCAGTGAGTTTTCATTGATAGCTTCCTCATGAACATCCCTTGCACCAAAACAGCAAAGGTCACCACGGCGAAGAAGAGACCTATTTTGCCAATGATGGTAGCAACTCCGTTGAGCTTCACCTGCAGAGTGTGTGAGATATCAAACTAAGTCGCACATTGGAGAATTAGACAAAGAGTGTCTAATATATAAAGAGATGTCTAACTCTAATAAGTACGAGTAGTTGATTGTAACAGATTAAATATTATATGATGATGTAATCGATTATTTGACCAGTGTTAAAAAAAAAAAGCTTCACCTGCAAGGGAGTCTCGTCGTCGCCGCCTTCGGTCAAAGTGGCCATCAGCTTCCCCCACTGAGTCCTCATCCCAACGGTAGTCACCATCATCTTACAAGACCCGTCTTGCACTTTGGTCCCAGACAAAAGAAACGGATTCTCCGCATTAACCATTACAGGCTCACTCTCACCGGTCAAGCTAGACTCATCTATCACCACAGAGAATCCAGACAAGAACAAACCATCAGCTGGAACCTGATCTCCGATCCCTAAATGAACAACGTCACCAGGAAGCAACTCATAGATAGACATTTTTTGTCTAAACCCATTCCTAGTCACCTGAACAGTGATCTTCTTCTTCTCCTTATCCAAATCCCTGAACTGCAAACTCTGACGGTAATCACTAGTAGCAGTCACAAACACAACCAAGAGAATGCTCGCCACGATGCCTAGACCATCGTGGGAGCCTTTAGGCCATCCTTCTGTAGCGATCCCGACGACCAAGGACACGAACGCGCAGACGCCGAGGATCATGAGCGTCATGTCTTGGAGAGCTTCCCATAGGAAGAGCCAGAAGCTTTTGAGCTCGCTCTCTGCGAACTTGTTGATACCGAAGAGGTCTTGGCGTTGGGATAAGTGGGAGGGGTCTGTTGTTGAGAGGCCTTCGGTGGGAGAGGCCTTGAGTTTGCATGCGAGGCCGTCGACTCCGCCGTGGAACTTGAGTTTCTTGACGTCATGGCTTTCGACTATTGAGCCTAGCTCGTCGGCGCAGATGTTGAAGCCTGCGGCTTTGACTTCTTCGGGGACTGTGTAGTCACTTGGAGCCACACCTACAAGTCATAAAGAAACAAACAAACAAAATCAAAACTTTGATACAAACTAGAAAACAAAGCTTACACAAATTAGCAAAAATGCTCAAAATTTTAACACAAATTAGCAACAACAAAAAAAGCTGTAAACTTTGACATAACAAAAAAAAAGCTCAAAATTTTGACACTAATTAGCAAAAAAAAGTTATAAACTGTGACACAAATTAGCACAAAAAAAAAAAAGATGTGAACTTTGACACAGATTAACACAATAAACCTCTACAATTTGACACAAATTAGCAAAAAGCTTTAAACTTTGACACAAACTAACAAAAAAAGCTCTGAATTTTGACCAAAATTAGCAAAAAAGCTCAAAACTTTGACACAAATTAACAAAAAAAAAAGCTCAAAAGTTTGACACTAATTAGCAAAAAAAAGGCTGTAAACTGTGGCACAAATTAGCACAAAAAAGAGGAAGATGTGAACTTTGACACAGATTAACACAAATAACCTCTACAATTTGACACAAATTAGCAAAAAGCTTTAAACTTTTACACAAATTAGCAAAAAAAAAAAAGGACTGACACAAATTAGCAAAAAGCTGTAAACTTTGACACAAATTAGCAAAAGAAGCTCTGTACTTTGACACAAGTTGGCAAAAAAGATGTAAGCTTTAGACATATAAAGCTCACCAGAGATGAACTGAAAGGCAGCTTTTGAGACAAGAACTGCGATCCTTAACTTCTCCTGTAAATAGAAAGTTCTATAAATGGGAACCCTCAAGAAGGAGCAACCCATCACATGAAAGGAGAAGAAGGAGACAAGACCTGGTTCGTGCGGCGCATCGCAGCCGCTTCATAGCGTTTGGAGAGATTCGCGGTGAAGCGAAACCGGCGTTTAGGATTCTTGACAACGCCGCAGAGATTACGCCATTTCTCAAGAGCTTCCTCAGAGGAATGCTTCGCCTTCACATCGAAGTTTTGGTTCAGGTAACTCTCCATCTTCCTCCAGCTTCTGTTTTTTTTTTTTTTTTTTGAAGTCTGTCTCTCTGCTTATTTGGTCGGAGATAAAACTAATTTTGTGGGTAAGGAAGAAAGTTCGGAAGCTTTAGTGGGAGAAAGGCAAAGTTCTCTCTTTTTAAAGATCTGAGCTTTTTGTGCTAATGTGATGACCGAGTCGCTGAGTTTAATGAGGGAGAAGCTGAGTTGACTCGTATTAATTCGTGTACCCAATCAAGTATCTACCTCTGCTACTCTTATCATTTAATTAAAACATTCTATTTATTACACTAATAATAACAATTGTGCACTAGTACGCATTAGTAAACGATGTTTAATAATGCATGCTTGAAATATTCATGCAAAGCACGACGCGTTTTCGGACATTATTTTCTTTTTTCGGACAGTATGACAATGAGTGGTTAATGGGTCCCTCGATTAGTTGATTTTCTTTCCTTCCTAATTTATTAACGACGCTAGATAATTAAAGAAAACAAATTACAGAGAAGTTATGGAGGATATAAAGAGTATTTTATTTAGCTAAACAAACAAATTAAGAGTACCAAATGTTAAGCCAAAAAAGTTTTGTTGAAGTATTTTATATAGCTAAATACTTTTAGAACACATGTCTAAATTTCTAATAAAGTAAGATTACGCTATGTCCAAGATAAGATTACTTCGGGATATATTCTGTAACTTTTGTGTTTTACTGTTTGGCTGCTAGTGCTTATAAACAATGACCAAGACTATCGCTAAAACTCACGTTGGCCCAATATCATTGGTTCTTTTAGACCAAAGGACATTGATTTATTATGTATTTTTGATTATTATATTAGTTATGGAAAGCATTTGATTCCTTTTGCTCATCCCAGTTGAATGATGTGTTGTTTTTTAATTCCCCCCTCGATGATTCCATCTAATTTGTCTTTCATGAATTTGGTAGGTAGGTTTGGGCTACTGATGGGCTTTTATTGGCGCCTTCCAAATGAAGGCGTTTTGCGAGATTTATGTGGGCTTTCTCATTGTACATTTTATGAATTTTAGAACCTGACGGAGTTGTTTTTGGTTATCGAGATCTTCCTCATACGGCCTAATTATTTATTGGGCTTAAGGGCCTTTGTTATTATGGAATCTTGCCATATTTGCTTCTCTAATATGCATATTAGAAAAACCAACTCAAAAACATACATTCATTCTTTTCATGTTAAAAGTTGAAAAAGCTAGAGGAAAAATATTCTGAATTGTTATAATTATATTATATATTGTTTCATATATAAGAGGTGTCTATTTGTTTGATCATGTTACGTAAATAATAGAAAGTAGAAAAGAATAATAATCTTAATAAATGAGAAGAAGAAGTAGTATACCAAATAAGAGAGATTGATGTTATTACGTTCGAAAGGGGCGTCATAAAATGATCGCAATACAATTCCTTATATAGAAGAGGTTTCGACAATTGTTACTGTGAGTTTTAAATGATATGGGCTCCATATCAACTCTCACACGAAAGTGTTGCTGACTTTCGTAACACTCCCCCTTGGAGACCAGTATCATTAATGTCTCATGTATATCATCTCTTGTTGCCTCATTAAAAACCTTTCTTGGAAAACCCAGTAGGAAAAACCATAGTAAGGCAAAAAGAGTACAACTCAGAAGCTCCCCCTCGAATAGACGATCGTTACAGGTCTTGTTGATGACGCATTCCAATGTTGTAAACATGTTTTCTGAATGTCGTAGTGGATAGTGACTTCGTAAAGAGGTCTGCAGCATTATCACAGGATCGAACATATCTCACTTCAATTTCTTTATTCTTCTCGAGTTCTTGGGTATATGAGAAGAACTTTGGTGGAATATGTTTGGTTCGGTCACTTTTGATGTATCCTTCCTTTGTTTGAGCGACACATGCTGCATTGTCTTCATATATGATGGTCGGTTTTGAGTCGACGTTGATCCCACTACTTGATAGGATGTGTTTACTTATTGATCTGAGCCAAACACATTCTCTGCTTGCTTCATGGAGAGCGATTATTTCAGCATGGTTCGAGGAAGTGGCTACAAGTGTTTGTTTCTGGGATCGCCATGATATAGCGGTTCCTCCAACCGTGAAAACGTACCCTGTTTGTGATCGAGCTTTATGAGGGTCAGATAAATATCCTGCATCTGCAAAGCCAACTATTTCTCCGTTAGTATTATTAGGATAAAATAATCCTAAATCAATCGTTCCTTGGAGATAGCGAAAGACATGTTTGATCCCATTCCAATGTCTTTGCGTAGGGGATGAACTAAATCTTGCCAAAAGATTAACAGCAAATGATATATCAGGCCGAGTACAATTAGCAAGATACATAAGTGCTCCTATTGCACTTAAATATGGCACTTCAGGACCAAGTATATCTTCATTTTCTTCGTGTGGTCGAAAGGGATCATTTTCGACATTAAGTGATCTGACGACCATAGGAGTACTAAGTGGAGTCGATTTGTCCATGTTGAATCGTTTCAACACTCTTTTCGTATATGTAGACTGGTGTACAAATATATCCTTTTGAGAATGCTCAATTTGTAGGCCAAGACAATATTTTGTTTGTCCGAGATCTTTCATCTCAAATTCTCCTTTTAAATAATCAGATGCCTTTTGTATTTCGACTTTAGTCCCAATAATATTTAGGTCATCAACATATACGGCAATGATAACAAATCCAGATGATGTTTTCTTGATGAAAACACATGGGCATATAGGATTGTTTACATATCCTTCTTTAGTTAGATGTTCACTGAGACGATTATACCACATGCGTCCAGACTGTTTTAAACCGTATAATGATCTTTGCAATTTTATTGCACATAACTCTTTAGGTTTAGAACTTAATGATTCTGGCATTTTAAATCCTTCAGGGATTCTCATATAAATATCAGTGTCCAAAGATCCATATAAGTATGCAGTAACAACGTCCATTAGACGCATCTCTAGATTTTGATTAGCCGCAAGACTCATCAAAAATCTAAATGTGATTGCATCCATAACAGGAGAATATGTTTCTTCATAATCGATTCCAGGTCTTTGAGAAAATCCTTGAGCTACAAGACGAGCCTTATATCTCATAATCTCGCTTTTCTCATTTCGTTTCCGAACAAAAACCCATTTGTAACCAACTGGCCTTACAGCTTCAGGTGTGATTATAATAGGACCAAATACCTCTCGTTTGTTAAGTGAATCGAGTTCAACTTGTATTGCATCTTTCCATTTTATCCAATCATGTCTCTTTTGACATTCCAAGATAGATTTTGGTTCAGGGTCATCATTCTCTTCATCTATTTCCTTCGAAACAAAGTATGAGAAAAGATCATCAACACCATTCACTTTGTTTCGATTCCATATTTTTCTATTATGAATGTAGTTAATAGAAATCTCATGATTTTCTTCAGAATCATGATGTTCAACATTCTCATTGACCTCGCTGTTAATCTCTTCCAACTTTTCTGCTATATTGGAAGAATTTTGTTTTTCTGACTCCTTTCTTTTTCTAGGATTCTTATCCTTAGAACCAATAGGTCTACCACGCTTCAAGCGTATTTTAGACTCTCGTGTATTATCTTCTACTCCACGTTCATGTGGCATTTCTAAGCGAGCAGGAGTATTTGCAGCCGGTATATGGGATTTTGTAACCAATTTGGTGTCTGCAAAAGCATCGGGTAGTTGATTTGCGATGCTTTGTAAATGCATAATCCGACGGACCTCTAATTCTGATTGTTTTGTAGGAGGATCAAGGTGTAGTAAAGATGGTACACACCATTTGATATCCTTTCCTACTTGTTTATTTTCTCCCCCTAGAACTGGGAATACTTTTTCATCAAAGTGGCAATCAGCAAAACGTGCCGTAAATACGTCACCAGTTTGTGGTTCTAGGTATCGTATAATTGATGGAGAGTCACAACCAACATATATCCCTAACCTCCTTTGAGGTCCCATCTTTGTACGTTGGGGAGGTGCAATCGGCACATATACAGCGCAACCAAAAATTCTTAGATGAGAAATGTTTGGTTCTCGTCCAAAGGCTAACTGTATTGGAGAGTATTTGTGATATGCACTTGGTCTTATTCGAATCAATGCTTCTGCATGCAAAATAGCATGTCCCCACACAGAAGTTGGGAGTTTAGATTTCATAATCAATGGTCTTGCAATCAGTTGCAGACGTTTAATTAATGATTCGGCCAAACCATTTTGTGTATGAACATGAGCAACAGGATGTTCAACATCAATTCCAGTTACCATACAATAATCATTGAATGCTTGGGAGGTAAATTCACCAGCGTTGTCCAGTCTAACTCTCTTTATCGGATAATCAGGAAACTGAGCTCTTAGTTTGATTATCTGAGATAAAAATCTCGCAAATGCCATATTTCGAGAGGACAATAGACAAACGTGTGACCATCTACTCGACGCGTCGATCATTACCATAAAATAATAGAATGGTCCACAAGGTGGATGTATAGGTCCACAAATATCGCCTTGAATTCGTTCAAGGAACTTTGGTAACTCTTTATCTATTTTGGTTGGCGATGGTCTTATAATCAACTTTCCAAGAGAACACGCAGTACATGTCATTTTATTCCCTTGATAAACTTCTTGGGGTTTCAGTGAATGACCATGTGAGTTCTCGATGATTTTTCGCATCATTGTAGTGCCTGGATGACCAAGACGATCATGCCATAGTGTAAAATCACTAGAATTTTCCTTAATCACCAAATGTGATTCAATGGCACTTATATATGTATGATGTAGACCAGAAGAGAGTTTTGGTAATTTTTCCAATACCTTTTGTTTTCCCGATTTCTCAAGAGTAATATACATATACTTCTTTCCATCCTCAGTTGCAGACTGAGTATCAAATCCTTGAAGATATATGTCTTTAAAACTCAACAAATTCCTTTTAGAATTTGGAGAAAATAGTGCATTATTTATCGAGAATTTTGTCCCGTTGGGTAACGTGAAATGGGCTTTACCAATTCCTTCGATCAAGTCTGCAGGACCCGATATTGTATGAACAGTGATATTTGTCGGTTTTAGTTCAGAAAAATATTTTCTGTGCTTCAGAATAGTGTGCGTTGTTCCACTATCTGGTATACAAATATCTCTAGCATTGATCTTGGTTGATGTTCCATTTGTAATGTCCATTTCTGAGACAAACAAAAAGAATTAACATAAGATAATATTATTCATAAAATATTATACATCATTAGCAAACATTAAACACACAATAATTATACATAAGAAGGTGAAAAGCACACAATAATTATACATTAATCTTCCACAAACAACAATTATTTATGGTATAATTGTGGAATTTCAAGAGTCACATGATGGGCACTTAGGCTTCCGGGATAGCGGTCTCCTCGAAATCATTCACAAAGTCAGACGCATCGAGGTGCGTTGTACCCTCAGAATGTTCCGCAAAGTTTACTTCCTTTTCTTTTCCTTTGACGGACTCTTTGTATAGAGCGCAAAGGTGTGCAGGGGTACGACATAAACGAGACCAATGTCCCTTAGTACCGCATCTGAAACAAGCTTCTTCTCGCTTCTGGGAGGTATTTCCTTGGTGTTCTTTTCCCTTAGGGGTTTGCTCAGAGCGGACCCACTGGAATGACTTCCTATCTTGTGGATTGTACTTTCGTCCACGTCCACGGTAGTTTTGACGACCACGACCGCGACCCCAATAGGCTTTATTTTCCTTGACTGGTTTCTTTGCATCTAACGCGTTTGCTTCAGGAAACGGTTTTGAACCAGTTGGACGAGTCATGTGATTCTTGATCAGAAGCTCGTTGTTTTTTTCTGCTATGAGAAGCGCCACAATTAATTCTGAAAATTTGGTATATCCCCGCAACCTGTACTGTTGTTGTAGGGTGATGTGGCTCTTATGGAATGTGGTGTATGTCTTCTCAAGCATTTGAGATTCGGTGATTGTTTCACCACAATATCTCAATTTGGCCACAATCCCTAACACAGCCGAGTTGTAATTCATCACTTTGTCGAAATCTTGAAATCTCAGACTCTGCCATTCATCCCGAGCAAGTGGAAGTGTTATGTCTTTCTGATGATCAAAACGATCTTTCAGAGACTTCCATAGCTCTTTAGGATCTCTCATGTTGGCATAGTCATAAATAATACTTTCATCAAGGTGTCTTCTAAGGAAGATCACCGATTTAGCCTTTTCTTGAGGCGTTGAAGTATTAATCTCTTTAACGGTCTCGGATAGACCAAGAGATTCAAGATGAAGTTCGACATTTGTAACCCATGAAATGTAGTTGGTGCCGGTGATGTCTAGAGCGGGGAATTGGAGCTTCTCCATGTTTGCCATTGGATTTCTAAAATCAAATAATATATTAGAATTTCATAATTTTAAAATGAACCATTTATATTAATAATACACGCAATTACAAGGAGAAACAGCGCATAGAAAAGTAAACCGACATTGAGCGTAAATTCCTCAGGAGCAAATTCTCCGATAAAAAGACCGTACATAGAAGCAAAAATTAGAATTGCACATACAACCAAAAATATGCGAATCATCCTTTTTGTAATGATAAACCGTAATGGAGCGATTTGAAAATATTTGAGAGAAGATGAAATGTTTTGGATGAAGTAAATGAGTGAGAAATGAGTATATTTATAGATAAAAACACTGTTCATAGCCGTTAACTAGCCGTTTAGAAAGTAATTTTTTTTTTTTTTTTTTTTTTTTTTTTTTTTAAATTTATATATGACCGTTGGAGGTAAAAGAAAAACATAAGATAGAAAAAAAAATTAATCATAAACAATCAGTGAGCAATTATAAAATTTATCAATTTAAACATATATATAAATATATGTGCCTACTTAAATATATTTAGTTATCTATGGGGATAAAATTATCCGTCAAATTTGAAAGCAAAAATATTAAGGTGATCAAATCTGTAAAATAATAAATTATGATAATGCACTCAAATATAAAATAACAAGTTAAATGTTTAGGCGGTATACCGGCCATCATGGTGCCTTAAGCAACCATTGTAAAATTAACAATAAAAGGCGGGGCGGCAGGGCCGCACTCCGGTAATCATAAACAAATAAAATGGAGGCCCCACTCCGAACATAATAATCAAAAGAAAGAATTATAATAATAGAGTGATCGTGCTGATAACGTGTTATAATTATATTATATATTGTTTCATATATAAGAGGTGTCTATTTGTTTGATCATGTTACGTAAATAATAGAAAGTAGAAAAGAATAATAATCTTAATAAATGAGAAGAAGAAGTAGTATACCAAATAAGAGAGATTGATGTTATTACGTTCGAAAGGGGCGTCATAAAATGATCGCAATACAATTCCTTATATAGAAGAGGTTTCGACAATTGTTACTGTGAGTTTTAAATGATATGGGCTCCATATCAACTCTCACACGAAAGTGTTGCTGACTTTCGTAACATGAATCACTTTTTTATTTGAGAAAACAGTTAATTTCTCTCTATATTACTTTTCCTAATTGCCAACATATATTTTTTTCAAATATGCTACACATGTCCTAAATAACATTGTTGTAGTTCTGAGAGAAAAATAGAATAAACATTTTATATATTAACAAAAAATAATATATATATGTATATATATTATGGAATGTATATTATGGAATGCATTTTACTATTTAATGTTTAAATTATAATTTTATCTATATATCGTGAAAAGCGAGTTTTTTAAACTTAAACTTATATTATGAGTTGCAAAGTCAAATTTATGACATCCATTAACCAATTAACATGTTTTTTAGATTTTTTTTAAACATGACCATATACATTCATATTCTATTTGTACCTAACGATATAAAGTTGCGTATATTTTGGATAACACTGATTTTTTTTTAGGAATTAAGCACATAGTTTTATGTTTATTGTATAAATTCGTATAATTGTACACTAATCTTATCAGCCTCAAATTGGTATGTTAGATAGAAAGCGGTACAGCTTTGGAAAAACTTTACCTGGTATCACTCATATACTGTACATTTTAGATAGAAAGCGGTACAGTCATGTCAAATTATTAGTTTGAGCTAGGTTGATTGAGTTGATCTTAATAATGTGTGATCTTTCCACATCATTTGCATATATGGTACGAAATTGACTACCCAAGAAGTCCTTTTTTTACTTTTATGTGATTGATGGGAGAGGGAGACCTACATATTTTTTTTTCGACTATGGCTAATTGGACGATAATAAAATAGTTCAAACAATCGTCTTATTGTACCAAAAAGAATAAGCATGAATATGTTTTGTGCAAGTGTGTATTGATACTGTATCTTAGCATATATGCTTAACGAACGAATTATTAGTGCGTGCATAAATATGATTTATAGATGTTGACAAACAGAATTAGAATATACACATATGTACTTGTTTGGCCATGTCGGTTGGTGTCATCATGTATAAACTTACAACAAATGTATATATACACTTGAAACAAAAAATATAGATACGCATAACCTTTTTTAAAAGAAGATACGCATAACCGAAATTATTTTTTTATATATACACTTGAAACCAAAAATTTAGATACGCAGAACCGAAATTATTTTATATATATATGTGTGAATATATGAAATCAACTGAATCTTCTGAATGAAAAGATGGGACATTTCCTATAATGCAAGAACATAATTCGATAAAATGATATACGAAACTGAATTGAATAACTTGATAGATTCAGAAGAAAGGGACAAAGATGCAGAGCGTGGGGTTCCTTCTAAAGTTCTAATGATTGTAGAAGAAACTCAAGAGAACTTGATCTACAAGAGATGGCGATGACTCGTGATATGCATATCTAAGACATTGTGTATAGCCTATGCAATAATCTATTTTGTATCGCTTCTTTTATAAACTGGTCTAAAATTTGGGTGAGTTTTTTTTAATATAAACATATATGAGAGATTATATAAACAGAAATAACCTGGTGATATTACAAATTTTAGATGATTCATTAACCAAAAACAACCATGGTAACATTATAATATACGGAAAAATATAAGCATTTTCGCGATGCGGTTTTTTACTAACTAATCATACTTATCTATGTGGTATCATGATTCATTAACCAAAAATAACCATGTAATGTCACGATTTTTTTTGTTAGATGATCATTCCTTCAGCTTGTAGTGGTACGTGTCCGCCAAATGATTCAAATCTAAAGTCGATACTTGGGAGCTTAACGTCATTTAACAAGGGGCATGAGTTTCGGTAGACAAGAATGCTTTGTATCGAGACAAACGTTGAAATCTTGATGAGCCTATGTATTAAGTGTCATTGGTTAACTGGAGGTTTGCATATGCATAATAAACCGATAGACATAATAAAAAGAACAAAAATGTAAACAGAGAAGAGTATATATGGACTCTATACAAAAATGGCATGACTCAGTGGAGAGTGTTTTCAATCAGAGCAATAGGATTGAAGAAGAAGAAGAAAACAAAGAAGCATGCACTAGATGTCTGAGATAATGATTACACCTTGTTGTTTATATAAGACCACCCGCAACGGAGTAACATCACCAGTCCTTAGCGCTTAATCTTAGGCAAATACACATATAATAATAATATTTTGCTTAATAAAACTAAGGACTGTAACGTAGCTAAGGAATTTTAGGACTTGATCCTTATGGTACGTGGCTACTTGTAAATGGATGGGAAGGCTTTTGTGTTTTTTTTTTTCTTATCACCAAGGCTTTTGTGTTTCGTAGCTGAGGGGTCTTGTGAAAGAAGAAACACAAACTGAAACCGAAGAGCAACAGATTAGAGAGCACTTGTAGCGGCGCGCATCCGTTTCCGGCAAAGGGTTTAGATTCAATTGTCTGATTTTCATTCTTCTGAAATAAAAACGAAACATTGTCACTCTACGGGATCTTGATTCTGGTAAAGTTTCGATCTTTATTGTACTTTACGACTCTGCTTACCAATAATTTGAGTATGTTCTAGCTATTACAGGTTTTCAGTTTTGGGTTTATGTTTAACTCTTTGTCTGATACAATCATTCTTGAACTCTTTGTCCCTGAGGCTGTGATTGTAGTCTCTGGTCTCAATTGGAAGACCAGTGACTCTGTCTCAATCCATGTACTGATGGAAAAGCAAAAAGAGAATGATTCAAGCACGGGAAAGATGGTGTTGGATGCAGTAACGTTTCAGCTCATGCTGTTCACGAGTTCGTTGCGAATAACGATACTGCGGTAAGCTGTCACGAGAGTGATGCTTCAGAAAAGCAAAGGAGAAGGAGTTTCATGTGATTGATCTGAGTGGTGGAGGAGAAGAAAGTGATAATGGACAAAGAATCTGCAGGATTTGTCATTTTGGTTCTGATCAATATTCTGATAGAGTTTCTGGCAAGTCAGTAAGTGTAGACTTGATTGAGATTGGTTGCAAATGCAAAAATGAGCTTGGCCTTTCCCATTTTCATTGCGTTGAAGCTTGGTTTAAGCTAAGAGGAAACAGGTACTCTATTTAGTTCATTAGCTTAGTAACCATATGGATTGTGTAAAACCTCTGTTTCTCTTCTTTGTAGTGTATGTGAAATCTGCAGTTCTTCAGCACTGAATGTTCCAGTAAGGTTGACGGAGGAGGAGTGGAGTGAAATAAGGGACACTACAACGGGTGAAGGAAGAAGACGTGGAAGTGGACAATCTTGCTGCATCTTCATGGTTTTTCTTCTTACTATCATTCTCTTTCATTGGTTCTTCAAGAAGATGAGTGGTTACTACCAAAACACATAAAATTAATTTGTTAGTTAGTAAGCATATATGTTTGTAACTTGTACATCCTATTCTGACTCTAAGACTATATGGAGACAGAAGAAGATAGAATATAATACAAGTTCTTTAGATCAAACTCTGATTAAATTTTTAAAGACTCCAAATTGGAGAACACCATTGGACATATCTTTTGGATTAGGATTCTTAACTATTCAAAAAAAAAAAAAATTATTATAATAATGCTAAGGACTTCATGGTGAGACTCACCATTGTGGATGCTCTAAGGGAATAGAAGATGACATATGGGTTGGTTTATTAATTAAGTGTTGATGTGAAAAAGGTTTAAGATAGATATGAATGAAATGAGAAAATCTAAAATAGTAAGAGCATCATTAACCCTAACAACTCATTAGGGATGCTTAAATTTTTTCTTTTTTTTTTTTAGTTTTTTTTTTCTGACTAAAAAAAAAAAGAATTGAAAAGTAACTAATAGCGGGCCGCCACGTGTCGGTGGGGCCCGCAAACAGAACAACGCTTAAAGAAGCATCAGAAGCGCTGGTGCTTCTTCTTCTTCTTCTCTTTCTTTCTTTTTTTTGATTAAAAAATTGCTAACAACTCCTTAAGCAACCATGGATAATGGTGGTCTAAAGAAGCTATAAGTGAATAATTAGAAGAGAGAAAATGTAGAGCTTTGATGATGTTGATGCACGCGGTCAGGCGTCAGCTTTTCTTCACGCCTGCTCCCACTCACTCACACCTATACACAGTCTCTCTCAGCTCTATTTTATAACATTTTCGCATATCTCTATAACAAAAGAAAATTGAATTGATAGTTCATGCAATTGTTTTGTTGGTCTATCAAAATTTGTGTTGGGAACTTGGGATCGATGTCACCGATTCAAAGCATTACGGACTACATTAGTACTAGTAGCATGGAACAAGATGCGTCTTTTTGTTATATGAATTAATTTATTCATAAAATTCAAACTGCAAACGTCTGATCGAATACAAAGCCGGCAATTGCACACCCACATTTCCATAGACAAAAACTGGTGGTCTAAGAACTCCAGAAGAAGAAGCCGGCGGATTAACTTTTACAATCCCGGAACCTAGCACATGAGAGACAAACTTAAACAGATAAAGCAAAACCAAACAAAACCCTAACTAATCAACAAACAAGATGCGCATATACATCAAATAGAAATCTAATAGTAATAAAATAGTGATTTCGTGCATTGCATATGGGTAACTTAGTCGCGAATCATCTAATACTTTGAAACCTTTTTGGCGCTTGATTGGTTGGATGTGGTAGGAGATAAGTAAGGACACGTTCTAACTTTTTGCGTCTGCTGATTTAGGACGTATGAGGAATCCTTTTTTTTGTATTTTGCACACCAATTAGGATGGTACTTGAACAACTTTTGTTTCATGCATTTGGCCTATATTTTAACAAGCATCGTAATAGACACGGCCTTTTGGGAAATTTACGCTAACTGTATAACATGTGTGTCGTTTTCAATATCTAGGTGTCTAAAAATCACATATTCATAAACATATTCGCGTGATGAACGATCCACGTAAATACAACATTGCATGAGAGAGAGATTAAAAATGTAGAAGAAGAAATAAAAGGGAAGGTTACTCGGGTGGATCGATATGAAAAGGAAAGAAAAGCGAAACCCACTAAGCCATTACATGATATCGACCTTTTTATCCTTTTCTTCTTTATTTTGTAACTTTTTTTTCTCATTTTCTTTTGTCATGGCATTTTTCTCTAGTGAAACCTCCAAAATATCTAACTAATACATTTAATATTCCCATGTAAATAACTTAAGCTATACTTTATATATCATGAAAAGATTGGAGAAGTGTTAAATCGTAGAACCAATAAAAATAACTATACCTTTTTTTCTGTAGAAAAACTAAAAAAAACTAGTAGAATCATTACGTCAAGAGTTATTTAACGATCATCAGTTAGGGCTAAAGTAAAAACAAAAACATTCTTGATTAGCCAAGAATAGAAAAAGCATATTGTTGTTAAAAAAACCGGTGTTTTCTCTCTCTAATTATTTTCTGCTAAACACAAAATTAGATTCAAATAATCTATTAAGTCCAAAAGATAGACATGAGACAACAATTTGATGCAAGAAAAGCCTCTTTTCATGCTCCATTCTTTCTTTAAATTACTAATTATAAAACTCACATAAACCACCAAACCCATTCCCTACAACTCAGCTTCATCGAAGATTCACTCACTCCCACTTAAAAATAAAATAATATATATATACAACAACACACGATGCTGGTGCAATATACATACCAAAGTATTAAATCTTAAGATATTGTGGGTCGCCCATCTCTCTTCTCTGTACTCTTCATTTTGTTATTCCATATTAAAGACGAAGAAAAATGGACACTCTCTTTACATTAGTCAGTCTCCAACAACAACAATCCCATAGTATCATTACAAATAAATCTTCGCAAAGCAGAACCTCTACCACCACTACAGGCTCTCCACAAACAGCTTATCACTACAACTTCCCACAAAGCGACGCCGTCGAAGAATGCTTAAACTTTTTCATGGATGAAGAAGACCTTTCCTCTTCTAATTCATCTCAACACAACCATCACCACAATAACAATCCTAGTAACTACTACTCTCCCTTCACTACTTCCACCCAATACCATCCCGCCACATCACCAACTCCTTCCACCACCGTCGTCTTGGCCTCACCTTACTCATCCGGCCACCACCATGACCCTTCCGCTTTCTCCATCCCTCAAACTCCTCCTTCCTTCGACTTCTCAGCCAATGCCAAGTGGGCCGACTCCATCCTCCTCGAAGCAGCACGTGCCTTCTCCGACAAAGACACCACACGTGCCCAACAAATCCTCTGGACACTCAACGAGCTCTCTTCACCATACGGAGACACCGAGCAGAAACTCGCTTCTTACTTCCTCCAAGCTCTCTTCAACCGCATGACTGGTTCAGGCGAACGATGTTACCGAGACATGGTAACCGCCGCAGCCACGGAGAAGACATGCTCCTTCGAACAGACGCGCAAGACCATGCTCAAGTTCCAAGAAGTAAGCCCGTGGGTCACGTTTGGACATGTGGCGGCAAACGGAGCGATCTTGGAAGCAATAGATGGAGAGGCAAAGATCCACATCGTTGACATAAGTACAACGTTTTGCACTCAGTGGCCGACTCTTCTAGAAGCTTTAGCCACAAGATCAGACGACACGCCACACCTAAGACTAACCACAATAGTTGTCGCTAATAAATACGTCAACGACCAAACGGCGTCGCGTCGTGTGATGAAAGAGATAGGACACCGAATGGAGAAGTTTGCTAGGCTAATGGGAGTTCCTTTTACATTCAATATTATTCATCACGCCGGAGATTTATCCGAGTTTGATTCAAACAAGCTCAATATTAAATCAGACGAGGTCTTGGCCGTCAACTGTGTAGGTGCCATGCATGGGGTTGCGCCTTGCGGAAACCCTAGAGACGCTCTGATATCTAAATTACGAAGGTTAAGACCGAGGATAATGACCATCGTCGAAGAAGAAGCTGATCTTGTCGGAGAAGAAGGCTTTGATGATGAGTTCTTGAGATTGTTTGGAGAAAGCCTACGTTGGTTTAGGGTTTGCTTTGGGTCGTTGGAAGAGAGTTTTCCGAGGACGAGCACTGAGAGGTTGACGCTAGAGCGTGCGGCGGGACGTGCGATCGTTGACTTGGTGGCTTGTGAGCCGTCGGATTCGACGGAGAGGAGAGAGACGGCGAGGAAGTGGTCGATGAGGATGAGGAATGGAGGGTTTGATGCGGTGGGGTATAGTGATGAGGTGGCTGATGACGTCAGAGCTTTGTTGAGGAGGTATAAGGAAGGAGTTTGGTCGATGGTACAGTGCTCTGATGCTGCCGGAATATTTCTTTGTTGGAGAGATCAGCCGGTGGTTTGGGCTAGTGCGTGGCGGCCAACGTAAATGATTGGTTCTTTTTTATATATATTCGCACGTGTGGTGATGGTTGATGGTGGATTTTGAGATTAAGAGTTACTGTATGGTGATAATGCGTTCATAATTTGAATTTTGCTTTTGGAATAGGACTGATTAAATTGTGATCATTGAAGAGGAGGACGTCAAGAGTTTATAAATTCGTGATAATTAGTTTTATTTTTTGCACAAAAAATAATAATGTTTCTTTCTTCCCTTTTTGATCGAGTTCAAAATTTGTGATTAGTTTGGTTTATGGAAAATAATAGGGGTTTATGAATGATTACATTGAAAGATCGATTTAACCGATCGAGCTCATAATGGAGTATACTTATACGAATTGAGGTATATATCATTATTCCATGTTTCTAATACATAATATATTTGCTGATTAAGAGAGATGGCTCAGCACTTCACTTCATGTTTGGTTCTTGTATATTGTTTCAATCTCAATGCATGAACTCAAAGATCTCAATAAGAATAACTCAACTCTTATTATTAGTTTAAGAAAATATCTCAAGACTTAAGCTCTCACAATAGATCTCTCACAACTCATAAGTTATATCACAAATTGATATCTCCTTATATAAACCTATTTATTTCCTAAATTCACTTAACTTTAGTTAGATAACTCCTAACCTAAGTCTAATTAGTAAACCATACTCAAATAGGATTAGGAAGACTTGCTTTCTAAGTTATCTTTGAGCTTGCTTCCAACAGTATATAATATAGAAACTTAGGACAGCTACTTTGGCTGAGGAATCTCTTCGTTTTGAATTTCGTGAATGCAGCTCTAGTGGTCTGCACACTTCTGAAAATGTATTTAACATATTTTTGAACATTCATAAAAATAGACAAACTTAGAACATTTGAAATTTCATAACAATCACTTTCTGATACTAGTGGCAACCGGATAATATGTGTTTACATGCAATACAAGTTTATGAGACTAGTGGCAACCGGCTAGGCGGCTAATATATATACATGCAATACAAGTTTCTGTTTAGGAACACCAAAGCGTATGTTAATGGTTAAAGTGGTATATTACAGTTCTAGTGGTTCACATTTCTGATGCCTGGTGTGAACAAAAGAAAATTATCAACGTCTTAGTTACTCACAAAATTATAGCTTATTCATTTGTCGTTCTCGTGAAGTGTATATCATTTATTTATATTGGCTTTTTAATAATGAATCATTCAACTGTTGCTTTGTAGAAGTGATAAAGGGATCAGTCTTTTATTTGATTCATATATATAAATAATATGTCTTCAATGGATTACACATGCATATACCTAAAGATTGTGCATGGCACCCCTTGGCCCTTACCATCATGTTTTTATTTAGAAAACAGCTCATAAAGAGTAAATAATTGAAATAAAACCTTTATATAATAGCCTTTTGAATTTGAGAACAAAATAAAAATATGAAAAAGTAGTGTGGGTACTGCTTTTGAGATATGTGGCTGGTTTTACTACAACTCTCCCCTGCATCTTTTGATGAGGCTTTTTGCCTCCCCATGTTAGTATTGGTACGATTTTTTAGCTTCGCTTTCTAAGCTAATCGTTTTAAATCTAGCTTCTTTTGGTCTGTTTTCGTGTTTATAAAGTCATGCAAAAAGCAGACTAATACAATAAAAATCTACCTGTTGGCCCATTTTAGCTTTAACTATAATCAAAACCATGTTGGGTCCCTTTGTACCACGACTTGACCATTACAGACATGATTCATCTAACCAGAAAACCCTTAAAATCATAGGGAATATCCCAATTATTAATCCCATGATGTAAAGGTTAATTTTGAAGGTCATTTTAATCTATTTTATTTTTCTTAATTTATTATACGAGTCACTGATAAATCGAGTCTTGTAAGAAATAGTATTAATTTAATGCTATATTTATAAATTCAAGGAGAAATGCTATCTAATAATTAAGAGAAATGAGTTATGATAACATGATAGATATAAGCAGCCTCTAAATTTTAATGTTTGTGTAACAAAATGGTTTTACTGTCATTTTCAGTCGCATGATCATTGACTAAATGTTCAATGCAGCAATCATGTTCAAACAACCGTAACAAAAAGTATATTACTTGCAGTTAACTACATCATCAGAACCGTTTGTCTGTCCGTCTCTTTTTGATCGACTGATGTGGTCGTCTCCATGGGCCTCACTTAATGGGCCACAAGAAGCCCATTCCAATTCGACGAGCAAAAACTGCAACTGCAGATGAAAACTCGAACGGACAGCGAAAGCCCTAGCAAACACCACTCACCGGCGAAAATGCGATCTCCGATCTCCAGATTCTTATCAAGATCCATCCTTTTCCTCCACCGCGCAACGCCTTTAACCGCCGCCACTCGCCACCTATGCGCCGTCGCGTCTCCCGAGACCAGGACAAAGAAGCTCGACCGAATCGCCGACGAATTGCTCAAACTGAACAGGATCGAGCTTTACGATTACTCGATCCTCTTCAGCCATAAACTCGGCCTCAACCGCTACGGCTCCTCCGTCTCCGTCCCCGCCGGAGATCTCCCCGCCGGCGCATCAGCCGCAGCCGAGAGCAAAGCTGCGGAGAAGACGGCGTTCGATGTGAAGCTGGAGAAGTTCGAAGCGGCGTCGAAGATTAAGGTGATAAAGGAGATAAGAGCGTTCACGGAGCTGGGGCTGAAAGAAGCCAAGGAACTAGTTGAGAAAGCTCCTGTTGTTGTCAAGACAGGTCTCACTAAGGACGAAGCTGAGAAGATCATGGAGAAACTCAAAGCTGTTGGTGCTGTTGTAGCTTTGGAATGAAAATAAAGTCTCAGACTTTATCATCAGACAACAACTCTTATGAATGATTGCTACTCCTGTCTGGTAATAACTTCTTCATGTAATAGTACATTTTATAGAAAGGTTGCTTTTTTTTCAGTCTGTAGCTTTTGAATGAATAAAAGTCTCAGACTTTATGAATGTTTCACTCCTGTCTGGTAATAACTTCTTCCTTTTGATCTTCTAGAAAGGTTGATTCTTTGCGTTTTGGTCTCTGGTATCTGCTGTTCTGAGTTGTAAGCAGAAACAGCTTATCTAACTCGAGAGAGGTTGTAATCTGCAGAAACAGATTGTGTTGTGTGTTCTTTGATGTTTTTTTCTCTAGTTTTTGGAAACTTGACACACACGTCTTGAGTTTAGTTTAGTGACCTAGTGATTTATTGCCTTGACCGTGTGAATCTGATGCAACGGCGATTGAAACGTTTCTCCGCATTTGTCTACAAAGAATGGAAACAGAGCCCCACAAGCAATGATCTGACCTCTTTCCACAACCATGAACGAATCCAAAGCTGGTAGTGACTCATGCACTCATAGATCGAGTCTTTAACGGCAGACTGATAGAAAAATAAGTTGCGGAAGATAGGTAAGGGAGGCTTTTTAACCTCTTCATCGGTTTCGAACCAAGATCCCAGATTCCTCTTAAGGGTTTGATGATATGCACATTACAGTTGACAATGCGCATAACTGACAATATAGCAGCATGTAAGAAGGATAAAAAAACTGGGCTGATACATGAATGAAGACCAAAAAATTGGATATTTGTTTCGGTTTCCCCAAAATGCTGCTCTCGCGTTACGGTTTTTGTTGTTAGGAGGGTCATTATAAGCAAAATACTTCCATCTCCAACAGTCTTTACATAATTAGCAGCAATGTCGCTTTGTTGTGCCCGTTTTCTCACTAACATACTTGTTTCTTTGGAGTGCCAAGAAACGAATAAGATGTCCACTCTCATCAAGAATTGGAGCGCCATTATACAAATAAGGTTAGCTGCTCCTATAGCAAAAAAAGTCCGATCTACATCTTTCTTCTTAACTTCACCTGTCGCTCCAAAATCAACACCATCAATAACAAGATAATCAGTCAAAGAAACCGAATATGATGAGACTCAAAAGTCGTATGAATAAACAAGGAAAGTAGAAGCCTCACTTTTGCTGCAAAGAAGTTCCATTATCAACCCTAACACTCATTTCATGAAAGCCACTACAATCACCATGCCTACGGATTAGGGGTGGGCACTTCGGTTATTTTATCGGTTCGGTTCGAGTTTGGTTCGGTTTAGTTAGTTCGGTTCTAGATTTTTTTCAGCTGAAGTAAACCATAGTTAGTTTGGTTTGGATCGATTTCGGTTCGGTTATGTTCGGTTCGGTTTATATTCGGTTTGGTTCATATTCAATTCGGTTTGTATTTCGGTTCGGTTCAGTTTAATCGGATTTTTCTTAGTTTATTTATTGTACAAGAAATTATGTTTTAATACATAAATGTATGGTTGTCATGAAATAATCATGTTGGTCATAATAAAAAATTAAGTATGTAAATTAAATTTAATATAAAACCAAAATAAAATCCTTTTAAAATGTTACAAATATAGTTTATAACTTTATAAGAATTCAATCAAACCAAAATTAACTAAATAAAAAGAAAAAAACAATATTTTTGTCTCTTAAGAATTAAAAAAAGCATGTAATAAGTCATCTTCCATGTGATATCATCAAAAAAAGTGCAACGAATCAATAATTAGTATATGTTATATATATACTATACAAGTATTTATCTATATTTTTACTATAACTCTACACCCATGATTCCATATTGTTCTTTTCACTAACAAAAATTGAAAACAGAACACGTCTTTGAGAGAAATACAATAATGGTTACACAAAAGCATGAAACCGTATAATAAATTATATTAGTTTCATGGAAATCAAACTATATTAGGATTTTCTTAGTGTAAAAGAAAATTACGTGGGCTTAATCTTAGGATTTTAATTTACTAATATTTTTAATTTAAATAACTATAAAACACTTCGGTTTATCGGTTCGGTTCGGTTTAAACTGAACTGAACTGAACCGTTCGGGTTGGGAAAATCTTCAACCGAATGATTTGAAATAAACTTTGATTTGGTTCGAATCAGTTTCGGTTCAGTCGGTTCAGTTTGATCGGTTCGGTTCGGTTTTTTTGCCCACCCCTACTACGGATATTGAAAATGGAAGGTCCAGGATATAGTGTTTGACCTCAAGCATCACTGATATGGCTCCAGCAGCTTCTTTAGCAGCCTGCAAAGAGGCTGCATACGTTACTCTTTAACGTCCCACATATGTAGCCTCGCTTCCTGAAACTCATACACCTTTAGTCTCCTAGTATAGTATCGAACGTCCTGACAAAACTAGAGGCAAGGTTTGTTCATAATAGTGTTTTATTATATTTGCAAGTTTTTAATTATCTAAATAAATGGTTCTACTTGTTTCCACATAGTCAAATCCGAAAGATATAGGTAAGTAATAATATTCTTATCATCACAAAAATAACAATATATTTCACGTGGACGGCTTGTTTATTATACTGGATAAAATTGATCAAGTTGATTATAGAAAGTTCCTGCTGAACACATTAAGAACTCTAAATCAATTAAATATTGAGAACGCATACGTTGAAAATTTCCACTTTATTCGCTTATGACTAGAAATAAACAAAACTCACGAAAAAAACAATGTTCTTAAAAGTCAAACGTTAATAAGAGTCAAAAACCAAAGGCTTGACCCGCACTGAAAATGTTGCACATGGATCATGATATAATAGTATCACCAACACTCAAACTTCACATCCAGAATTTTTGCTTAATCCCAAAAGCTTTCAAAAACAATAATCACGTTTATATGGAAAATACATCGCAGGCGTTCATGTCTCAGAGTTACCTTAATTCTCAAGAAACCGCTACACAGGCAACAAAAGATTACCTAGCTTCACTCCATTCGACCAGAAAGCAACCTTCAAAGCCCTTGAAGAGACCTATATCATCGCCTTTGAACCCCATGCATCCACACGTTTACAGAGTCGAGCCAGTAAACTTCAAAGAGTTGGTTCAGCGTCTGACTGGTGCTCCTGAGCACGAGCCTGTGGCTAACCCGTTCAAGAGTTTGGATGATGCAGCAAAGGATAGTTCTCCATCCTTCGCGTTTGATCTATCATCGTCATCATGGGGAGACTTATCACTTCGGAATCCTGCAAATATCTCCAGATGGTAGCTTATATTTTTTTAATCTCCTTTTTCTCTTGCAGATGCTTCCTTTGATTGAAATGTATCAACAAAGAAAAAACTATACAATATTAATAAAGAGTGCCTTCAAAAAATATCAATAAAGAAAAATATATGTTTATAACTTTATATGAATCTGATTGTTAACTTGAGGAAGTATAACGGTGGAATGAATTTGCAATATCTACCATTTTAATGTTCAGGAAAAAAAATTATTGATCGGAGTCTCTGTATATCTATAAACAGATCATAATATGTGGAAATAATTTTACACTTTCCTATTAAAGAATATAGAACCGAATCGCGTTATTGATTCTATTATATATGTACATAACATATAGCAATAATTTAACACTTCCATTAGAAAAACTAATTGAATGATTTAATGATTCTATATACACACTAATAACATGTGAGGTGATTTGAAATTATTGACAATTGGGGTAATTAACCTAAGGGTTATTATTCTTCTGTGTATAGATATAATCAAGATGAGCCGTCAATGTTCTTCTCATCAAGCAATCTTCGTTGTCGTCTTTCTCGCAGCTCTCATCGGCTGCTTCATGTAGTTTTGATTCTATCATTTCCTGAATGTAATCAAATATAAATTACAATTTTTTTGAACTATATATAAATTACAATTGAAAATAAATATATGATTACGTATAAATTCTACTAATAGCATGGGTACTTATGACTAACCAGACTACGTATGTCGGCCGGAGAGATTGTGATGGAGGCGAAGTCGGCCGATTCAGGGCGGGCCGTGCACGTTTGCGTGGCGGTGCAAAGGAGGAGAGTTATTATGAGCAAAGTAGAGAGATTTTCCATTTTGTAATTAATTTTTGGATGTTCATATCAATCACCAAATCACCTTTATATATAGACTAGAGAGAATCTTGGTCAACTGTTTTCTTAATCTAGTCTTTATCTTAAGAACAAAAATAGACTGTTTGATTCTTATCTTTTATCTTCTCAATGTTCTGATCTTTCTCCCAAACAATTTAATTTTAAAATAATAGATAAATACACACTATCAACACGAATAGTTAAGAAAAAAAAATTAAACAAGCTATCCCAAGAAAACCCTAACGCTCTAACGCTCCGAGGCACGGGGCTCGAGGTACTCTGTGATTCAATGCGCTCCGGCGCCGGCGGCGCGTTTTTTCGCCGGCGCTGGCCACTCCCAACAATGTTGTCCTCTGTCTTCATCTCTCTGCTCGTTTCTTGTTTCATTTTTCGTGTGCTGCGGAGTCGTAGCGTTTTGTTAACATGAGAAAGGGGTCCCCGACGGAGCCTTCGATGGAGACAAGAGCTTTGGTTCGTCGTCTTCACTGCAGTTCTCCTGACGGCGCCTCCTCTTTGGTGGGTCTCCTCCCCAATGATGAGTCGAGAGGGTTCTCTCACCACCGTTGTACTCTGGTTCACGGGAACGTTTCCCGGTGAACCTCCCTCTGGCTGTCGATGGACAAGCCACACCGTCGACTTTGTCCTTGCTCTTCAATTGCTCACGGAGTTCAGATCTCAACGTACAAACTCTCACTTTCCACCGGGAAGTGAGACAACAAATCAACTGGGTGTTGCTCCTTTTCACTTATACGACGCCAGAATCCAAATCCACGACAACTCAAGCCTAAATCTGGATCTAATCCGAAGCTCTTCACTTTCCTCGCCTCTAAGTGTGTTGTCATCTTCCCCTGCGTGCCCTCTTCTCAACCGCGGCTTAGCTCACCTTCACCGACCGTCTCTTTCGCCATCCGGCTTCGATGGTAACCCAGCTTACCTCAGTGAACCTGTCTCTCCGCCGGCGAGTGCCATATATCTCTCAGTCAACGTCATACGTACCATCTCCGACCTTCAACCTAGATCCATGCCGTCTCGTAACTTCCCGGCGTATGCTTTTGCTTCTGAACTGAGATCTATACCTAAGTGGGCTTGGCCCAACTCTTTTGCTGAAGCTTATAACCAAATTACCAAGATTCTAAAAGCCAGACTATCAGTTCAAGACGTGAGATATTTAGCTGCTGGTCTGAATTCTTTGGATAATTTGAAGATTTCCCATGGGTTCATAGGAGTTTATAATCTGAGATTATTGCAATATCACTTCTTTAGGAAGAATTTGTCACCATCCTCCTCTAGTGAGGAGAGTATTTCACCACCATACCTTCCTTCAATGAATGGAGATGTCCTCTTGGGTTCTATCCCAAGCATTTGTTTCAACTTACTCACCGGTTTGTCACCTTGTGTAGCGGTCTGTACAGGGCCAGAAGGTGCAATTGAGATTACTTCGGTTCTTTTCGTTGGTGAGGGTTGTCCCTCAACGTCACTTGTGACTATTTCTCAGCTGTCCGACTTTGTCGTGAAGGTTCTCCAGACGCATTCAAGCATTGTCTTGAGTCCGCTGTCATTTTCATATGAAGATTTATCCTGTTTGATTTCATTTCTCCTTGTAGTTTATTGTTTGTTTTTAAGAGGATGCTTAATTCCCTCTTGTCTTTGTAGTTTTTGAAGTTATGTTTAATGAAAGTTGTGTTTCAAAAAAAAACAAAAACAAGCTATCCCAATATTAATTTTATACACTGCATGCATGCATATCAATCTGCGAACTATCGTTAGTTCATTACTTCATCTCAGCCCAAAAAAAAACTGTGTGAATGAATCTATAAGCCCAACAAAACTTAGATCCATCCCCAAGTCCATATGTTTTATGTTTGAACTTTGAAGAGCACCTAAGCGCTAACCTTCTCTTTGATTAACCTTCTTTTAAGGTTTTTGGGTTTTGAATGGTTTCTCGATGGAAAAGAAAAGCTCATGTTGATTTAAGTTGTAGTCACGATTATAGAGCAAGAAAACTCTAAGTTGGATCTGACCAAAGAAACACAACAAAACAATCATTTAGATCTGGTCTATGCGGGTGTACTTGGTCTCGGGTCTTGTTTTCTGTCTGTGTGGATGCAGATTAGGAGGTCTTTCGCAAGTTGTTCTTGCTGAGCACAATCATTAAAATATGTTCATCAGGCAAGCCAATTTCTACCAGGTGCAGATCTTGTATTAACTTCGGGTTTTCTCTTTTGTGGCAAGCATTTTTGTACCGAGTTTGATGTTCCATTGGTTAGTTGCTCTTCTCGTTGTTCCAGCTTAGTTTAGCTAGAGTGTCTGTTTAGTTTTTTTTTCACTATTCTGTTTCTAGTCTTCCATGTGTTTCTGTAACAAGATGAAAATTAGTAATCAATCTTAACATTTTTACTAGAAAAAAAAAACACAACAGAACGAAAAGAAGAGCAATGCACCAAGAACCGAATAATAGGGTTTGAATAAAAATTAAATCAAATATAAAATAAAGCACGTACTACTTATAAAAGATAAGGTTACATATGCATATGTTATAAATTTTATTTTCGTTTTATTCTTATATTAACAATACAAGAGTGATCCACTAAATGCCTTTTAAATTAAGGCACAATGGTAATAACACCTAGGAAAAGTCATAGGAGATGGTGAAATCACAAGGGTCTGGTCTGACTCTTGGATCAACCCGTCATCTGATGTACTCCCTACGGGCCCTGTCCTCCCCCAAGATCAATACTTGATGGTCTCAAACCTCATATCTAGAGAAACAAAGGAATGGAACAAAGCTTTGTTACAAAGCTCTCCCCACAGCTAACAGAGTTTATCTTCTCCATCCGACCAAGCACCACAGGCGCATGGGACTCTTTCATCTGGACACAACAAAAAACAGGGATATATTCAGCAAAGTCAGGCTATTACTCAGCACAAATAGAAAAGATCCAATCGACAACTACATTTTTAAAATCACAAAACTGGAATTGGCAAAAATATGTTTGGTCACCCAAGTTACTCCCTAAAGTAAAGATGTTTATTTGGCGATGTGCATTAAACAATCTACCAACAAGAGAAAATCTGAGAAAAAGAGGTCTACAAAACATACCCTATGCGCATGGTGTGGAGCCGAGGAAACTTTGGAACACATACTCTTCCACTGCGAACCAGCCAAAGCAGTTTGGGATCTATGCCCTTGGACTGCTCCGCTGAACCCTCTGGCTTGCTCCTCCTTCAAAACCACCTTACAATCCTCGCTTACAAAGGTAAACATGCCTCCAATTGGAACCTTGGATAATATCTTTGCTTGGATTTGTTGGAGCTTGTGGATCAACAAAAACCTTTTCACCTTCGAGAATAAGCAATATACATCGATGGAAATCCTCTCCAAATCGATTGCACTACTGAAGGAATGGGAACATGCCCAACCCCGAGCGCTCAACCAATAAGCATCCCTCCCCCGCAAATCTCGATCCAGATTGCATCGCCGGCTACTATCTTCTGTTACACAGACGCAGCTTGGAACAAAGACTCCAAAGTGGCGGGTTTGGCTTAGATCTTCACGAAACAAGCAGGAGAAGAACTCAACCGGGGATATGTTCGTCACGCATCATGGATCAAAGATTGGTAGAATTTTTTGGGGTGATATCTGACATTGAATCGCTTATTGTTTCCTCTTTCTTTACTTTTCACGCATCTTTCATCTCTAAATCTTCTAATGGGCATGCAGACTCTTTGGCAAAAACCTCATTTTATAACAGATTACTACTGTTGGACTCATGCCCACACTAACCTTATCCTCTTTCTTTAATAAATTTATCAGTAGATAAAAAAAATTAAGGCACAATGGATAGTGAATATATTAACTCTGGTTTTCAAAGGCCTTTTAAACATACCTCTCGATATAAAATTAGAAATGGCCCGTTAAAGGAGAGATACAAAGGTATTTTGGATGGAGTGACGACCCAATAAATTAAAAGGTGCTAAATCTTTCATAACCAAGTTCCACAATGAGCTAAGCAAGCATATAAACAGCGATACTATTTCTCAATAACATTTTTTGACGTTTCCTCAAAACAAAATTTCATTAAAAAAAATACAAACTATCGTTAAGTATTGGTTTTTGAGTTATATCAACAACAATTAGATATAATATCAAACTTGTGTTCAGTTCGGAAAAGATGCCACCAATAAAATGGATATGAAAACTATTATTCATTGTGTCTTACTGTAATTTTAGTTTCTAAAATTACAATTCTCAATGAAATTCATCTTTGCAGTTACTTTATTTAACTCCACACGCAACAGAACTTTCTATATATACGAACTATAAATATGGATTGCAGAACTTTCTATATATACGAACTTTAACAAATGATCCAACCTGTCCACAATAAATTAAAACATTGATTGACAATTTTATAAAATATTAATAACGCAGAATGAAAAAAATGAATGGCTGTCATATTCAGTACATTCCATATTCTAACTATTTGCTATTTTTATTTTGATTTATTATAATTTAAATAAACAAAAAGGGTAAAACCAGGCACAAAGCCCTCTCTTTGGTCTCATTCTTATTGCCTTTTCATGAAAAGCCAAAGCCAATAAACAGTGTAAATAAAATATAAGAATACAAGAATATTTTGAAGACAATTCAAAAGGGATGAGGCGCCTTCCCAGTTTATTAGAGTTTTCGAATTTTCTCTGATATATGAATATTCGTTCGGATTAATTTTGTCGTTATAATCAGGATAAGCGAGAGATATGAACATTAGAAAACATATGAAAATTCAAAATCCTCATACTATTCTTTGATTTGCGGTAATCAAAGCTTGTTCCAAAAATTTGGAGTTAGAATATCATAACACCTAGAAGATTCTAATTCGACGTGGCGACGTTATAAATCACAATTTTGTTACCCTTAGAGAGCATGGTTAGCTTTAGATACCCTGAGTGTCTTTTTGTCAATTTTTGCGAAATAATATCTGACCAATAACGTTTTAAAACAAAATTAGAATTTTGATTACAGAGTTTCTTTTCGAAAAACAAAGTAAAAAGAGTTTCTCTTTTCAACGGAGTGGAATATAGCTATGACCTTTTTGTATGTATACTATATACGACGTAGGTGGGCTGTATAAAGAAAATACTCCAATTTTGTCTTCATTCATAGTAAATGTGAGTGAATCTAATAACTTACTGAATAGTTTTTGAATACAAACAAGTCAAGGTGACGCCAAAGGATGGATCCAATCCATGGTTAATTGGCTATGCAGAATAAAGAGAGAATGACATAAGGATTCAGATGTGACGTGACATATTGGACTATGACATTTCAGACCTACAAAAACAATTTTACAACTTCTAAATACTCGTATAATAATAACAACCTACAATTATATAACCTCAATTTTTGTAATTCTTTGTAGTTGTTTCACCAGTATTAGCACTTAGGCCATCTCCAATGGAACTGCAAAATACTATTTTAGTGTTATTTTTACACCAAATCCTCTCTAATAGAACTGCAAAAATCACACCATTTTAGTGCAACACTAAAATTTGACACCAAATTTGGTGTGACACTATTCACTACACTAAAACACTATTAATCCCACTAAAATACTATTCACTTATTTTATTACTAAAACATACAATTAAATAAATAATAAATAAAAAATTTAATATATATAATATTATAAAATAGTTTTAGTGCCCTTAAAGTTAAAAGTCTACCAAGCTCGCAGGTTTTGAGACTAGAGCTGTACCAAAAGCTGTAAATTTACTGTAGTTGAATTAAGTAAAAAGTGTCGTTAGTGGCCTAAAGCTAGATCAGACATGGCATACATAATACAAAAAACAAGAGAAAAGAAGATACATCAATATATCAGTCCCTTCCGGAAACATCAGATCAAACTCAATACTTCAATAGTATTGTCTGTAATAACTAATAAGTAATTAAATACATATTGGAAAAGGCCCAATGGGCTATTTATTTCTTTGTAAGCATGCGAATCTTAATATAAAACTATAAAAAATGAGAAGACATGCTTGGTCGCTGTCTCCGCTCTCTAATCTTCTCTGTGTATTATGAATTTCTCTGCATGCAAAATCTAATTTTAGATTTCGTGTTGGATTCTATACCTTATATTCCCAATCTACCCTTGCCATCAAACGTCGATATTAGTAAATATTTCTTTTTTTTTGGTCAAACAACATTAATAAATATCTCTCTTTTCTCTCTTACACAGACATTTATACATACTAGGACCTTTTCCGGGCTACGCCCAGATTAATTTTCTATAACATTTTTATAATACTCAGATCTTATGGATCGAAAAACAATTATATGTCTATCAAATACAAAACTTGTTTAATGGTAACTTGAAAACAATATAGTTTACCCCTTTGTTTCTTACAAAGCGGAGATTCTCTGAAGTTACTTTACTTCCTTCACCTCACCTATGAACATAGGGTTCCAGCGTCTTCGTATTCGTATGAATCTATCAAATCTTCTACGTGGCATATTTAATCTTACCATTTATGAATTCTCATGAGGCTGAACTTTAATTACCAAGATTCTTTTAAATAATTATGTTAACATAGTTGATATACGAATTGAGATGTCTGAGAATGATCCTATTGGAAGTTGAAATATACGAATTGAGATGCCTTTTAAATATAAGACCTTAATTTTTGAACAACTTTCTAGATAAGACCAAAATCAAGATTTTAGACAAAAATCAAGATATATATAAAATCAATCCTAATTTAAATATATTATATAGTTTCATGTCTTTGTGTTTAATATTATCTTTGGTTGTTGCTTGTTTTGGTAAATCTAAAGTTTGACTAATTTAATGAAAAATTGGTGCAGATGTTGCGTATGTTTGTGAGAATTTGAGTTAAAGGAAGAGTTGGTGGAAATGCCTTCATGCAAACACATATTTCATTTTGATTGTATTCACCTTTGGCTCTGTTCTCACACCACTTGCCCTCTCTGTCGCTCCGCTGTCCTCATCTCTTCTACCAAAACCTCTGTGGAGGACGACAACGACCATCCAAACTCTTCTCACACTTCACCGGTGTGACTCATAAACCCGAAAGAAATAAGCAAATACAAATTTTGTTAGTGAGTAGATCATCAATACAAAAATTGTAAATCTTCAAATTTTATTAGATTTTGATGATGCAAGAGACTGTATTACATCACACTACAAAGTGAATATATATATATATTGTGTCTTCTGCCTGAGGACTTATTGTTAAAAAAAACCCTAACAGATGAAGTTACTTGAGTAAATAATAAATCTGAAGTTTCACGTAGAATATTCATTAAACACAGAATATTTTGCTGATAATATATATTTTATAAAGAGTACAAACAACCTTATATCTAAGACAGCAAGGTAAGTTTGATATATGCAAATAAGAATCTGAAGGGTTTTCCATTGATGTTCTAAAGAAATCAATGTTGAGTGGCCATCTATAGCAAGTGAAACCCATAACTCAAAAAGGAAACACACATATAAAATTCAGAATCTATAAAGATAAAGAACATAAAAGGATGATGATGGTTTTACTTTTACCTGTCAGACCATTGCTTTAAGTCCTCTTCTGATGGTTTGAGATGAAGATCAACTAATGATGATTTTAAGAACTCGTAAAGTTAGATTGTCATCGATTACCCAGATTTTGTCCCTTGCAAAACCCATGTTGATCCAGAGATCCACAATCTACAAAAAAGACATACATACTCACTTTCAATTACAATGTTCATGCGAAAAGATACAATAATGAGAGAACTAACTTAAAATTACATGAGGATAACAAATATGAATCCTTCCACGCATTGATTTTGGGGGTTGAAACCAATACGATCATAATCCAGAAATCTAATAGCGAGAGAAAGTGAGAATCTAATTTGGCCATCGTTCAATCTTATATATGAATCAACCGTTAATAAATCGGAAAAGCTAAAAGTGTCATACCGCCACCTCCACGGCCACCGTATTCACCTCCACCACGGCCTCCTCCACCGCCGCTTCCTCTAGACTGAGACTCGTTGACGGTGATGGTACGTCCGTTGAGCTCCTTTCCGTTCATCTCATCAATAGCATCCCTCATCGATTTCTCATCCTTGAAGGTCACGAATCTGAATCCCCTTGATCTTCCCGCTCACGATCGTTAATGATCTGTCATAAACCAAATCAAAACAAAATATCAGCAAAACAATCTCACAAAATCTTCGTAACGATGATGAACCAAAGAAATCGTAAAATTCTCCCGACTCGTAAAAGCAGCAGGAAGATTAAACGTACCGATGAGACAAAGCAAGTAACAGTAACAAAGAACATAGTAACAGAGTAATCGAATCAAGTAACAGAGAAACATAGATCGGAATCAGATCCGCCTAGGATTGAGAAGATGAATATTAAAGGGATAAATTGATTTGAGGAAGAAAACGAAAAGATAGATCGCAAAATAATAAATTGACGTAAAAGAATTTTTTTTTTGTTATTTGTGATGACATGAATTTTTTTTGTTATTTATGATGACATGGCAATTTGATAGGTTGTGAATTTTTTGCTGAGGTGGCGTAGTTTAGGAGGTTTCTTATTCTCCTTTTTTTAATAGTGTTAGATGTATGTAAGATTTAATTTAATTATTTATCTTGATTTTAATGATTTGTCTATTATTGTGTTTCTCCTTTCTCTTTCACCATACATGCAAAATCTCCTGCATTTCTGTCTTGTTCGGGTAATTATGTAAATAACAGTGGTCCTAATTTCTAAAAGCTTAAACATTGATCCCTGCGAGCAACTTTTTTGTACATGTGTTCATATGAGATACGATATATACTTTTTAATTGAAATTATCCATTTAAATGGGTTATAACATTAATATAGATGACATAACCAACCAAATGTTTCTGCTTTTATGGATAGTTCTATATGTTGCACTTGATTGTAGATTCTTAGATAGAGCTAGTTTTATTCAAATCCATACCCAAAAAGCTGGACCAGAATGTTATTCGTGGATTTGTGTGGCTGTAATTATTTAAGCAAATGTCGTGATTCTGAGGGAATTAACATGTATAAATTTGTTTTAAGCGATTGGTGATGTTAAGTGAAAAATATGAATTACTATCTAAGTAAAAAAAAAAAGAATTAGATTGTACAGCATTAACAGAGTAAGCAAAGTAAGTGAAAAAATTATTTATATCATCTATACTATTAAAGTAAAACTTGTAATAGAATTATGCTCATGCATTTTAAACTTATTTACAATTCTATGTCATTTTTATATTTATGGTTAATAAATTTAATTATTTCGTTGACAAAAAAAATTATTTCAACTGAATTACTATATATTTCTACTGTAGCATTTAGGACTTCAAAGTATACATCATTGATAATTACACGGTACATAAATTACTGGTTCGGTAATATCGTAATACTCTGAAAAATTTAGAAAAGCATAACTATAACAAAACTGGATCTCACACGGTCCTCTTTATTTACTACAAGAAGATCCATCTGGAATTTTTAACAACCATTTTTCATATTTAATCACTTTGGGCCAACTTTAATGTTTTACAATTTTTAATAAGATATTAATGTTTATATGGTAACAATACATCATTATAAAACATTTGTTTAAAAACATACATTATATTGTTATAAAACCTTTCAATAAATAAATAATAGTATCTTGTTATAGGTATTAATAGTAACAATCAATAAACTAAATGATAACAATTTTAGCTAGATGGTAACAATCACATATTTATATATGAAATATATATAAATGGTAAGAAACACAGGTCAGCCCATTTAATTAACTAATCAAAATATGGTTTTAATAATTTAAAATTAATTCACAAGCTCAAATATAATTAAAATAATTTATTGTACAATTAAAAAGCCAAACAATAGTTGATTTGTTGGTATAAAAAATAAAAATGAAACTTATAATACTTACAACAATATATTATTTATTTAAAAATTCAAATTAGATTTTAAATTGAAAAAATTCTGCCCTTTAAAATCTAGTTTACTCCATAAAATTCTCAATAAATTGGAATTATATTTTCTCTTAGTTACTGTTTAATTTGAGAAAAATACACTTTCATTATTATTCTAGATGTGAGGAGGGTAACAATATTTTTTCCTTTTTCACATTTTTTCTCTCATTTTCTCTTTTTACAATCCTCTTTTAAATCTTGAAATTACCAATCACACCTATATTCTGGTGTATTTCTTACTTGAACATAAGGTGCAAATCTCAATGTAACTATAACTTAAGATGTTTGAAGAAATCTAATGACATCTTTAGTTATATATTTTTTCTTTAATTAAATTTTGTTGTATAATAAAACCTTTTTTAACAAATTAGTGTCATTGCAAATTTTACATTAATTTATCTATTTTATCCTTAATTAAATTAAATAAATTATTAAAATTATAAAAAAAGATAAAAATTAATCTGCGTGAAAAAATCATAAACAACGTCCAATTTGAAACAATATATACTAGTATATTACAAAGTTTATATTTTTTCGTCACTACTAAGATTAATAAAATTAAAGTATATGTATTCATTAGATTCTTCCAAATTTTAAGTTCTAGCCTAACTGTATGTCTTAGTATCTATCTAAATATACTTCCACATTTCATTACATTTCATTAAGGCCTTATAAATCTGCAATGACTATTTAATTTATAATCGAAACCAATGACTATGAATATTTCACGGGTACAATAGTCATTCAAAAGTCACCATAAGGCCAAAGAGTCGTCTCTGTCTCGAAGATCTACAGCTGCTTCGCCTGGTAACAGAAAATAAGTAAATGGTGAGAGATCTCATGTGGCGTTTTCCGTTTGCCTTCTCAGTCGCGAATTGGGAGGATGTTGACATTTTGTTTATCTCGTCGTTTGATTATTTCTTTGTCAGCTATCTGTGGCTTGATTATAACTTTCGAAATTCATTTACGATTCAAGGAAAAATAAAGACAAGTATCATGAAAAAGACATAAAAATACCAGTCGGACCCAATAAAACTAAAACTAATTGGATATAAAGCCACTATTAATTTTGATGTTTGGTGGAATTGTTAATCATTACCAAAACCAAAGGAAGGAACGAGGGACCTCTACGTGCATATGATTTCCCTCCAAAACAACTGCTCCCACTACCTTTTTTCCTTCCAACAAAATCATCCACACTAGAAAATCTGTCTCTTGTAATCACTTTCATGCAAAAAAAAAAAATTATCTTACGTAATTTCTTTTGTAATCTCAAATTATTGCTTTTCCGGTTCTATTATTTAATGATACTATTGTTTGGTAAACATCTTATCAATAATTATTCTTCCTTAACTTTACCTGATATCTCTTATCTTATTCTAAGGTTATGTTGATTTCATTTTTAGTTGATTCATATTTATAGTTGATCGTATGTAATATAAAGTTTATTTGTCCCTTTAATATATTCATTTAAAAGATAATTAATTTTAATGCTTTAATCATTAAAATAAAAGTTTTTGTCCATTAAAGGTTACCACCGCTTAATCCATCATTAGGCAAATATTAACTTTGATCAAAAGTGTTTAATCAGAGAAATCTTTTTAACACAGAAGAAACTGAGAACATTTAAATAAATAAAATCTGATAGGGGTAAATTATTACATGTCTTAACGTAAAAAATATCAGTTAACCAAATATTTTATTTTAATAAACAAAAATCTGTATCGATCAAGACTGCTAGAGCAAACCCAATGGGGATTTATTAGCATGAGCTTTTTAAAATACATATATATGTATTTTTAAAACCTTTGGTTGAAAAACCCCATTAGGGTTTGCTCTTATGTCATTAAAAATGGCGGTTCTAAGTCGAGAAATAATAATTGTTGTATATAATTCTCATTTGAATTCCCTCTGCTGCATGCTGCAGGTATTTGACCGACGACAATACGTTTAAAGGAAAATTATCCAACAGAAAGAAAATGTTTCTAGACTTCTAGTGGTAAGGTATAAGCATAATTTTTTTTTCTTTCTTAAAATTTTAGATTACTGGGAAATACTCTTATGAAAGATTAATAAAGTAATGTAAAAGTATAAAAATATAAGGTTTAACAATGATAAACCAAACTGCTTCGATATAAGCAGAGTTATGAAATTAGTACAGTGACCGAACTTAGTTATAGACTTATAGTTTAGGTTTAATGAAAGATGATAAAGATAATCGGAATTAAAAGACAAAAAATGCGTTAGTTACAATAAGAAATTAAGAATGGAAAAACGAAACCAAATATATACCAACGTCTAAAACGATTAAAAAAAAAACGTCTAAAACGATTCCATACACAAATTTATGTTTTGTTCAAAAATTTGGCTACTATTTTTTGTATATTCCGACGGCAACACAAAATATTGATCAATATTGACTAAACTATTTCCATTTTAAAATTGGAAAGCTCTGATGCATAATAAGTCAAAGTGATTAAAGATGGATGGGTGGTTCTTCAGCAAAACGGCGCCGTATAGGTGTCTTATCCTACGTTACAGCTGGTCGTGGCAGAGATCATAGGGCCTACGTATGTTTGAGGTTTACTGTACGTAAGACTTTATAGAGATCTAGTTAGAGTTCTCACTGTACACCTAAAAATCAAACTCGTAACATGTATACACACACACATGCACATTACGTACGTATATAACTTAGTTTTCCAAAAATTATAATCTATGAAAAATGTTCTAAGTTCTAACCAACTGATTTCTTTCTAGTTACATATTATTGGAAAACAATTTATTCGTTTCGTGCATTGGGATCTAGTTCGTCCTTTTCCAAAAAAATCTCCTTAACTCAACATGTTATTTGATCAAAAAAAAAAAAAAACTCAACATGTTATTAAACTCTTAATATAATTTGTTGCTGAATATACAAACATGTCACATATATAGAGACAGCATTGTGTACACATATTATTGTCTCATGTTTTACAAAATCAAATATAAATACGAGTAGCGACCCACTTGGTTTGAGGATTTTGGAAGATAACGATATAAAAAGATGCAGCTCAAATGATCCAGAGTTATATATGTCGGGTCATTTAGAGCCGTGACCAAAATTTTCGTCGTAATTTCTACGGTCGCTGAAGAGAAATTTTGGACTTTTCTTTAACCTTTTGTCTGTTTATAGGTTTGTATTCGTATTTCTTTTTCCCAATAATATAATATGTAATGTTCAAAAAATAAATAATATGATATGTATTATGTTTTGATAAAAAAATGATATGTATTATGTATGTTCACCATAAGTAAAACGATTCATTTCAATATTTAACTTTTTGTGTGTTTCGAAATGAGTTATAAAAAATGTTAAAGCCTAATGGAATACAATTTATAAAATGTTTCGAGAGTGCGTTTGAATGTCCTAACAAAAAAAAGTTATAAACTTTAAAATGTATTTTGATATATTTTGGAAAATTTAATATGATACTCCCTACAAGTGTTCTGTGTGTTTTACTGATAGCTGTATTGGAACTGATATCTCATATGACTCATATCCATTAGTCAAGCCATAACCCATAACAATGTATTAGCTTTGAAATGTATATAGATGCTTTACAAAAAAACATATAATATGTGGAAGGTGGGGATTTGTAGGGCTAAAACCCAAAATAAATTATTTTTTGAAAAGAAGTGAATAAATTAAAGAAATGTCTTTCTCGATAAGAACACAGATCCCAACGTCTTCAAACAGCAAATGTGTGTGCTTTGTTCTTCCCTCTTAGAATAATATAAGAGTACTCTCAAAAACCTCTCCTATATCCTTAGAGCATGATTATCCCTATCACCTCTTATGGGTTTCTTAATAATTTTTAATTAATAAAATTAACCTAAGAATTTAAGTTAAGAAACTTCTATTTTGAATGGTCCAATGGGAGTTTCTTAGTTAAAGGTTCTTAGAAAAAAATTATTAATTTTTTTAAAAGATAAAATTTATTTATTAAATAAAACATATTAAAAGATAACATTAAAACATAGATTTGAAAAACAACATAAAAATAAAGATTAGTACAATAATCGAAAATAATCTGAAAAAAACATTTGTGAATAATATTTGTGATCAAAGAGAGATAATGAAACTTGTTTGGTGAGAAGAAAGAATGAAAGTTGTTTGGTGAGAAGGAGATAATGAGACTGTGTGAATAAAATGCTTGGTGAATCACAACTTTATATAGAGAAGGAGAGAAGAACCAAAACCAACATGTATCTAACATACAGACAATACTCGTGAATTGCATATACAACAAATATATACAACAAATCTCGTGACTTCTTTTGATTTGAATGAACGCCTTGTGACTTCTGTTGAACATCTTATATGATATCAACCTGTTATAGAAGGAAGATTGGCACTCTACGGTTAAAAATATAACACACACACACCTCAAACTGACACCGATTAACTTCTATTATGTTTCACTTTCGTCATAGGACTTTGAGTGTTACTCAAAACAGTTCAATACTCAGACCTACATGTAACACAATAACAATGCCTAAATCGTACTCTTGTATCTTCTAGCAATGCCTCTCTTCACAAACAAACAAAAAAAACAAGATGTTACCTTCATATCCAACATGATAGCAACGGCTTTGTCGACAAAGAAAGAGATACATAGATGGGACTCCATTGGTTCTGTAAGTTCTGTTCAACTCCATCCCTAGGCGTATCATCTGGGCTGTAGTTTCCATTAAAAACAGAGAATGACAAATGATTAGAATCTAGACAAGACACATAGGTTTTACCATAAAAGAAAGCAAGTGTTTTTTTTTTTGTTACCCGAAGATGACAGCGTTCCAGAGCAAGATGTTGTTGTTAGAGGAGCACCACTGATACCAGCAGGAGGATCTTGCAGCAACCTCCTGGAATCCCTCACAAGTCTCTTCCTTGCTGGTGTTGACATCTCAATCTCTTCTAAACCATAAAAACAACAACAAGATTAGAACTTGTAATCAAACATATCCATGATGTCTCAATTGCAAACATTTCTTACAGCAAGCAGAACTCTCTCAAATAAACCATAGATTCATATCTTACAAAGAGATAGATGAAACCCGGAACAGGAATTACAAACCCTAATTAAGAAGATAACCAATTAAGACAAACCACAACCCTAAATCATCGATATCACAATCAGTCGACCAGGATCAAGACAAGATTAAAAGTGGACGAACCTGTGATTCTCAATGGAGAAAAAGAGACGCCGTGAAGAGATCAGAGAAGCCGGAGGAGACCAGAGAAGCCGGAGGAGATGCCGTGAGGACGGTTTCAACTTTCAATCGCCAAAAGAGAAGTCGAGAAAGAAAGAACAGAGAGAAAAGAAAAGAGAGAAAAGAGAAAAAAAATAGAAAATTTTCTGTGCTTACACGTGTTCGAAAAACCCCTTTAAAAGCGGTTACCAAAATCCCTTACTAAGGATCGGTAATTGCCTACTGTTTTAATTTTCATTTAATTAAATCAGTTTTTATCTTTAAGAACCTCTTAAGGTTCTGCGTTAAAGATGGTCTTAAGTCCCTTCCTTTTCTCTTCTTATCCGCAACAAAGAAAAAGATCGTGTGTTCGTTGTTTAGCTAATGATTGCGATTTAGCTTACCATTTCGAGAGATTAAAAAAAGAAAAAAAAGAGATACATTATAGAAAGAAGAGAAGCAGAAGAAAGGAAAATGAAGTCTTTTTGTGATAATGATGATAATGATCATAGCAACACGACTAACTTGTTAGGGTTCTCGTTGTCTTCAAATATGTTGAAAATTGGAGGAAGTGAAGGAGAAGCTCTATACTCATCTTCGTCTTCATCAGTTGCAACTTGTTCTGTTCCACCACAACTTGTTGTTGGTGACAACAGTAGCAGCTATGGAGTTTGCTATGGATCTAACTCGGCAGCTGGGGATATTTATTCTCAAATGTCCGTGATGCCACTCAGATCTGATGGTTCTCTTTGCTTAATGGAAGCTCTCAACAGATCTTCTTACTCAAATCATCATCACCATACACAAGGTTAATTAATTTAACGTAGGCATGATAACATGTTTGGTTTTCAAGAATTTATGTTTTATTTTCTATATTATAAAATTTTATTTTCTGGTTTTTTGGTTGTTTTAGTTTCATCTCCGAAGATAGAGGATTTCTTTGGGACCCATCACAGCAACACAAATCACAAAGAAACCATGGATCTTAGCTTAGATAGTTTATTCTACAATACCACTCATGAGGCAGACAACAACACAAACTTTCAAGAGTTCTTTAGTTTCCCTCAAACCAGAAACCACCATGAGGAAGAATCAAGAAATTACGAGAGTGTCCCTGGTCTGACACATGGAAGAGGCCCTTTTAATGTAGGGGTATATGGGGAATTTCAACAGTCACTGAGCTTATCGATGAGCCCTGGGTCACAATCTAGCTGCATCACTGGCCCTCACCACCACCAGAACCAAAACCACCAAGGCCACAACCAAACTCAAAACCACCATCAGATCTCTGAAGCTTTGGTTGAGACAAATGTTGGGTTTGAGACAACAACAATGGCTGCTGCCAGGAAGAAGAAGAGAGGACAAGAGGAAGTTGTGGTTGTTGGACAGAAGCAGCAGACTGTTCATAGAAAATCCATTGATACTTTTGGACAACGAACTTCTCAATACCGAGGCGTTACAAGGTTTTATTTTCTTATAATTCTTTAAATATTATTTGACTTTCGTCATAAAGTTTCTGTACTTATTCTATCGTTTAAATAATGTGAAATAGACATCGATGGACTGGTAGATATGAAGCTCATCTATGGGACAATAGTTTCAAGAAGGAAGGTCATAGCAGAAAAGGAAGACAAGGTCTAATGCTTTTATTTTTATGTTTTATAATTTACTTTTCTTTAGGATAAATGTTTTTTATTTGACATTTACTGACATTGTGGGTTTATTTTTTCTCTATGTGTGATTATGATTTGATGATCTTCTTCTCAGTTTATCTGGGTAAGTACACACTTCAATCTTCATGGATTCATGATTTCCCCCAATATTTTTCTAGGGAAAATAATGATGGGTTTTGACTGCTTTTTGTTTAATTAAATCTTTTTAGGAGGTTATGATATGGAGGAGAAAGCTGCCCGAGCATATGATCTTGCTGCACTCAAGTACTGGGGTCCCTCTACTCACACTAATTTCTCTGTAAACCATTTACTTTTAATCTATTTTTACTTCCAACTTTATATCTCTTTGATCTTTGATGTTTTATATTACGCTAATGGAGTTTTCTTTATTGGTTTAAAGGTGGAGATATATCAGAAAGAGATTGAGGACATGAAGAACATGACTCGTCAAGAACATGTTGCTCATTTAAGAAGGAGAAGCAGTGGTTTCTCTAGGGGTGCTTCCATCTATAGAGGAGTTACAAGGTCCTTTTACTTGCATGTATATAGCTTTGTAGTATATAGTTTTCATTTCATAAAAAATGTGAATACTGACTTTGTGGTTCTCTTGTAATAGACATCACCAACATGGAAGGTGGCAAGCTCGGATCGGTAGAGTCGCTGGAAACAAAGATCTCTACCTCGGAACTTTTGGTAATTTTCAGTGATAATTATCATCTATTAAAGCTCTTTTTAGATTGCTTGTATCTCACGGAATATATTTAACCCTATTAGGAACTCAAGAAGAAGCGGGGGAAGCGTATGATGTAGCAGCTATCAAGTTCCGTGGCACAAACGCTGTGACTAACTTTGACATTACAAGGTACGATGTGGATCGAATAATGTCTAGTAACACACTCTTGTCTGGAGAGTTGGCTCGAAGGAACAGCAACAGCATTGTGGTCCGCAACAATAACGACGAGGAAACCGCTTTAAACGCCGTCTTGGACGGTGGTTCGAATAAAAAAGTGAGTGGTCCGGAGAGGGTTTTGGGTTTTCCTGGGAATTTCTCGTTGCCTCAAGATGGTCCGAAGATGTTCGGAGCAAATGTGGTCGGAAACATGAGTTCTTGGACTACAAACCCTAATGCTGAGCTCAAGGCCGTTTCTATTACATTGCCTCAGATGCCGGTTT